>NC_081412.1:398983160-399350660 GCF_030272615.1 Cryptomeria japonica | reverse complement strand
TTTGTCATCGATTTTTGTCCTCTTTTCAATCTTGTCATTTTGCGATCGATTTGTCATCGATCGTGGTCATTTTCAATCTTGTCATCTTGCAATCCATTTTGTTGCCGATCCTTGTCCTCTTGTCGATTTTGTCATTTTGCGATCATTTCGCTATCGATCATTGTCTATCTCAATTATGTCAATTTGGATCAATTTGTCATTGTTCCTCGTCAATTGGCGCATTTACCAATCAAATCATTTTGTCTCATTGGTCATTTATCAATTCAAAATCATGATATTAATTATCTTCAATCAAGACCTAATTGTCATTTTTGCATTTCTAATTCGTCCTCTAGGGTTTTATGATTTATTCATTTAACCTAATTTCTCATTTCTTCCTCTAGGATTACTAAATTATTTATTAATCCTAAGTCTTCTTATTACAATTAAATCTTTATTTAATTGGCTAATTATTCCTCTTTGTGAATTGATTAATAAATGAAAAATTATTAATTAATTCACTAATTCCTAAATTCTAATTTCTATCAATTTCTAATTCCTAATTTGTCATCAATTTCAATTTCCTAATTTTTCAAATTTCTAATTCCTTTTCCCTCCTAATTCATCTCCTAATTCTATGGGGGTGACATTTCAATTTGTCATGAAATTGTCATAATTGATAATCAATCAATTTTGACATAGAATGTGTCATAATTTGTCATCAATTATCAATCAATCAAATTGTGCATGGAAAGCGCATAATTTGTCATAATTTGTCATATTGATTTGCAATTTCCATTTGAATTGCATCATGCTAATCTTGTCATTTATCCAATTCTTCTATAAATTGGATGATTTTCAATCAAAGCAAATCCCTTGAATCCCTAATCTTAAACCCTTGATTCTTGACCCTTGATTCTTAATCCCGAATCTTGAACCCTTCAATCCCTTCATGAATCCGAATTTTTATCAAACTACCGAACTTACGCTTCTAGTACTCTTGAGCTTTTCATCAATCTTGCTTTCAATTGTGTGTGCACTTGTAGGTGAGATCCACAAACCCATTGAAGAGGAAAGAACAACAATGGAGCCACATGGAAGGAGTATTCAATTCTACATCTGGTTTGCATAATTTTCATTTTGAATGCTTTGTTTTCATACCTCTATTGAGTGTGCTTAGAATTAGGTTCATTTCAATGAGTGTTCTTTTGATTGAGCTATCATGTCTTGTGTTTTGATCTACTTGTTTTGATGATTCCTAATTTCTATGCTACATTAACTGGTGAACCCGACGTGAATACTAACCTTCTAACCATCTTACTGTGTTTTGGAGTGCTTCTAAGCTGATTTGCAGGTCAAAAACTCAAAAACAGAGCCGTGCAGTGCATTCTGGACACTTCTGCGCTTGTGTGAATCATTCTGCGCCTGTGTTGAGACATCTTGCGCCTGTGTTAAAACATTCTGCGCTTGTGTTAGACATCCTGCGCTTGTGTCCTGACTTCTGTGCCTGTGTAAAGTCCAGATCAGAGGTGAAAAATGCAGTTTTTACTTGAAGTCTTTGATGTTTTTGCATTATGTTTTCTATGCTTTGGATTTTGGTACTGATTATTTGTGTAGGATCTTGGCATATGCATGACAAAGACTAAAAATTAAACTACTAACATGTGTTACGCAGATTCAATGGTCAAAGACAACAAATCAAACATCTAACTAGGGTTTTGTAGGTTGCCTTGGAGAAACAACCAAATTGTGTGTTTGAGTTTTTTAATTAGGCACTTAGTGATTTATAAATAGGTGGAAATGAACCTTTGTTTGCTTTGATTGTTAAGTATGGCATTGGAGTAGGAGAGTATGCTCTCATCCTTCTTAGGGTGATCAGAAATCCAGATCTTCGATACCATGCTTGTGTTGTTGATTGTTTGTCTCCATTAGAGGGCCTGCCTTCCCGACCACTTTGCTTTAGCAAGAAAGTGATAATCGTGAGAAGGGGACGACCCAAAGTGAGTATGGATAGAATTCCTTGGCATTCTAACTCACTATAAAAAAATACCTGATGGGCGAAAGCTTTGAAGGAAGTGTTACATGGGAATTGCAGTTACTTGGGAAGTGATGACCCTTGGACTCTTTCTCATATCAACATCGAAGTAGGGCCTCTTGGTCTAAATCGTGCTTGCGTGACTACATTTGTTTGGTATCTTGATGGGCTTAATGTCTCAATCATGCTTGCATGACATCAAGGAGTAATGCTTAACAGAAATCCTTACTAAACACCTTGTTTTTAGAGGCCAAAAACCCTTCTAGTTGCTTGAGAAGGACAAATTCAGATACTTGGAAGAGATACTAAGTTCGCCATGGGGAGATTTCCATGGGGACTGATGCTTGGCTGCCCTGAGAAGTGAGTGCCGTGGAGGGGAGCCCGTGGGGTCAAGCATCTATGTATTCTCCTTGAATCCCATAATGAGTCTACCTCTCAAGTACCTAATGTCTTTGCCTACCATAAGAAATGTGGAAATGAGCATGAGTGTCTTGAGTCTAAGTTGCAATATCTTGTATTCTTTGATTGTCAAAAGTTGAATTGCATCCCATTTCAGAAAGCAAAACAAATTGATTCAAAACAAGGTTAAACATAAGAGACATTCATCCAACAAAAGCTCAACAAGGTTCAAAACATATCTTCAAACATGGTTGTCAAACATCATTCAAAATCTTATCTTAACATTCATGTCGCTTACATTTAGATTCATCCTAGGTTGCATTTTTCAAAGTCATTGTCAAGTACCAAGGTTAAGTTTCACCTAAGTCATACTTCTTTTGCATATCAATAAAAGTCATCCATTTGCATGTGTCCTCTTGCATTAAATTCATACCATTATCATACATTCATATTTGCATACCCTAGGTCTCTTCATTAAGCTCAAGTCATTATCATATCATATTAGGGTCATTTGCATAGTAATTGTCCCTTATCATATAGTCTCAAAAACTAGGTTTTGTCATACTTGGGTAATCCAAATCTTTGATGCAACCCTAAGTCATCGTTAAGAAGTCTAGACCTTGTCAACCTTTTGTCCTTTTGTCATCAATATCATTTTGTCAAACCTAGCTTAGTATCCAAGCATATAGGGGAGACTTTGTCATTTGTCCTTTTGTCACTTGCGTCCTTTTGTCCTTTAAGGTCTAGATATCATTCCAATTTCCCAAGGGTCCCTTTCTTAGATTTGCATTCCAAAAAGTTTGTCAAAATCTTCAAAAACAACCAAAAACATAGGTTGTATTCTTGCCATAGATTGCATTTTCATTCATTTAGTTTGCATTTAGTTGCATATCATACATTGTCCTTGAAAAAATTCCAAAAGTATTGCATTTGCATAGTGACATGTCTATTGAAACAAGGTTCCAAGCACCAATGATGCAACAAAGTTTGACATATCAACCGACAATGCAATCACAATTCTATCCAACCCAACAACAAGGCAATATTGATCAAACTTTTTATGGTGAAACAAGTCTCCAAATACAAAAACTAGAGGAGAAACTAGCTCAAGAAAATGAGATATTGGAACAAAGAGTGAAAAACATTCAGAAAATTAGATCACAAATGTCTAAAGTGTTTCAAAAATTTCCAGGTCGAAATCCAAAGATTGAGCCAATTGATGTAAGATCTCTTATTGAACGATCAGACATACCAGCTCTCCTCTCACAAATAGAGATGATGAAACAATTTCAAGAAAAGAGACAACATCAATTTCAACAGTATGTGCCTCCACAACAAGAACAAGAAGGTGTTTACTATCAATCCGATTTTCAACCAATACAACCAATGGCTCAACCAATTGTTCAACATATGCAACCAATACAACCAATGGTCCAATTTCAACAATATGTCCAACCAACTATACAATGTCAACAAATGGTTCAACCAATGGTGGAATATCAACAAGTTCAATCAACATATCAATGTCAACAACAACAATCAAACATTCAAAAACAAAGGTTGCAGCACAAACCAAGCCAAGTTTCAAACATGTCGGAACAATTGAACCAAGTCCAATATCAAAACATGACATCAAACCAAAACCAACTCCTTTCCAAACAAGTTCAAATTCCAAGTCCAATCATGTCAAAACCTCGAAAGAAAGGTGGCTTTATTGCAATGCTCTTAAGGAAATGACCAAGTGAGTTCTTTGAAGAAGATCAAGATAATACACTTATGTCTAGCAATGCCTCATCCCCTCGCAAACACATTGACTCTCCAGTGGCATCTATCCCTACACCTTTAGAAGTTTCCCAAGAATCTTCCATATTATCCTCATCAAACAATACACCCAAGGATGCAATTATCCAAGAGCTATCCATAATTGATTGCCATGATAATCCAATTCATGATGCACATCCTTGTCATGTTTCAGAAATACAAGACCCAATGCCACCATGCACTTTATTGCCATTACCTATTTTAGAGGACCCCATTCGAAGTCCCTCTTCCTCATGTTCAAGCATTGATTCCTTGCCAGAATCCATCACAAATTTTCAAAGTGCATTTCCTTCATGCCAAAACATTGATTCCTTGTCAGAATCCTCCATGCATATCCAAAGTCTAACCCCATGTCAAGAGGATAATTTAGAGCATGAAGAAACATGTCTTAAAGAAGATCAAGATCAAGATCCTGAAACCTTATCATCCCATCCAATTGTTGACCAGGATCCCATCTTCCCAGACACTTGCAATGATTCCCCTATTCTTGTCCATCATATCAAAAGTCCTATTGACACTCCATTCCCCGAGCAAGATCAAGATATCCCAGTCCATCCAATCCCAAATGATCCCCTTCCATTTCATGAAAAAAATGTCCTTTCAAATCCTATTGATATTCCACTTCCTCAGAAAGATCAAGATATCCCTTCCATCCTTTATGATGATCCCATTGAAAGTCAAGAGCAAAGCACCTTTAAAGAGGAATCCAATGATCTTCCTCCTTGTCAAGATCAAATTATTCCTTTAAATCCACCACAAGATCCTTTTGTTCCTCCATCTCCTTGTCTTAATGCTCCATATACACTCCAAGATCGTATTTCTTGTGATGATCCCATTATTCCTCCCATTCCATCTCTTGAAGAGCCTGTCATTGAACCATGTACACTACACAATCCTAGTCCCCCTCATGATCCTAATCTCCCTCATGATTATAACGTGTTAGTGCAAGATGTTCATGAACCCTTGACATGCATAATGGGTTCTTCCACTTTGGTGAAATCCGATCCACTTCAAGATCTCGTTATTTCTCTCATATCACATCCACCTCATAATGGACTTGCGTCTTCTTCCCAAAGAAAAGAGTATCCAACAAGTCAAGATATTGATAAAGGCAAAGGAGTAGACCTTCATGAGCAAGAACCCCTTCATGTTAAAGAATATACTAATGGTCATGGCTACAGAGCTCACACTCAAGGCGTTGGTATCCCTTCAAAGTCAAAATCCAAATGTCCACCTTCCCCATCATCGCTTCCATCCATTCTAGGTCCCTATATCCCTCCATCTCCTATGCAACATCAGAAAAGGCACACATCTTGGAGAACTTTCCATCCATCCCACATGCCTCCATATCATTCCCATCCACACCGACATTCATTCCCTCTTCCAAGCAATTTGGATGCCAAGCATAAAAGTCGTAAGTCTAGAAATTCACATGTATTCAAGGATCAACATGTCCAATATAATCGACATGTCAAAACAAAGAACAATATGATCTATAAAGAAAAAGAAATATCCAAAAGGTCACAAAGGCCCACTGAGCAAAATAAAGAAAAGTCAAAATATATATGGGTTCCTAAATCCCTTGTGCAAGCAATGCACTCCAAGGAACCACAAAAGCATGAAAAATCAAAAACCATTTGGATCCCTAAGCGGCTCCTTGAAGCACAAAATCCTAAAGAAAAATCCAACTTGGCATCCAAAATTGCTATTCCTCCATCCCAACCTCTCAAATTTGTTCCTCCATCACCTCCTTCATCCGTTTTGGGCCCTTATGTCCCAAAATCCATAGTCGTTCCTTCGTCAAAATCTCAATATCCAAAATACATTTGTCCTCCATCAGTCCATCACCCCTCAAGGTGTGTGCCAATGTTGATCTTGCCTTCATTTCCATCCACTCAAGCCCAATTCTTCCAATACCCTATCCATTATCCAATGCATATTTTCCATCCTTCCATCCCTTTGATTCAATCCTTTTCATAAATCCTTGCCTTAGTTTCATCTCATTTTCCATGTCCTCATCCTACCAACGTCTTTGAGCATACTTTTAAAGGTCATGGTCCATTCTTTTCAAGGCTACTATCCAAATAAAAAGACGCTTGAGTCCTTCTTCCATCCCCTATCATGTGTCCATCTTCTTCTGAAAAAGTCAAAAAAAAGTGAAAAAAAACAAAAAAAGAAAAAGAAAAAAAAAGTAAAGAAAAAATAATTCGTCCACTGGTGAAAACCTGGTAAACAGGCACTTTGGGCAAGTACCGTGATGAAAACCTGGCAAACAGGCATCATGCGTAATCTATGAACTTCTTGCACACCACACTTGGGGGCAGTTTTCCTCCTTCATATCCTATTGCCCTTCATTATCCTATCATACCATGTTATTACCCTTCATATCCTATTGTCCCTCATGTCCAGTTTCCTCTTTCCACCTTTGATCTTGACAAGGCTGAGGATCGTCATGAGCATCATGCATCTTATTTGCAGCTTTCAGTCTATCATAGCTTTTGGTCATTTATCCATTTGCTTATTACAACCTTTCATGCATATTCCCTGTCTTATTGCAACTTTCTGCCACTATCCCATATCCTATCCCGACCTTCAGTCCATGTCCCTTATCCATTCTTGGTCTTGCTTATCCTATCCATATCTTATCACTATCCATACACTCTTTTTCATTCCTTGATCTTGATCTGACATAAGGACGCAAAAATTTAAACATGGTTTCAAAAACCTCTTGACATGTCCCTCATGCCATGTCACTGCTTTACATTGTCATATCCAGTCTCTTGTCCCATCACGCCATAGCCTTTGACAATTGCATCCGCATTGTCTCCCTAATAAAAGGCCTTTGTCTTCCCTCTATCCACCAACATTTCAGCAAGCCTATTTATTCACCTATCATATTCCTTTCCTTGTTAGACACTGGGGGCAAAAATCCTAAAAATTGAAAAATGTCCTGAAAAAATTTCATAAAAAAATTGAAAAACGTCCTGAAAAAAATCTCAAAAACATTTAAAAATGTCCTGAAATAATTCAAAAAAACAAAATTGAAAAATGTCCTGAAATAAAAACAAAAAATCAAATAAAGTCCTGAAAAAAAATAAACAAAAAATAAACAAAAACATTTCAAAACATAAATAACCCCCCTGTGCATAAGACAGATCATTGAGCATTCCTCCAACGACTCGCAATCAAACATTGTGCTTTAATGAAATCACGCATTAACAGATGAACTTTTTTCAATCAAAACCAAACATTCAAACTGATCAGAATTGTCATCTCAATCAAATATCAGTATCCAAATCAGTTGTCCTTGTTCCTACTATCATGGGTCTTATACAGGGTGTGGTATACTCGAAACCAGACTGTGTCCTATCTTAGACAGGGTATCACATTTCCTGAAACCAGACAGCATGATCGTCCTATCAACACGTTCAACTTTTGACAATGAAGATCAAGATGTTTATTTGATTTTCTTGAATTTGTGAGTCTTATCTTTTTATTAATTTATCTTTGGCTTTGATCATGTCCCTATGTTGCTCGATGATGTCACTGAGTGATTTAGAGTGACCGGGATGGCTCATGGTCTCTTTCTTTGATTGTGATTGTTGCTTGTCTATGCTATGTCTGTCTTTCACAAATAGGGTTGCATTTCAGCTCTGGCCTTCAATGCCACGATGCTACGCATCCATTTTGCTAAATAAAAATAAAGGTTCTCACCTACAAAGTGCATTACTGAAAGCAAATTTTTTTGTCATCTTTCACTGTCCTCTATCTCATTTCTCACTAACATTTCTTCCGTCCGGTCGGCTAGTCAGTTCGGTCTAGTGCTCCGATATCCAAGCACATATGCTGCATCCTGCATCCATTTGGTTAGTACATTTGCATTCCATCACATATTACATCAAGCATTTTTCATTTCATAAATACATCAAAAAAATACATAAAAATGCATCCATACATGTTCATAAACCAGTGCATAAGTCATCCATACATGCAAAAAACATAAGTCATAACATATTGCATCCATCATATCGATGCATATCATATCACATATCATAATAATGTCGGAGTACAAAATCAGACTGTCTGTCCTAAGTATGGCCCGCAGGTTGACTGCAAAATGTCAAACTACATAATGTCCACTGTCTATCATAAGGAGTACGTGCCTCTGTCACTGGGTGCTCCCTCTGTCCTCCTCATCCCCGCAATGTCCCGTAAGCCCTCAAAATTCATGAAATCCAAAACATGGGTTTTCGAGATACATACCGCTGCTCCTGCGTCCTCCGGTCGTCTGAATGTGCGTACACATTCTCCAAGGTGATCTGCCGTTGGAATGTTCGCCATCTGTCTGCAAGTGTCCTTGTCCAGAGCAACAAATTCTCCTCTTTGGCTAGTGCAAATGAGCAATTTTCACCCTCTTGGTCCCATTTATAGCTCTTTGTCATTGCATAGATGGATGTGCATCCTCTCCATCTTATGTTGGTCGCGGTCTTGTGCACCTTAAATTGCTTGTCCTTCATGCATCTGATATCTGATTTTCAGTCCGTTCGCTCATATCATTCTTATCGATCAATTGGCCTCTTTTCTGGATGTTTCCGGCCAATTCCTCGAGGGGGCATGCATATGTCATTGTCATTGTCTGGGGCATTTTCATTACTGTTCTTTGAAACAACGCTTAAAATTGCATTGTCTCAAAGAGGGGCAAAATGTAGACACCTAAAAATGGTCAACGCTTGCGAGGTCATACTTTAACATTTGTGCATTGCCTCATTTTAGGTTTTTGCGTCACATTAACATTTCTTCTATGATTCGCACTTGATCTTTATCATTTGCGAGCATCGAGTCATTCTTCTACATTCTTCAATCATCTCGTCTTCGAATTTGGTCTTGTTGATAACATTATCCAATCATGATTTTGATTAATTTTACCCTGTCGCATCAATGTGCGTATTCATTTGTCATCATTTTGGACATTGTCAATCCTAATTAGGGTTTTGTCCTCCTGTCAATCCTGTCAATCTTATCAATCTTATCATCAATCCTGTCAATCTTATCAATCGTATCATCAATGTCATCATTTTGGACATCGTCAATCCTAATTAGGGTTTTGTCCTCTTTTCAGTCTTGTCATCACGCGATCGATTTGTCATCAATCGTTGTCATGTTCAATCTTGTCATCTTGGGATAAATTTGTCATTGATCGTGGTCGTTATCAATCTTGTCATTTTGCAATCTATTTGTCATTGATTTTTGTCCTCTTTTCAATCTTGTCATTTTGCGATCGATTTGTCATTGATCATGGTCATTTTCAATCTTGTCATCTTGCAATCCATTTTGTTGCCGATCCTTGTCCTCTTGTCGATTTTGTCATTTTGCGATCATTTCGCTATCGATCATTGTCTATCTCAATTATGTCAATTTGGATCAATTTGTCATTGTTCCTCGTCAATTGGCGCATTTACCAATCAAATCATTTTGTCTCATTGGTCATTTATCAATTCAAAATCATGATATTAATTATCTTCAATCAAGACCTAATTGTCATTTTTGCATTTCTAATTCGTCCTCTAGGGTTTTATGATTTATTCATTTAACCTAATTTCTCATTTCTTCCTCTAGGATTACTAAATTATTTATTAATCCTAAGTCTTCTTATTACAATTAAATCTTTATTTAATTGGCTAATTATTCCTCTTTGTGAATTGATTAATAAATGAAAAATTGTTAATTAATTCACTAATTCCTAAATTCTAATTTCTATCAATTTCTAATTCCTAATTTGTCATCAATTTCAATTTCCTAATTTTTCAAATTTCTAATTCCTTTTCCCTCCTAATTCATCTCCTAATTCTATGGGAGTGACATTTCAATTTGTCATGAAATTGTCATAATTGATAATCAATCAATTTTGACATAGAATGTGTCATAATTTGTCATCAATTATCAATCAATCAAATTGTGCATGGAAAGTGCATAATTTGTCATAATTTGTCATATTGATTTGCAATTTCCATTTGAATTGCATCATGCTAATCTTGTCATTTATCCAATTCTTCTATAAATTGGATGATTTTCAATCAAAGCAAATCCCTTGAATCCCTAATCTTAAACCCTTGATTCTTGACCCTTGATTCTTAATCCCGAATCTTGAACCCTTCAATCCCTTCATGAATCCGAATTTTTATCAAACTACCGAACTTACGCTTCTAGTACTCTTGAGCTTTTCGTCAATCTTGCTTTCAATTGTGTGTGCACTTGTAGGTGAGATCCACAAACCCATTGAAGAGGAAAGAACAACAATGGAGCCACATGGAAGGAGTATTCAATTCTACATCTGGTTTGCATAATTTTCATTTTGAATGCTTTGTTTTCATACCTCTATTGAGTGTGCTTAGAATTAGGTTCATTTCAATGAGTGTTCTTTTAATTGAGCTATCATGTCTTGTGTTTTGATCTACTTGTTTTGATGATTCCTAATTTCTATGCTACAAAGCCTTTTAGCCATTTGGACCGCTAATAGGGTCGCATTATCTTCTGTCAAATTAATAGTTTTTAATCCCCAGTCCTTGTCCATATTTTGCCAAAATCATCTCCTCATGGTTGCGAGCCACACAACCTACCCCTGATTGACCCAGAATGCCCCTCGTTGCTCCATCAAAATTCACCTTGACCCACCCTTCGTTTGGAGGATTCCATTTTATGTTATGTCTCGCCCTTTCAATAGGATCAACCCTATGAAGCCCATTAACAGGCTTTATATATACATATATATGTACACACACACACACACACACACACACACACACACACATATATGTGTGTGTGTGTGTGTGTGTGTGTGTGTATGTGTGTACACATACACATACACATACACATACACATACACATACACACACACACATATATGTATGTATATATGTATGTATGTATGTATGTGTATATATATTTATATATATACATATGCATACATATACATACATACATACATGCATACATACATGTGTGTGTACATACACATATATACATATACATATACATATACATATACATATACATATACATATACATATACATATACATATACATATACATATACATATACATATACATATACATGTACATGTACATGTACATATACATATACATATACATATACATGTTTGCATATGTATATGATATATGTATATATAGACTATAGACACCTATTTCTGTCCATTTAATTAAATAGATATTTGATATTTATTTGATTATTTAACCATCGTTCAACTATCAATTAAATTAATATTTAATTGATTTACCCCAACCCTCTTCTCCTATTATTTAAATAAATTATTCAATTTATTTCATTTAAATCACTTAACCATATTCTGAGAATTAACTGAATAAATAAAGCATATTTGTTTAATTAATTCATCTTATCCCTAAAATACCATCTCTAACATCTAAATAAATTAATATTTATTTAAATTTCTAAATCCTCTCACCCACTTGCACTTTCTAGAAAATGGAAGTTGCAAGTTAAACATCCTCCTAATCATGTGTAAACACCTTTTATTAGCCTTATCACCCTCTAAGTGTTTGCACATTCCTAAACCAAGGGATTAGTCAAGAGTCACTTCTCAAAATATCTAAGGCTCTTACAAAGCATTAAAGGCCTTCTCCCTTCCACTAGCAAACCCACATGGGTATTTGACTAATCTAGCCCACCTTTAACCCTTGCACATTCCCCCAACCCTTAGTTAAAGGCTTATCCCTTAACCTAACCATCCATGGTAACCCTCAAGTCCCCTCAAACCTTAAAGTCTTTGACCAATATACCCCTTTAACCTAACCATACCTAACCATCCATGGTAACCTTCACGTCTCTTTAAACATTTAATTCTTTGTCCCCCTCTCCTCTCAAGCCTTCCCTTGTTGACACTTTTCAACATTTGATTGGTTTGAAGGGGAGCACATGGATTGAGGATCAACACTTCCTCAAGCAATCCGAATCCTTCCTTAATCAATTCAATCTCAACCCTTCATTTGCCCATTTTCCCTATAAATATTTCCTTCATTGTTAGAGGTCACAAGAATTATCCACAGGCATTGTTACTTTTCTTAGAAATTTGAATGTTTCTTGTAGGAAGTCTTAGTATTATGTTTTAGCTCTTCCACTAGTTGGAATTTTTATTTAACCTCTAATACTTCATTTGCATCCTCATTCAACACTTCACATAATCAACCATCTCCCATCCTTCATTTGACATCATTTTGGGCTAGTGCTCAAGCTGAGGGAACACTTCACATAGCACCAGGATCTTGGAAAGGAGGAGGACAAGGAAGAATCATGGCATACGAAGGTGTTATCTCTCAAAAAATGCAACCTTGCTAATATGAAAAAATTAGCTTTAAGGAGAAACATGGGAACACTCCTAGGTCTATGGGTTGCTAAAACTTGGAGCAAGCCTCCAGAGAAAGATGGTTCTTATGGGGCTTCACATAAATTTAACTATACTAATGACTTCATTGGGAAAAGAGAAAAGAGGATTGTATGAACTGAACCTATAATCTAATGGGTGATGCACCAAAATATTCTATCCAAATCTATAAAATTAGTTTTTCAATGACATAATTTCAACCAAGAGATAAACTATCTTGCACAAATCCAAACTGTATACCTTGCATAGACATTCCACAAGAAGGTTTTAACTACACCTAATCCAAGAAGGAAGGAATAAACTTCACAACTTGAACAACTACGACACAACACAACTCATAAAAATCTGCAACAAAAGTATATTCCTTCTAAAAAATATGCTTGATGATAAAACAAAATTACAAGGAAGCAAGAACTTCACAAGTAGCAATGTAAAATTACTTAATTGCATACAATATGACATAAAATAAAAGAAGGCAAACACTTATCTATTGATTTCAAAAGGTAATATGATATACAAAAATATGGAAATATGAGTTACAAATCTTTCTCAACAGTAAAGAACTCTGAGAATGAGTTATAATAATGCCAATGAATGAAAAGAACTCCCTTAAAAAATAAATTTTGAACAATACTTTTGCTTCCCCAAGACAGTTGCATGAAAATGGGAACTCCAACTACCTTGGTCATATCCAATCAAAAAGCCTATTTTTGAGCTCACCTAAAAAATCCAAAATATCTCCACAATGAAGAAAAAGTCCACTTTGACCAAATCCATCATGATGGCACTTGAAAATACTCCAACTCTCCCTAGATTGACTCAAAACAGCCCTATATACCCTCCAAATGTCTAGAAACTCTTTTCAAACCTCCCTATATGCTTGCATTTCTCATAAATTACAATAATACCACTTTTGACTCATCAAAAGTAATAAACACCCATTACCTTACATAAATGCATGCCTAAGTGATTTATAAAAATACCACTTAACACATTTCTTTATAGTAAGTTTCGGTGCAAGTTGATGATTAAAAGAAATGAAAATAAACAAACATAGGCAAAATGCCTAAGTCTTCATTGAGCATATTAGGGTAAAACAAACCCTAAAGCATACATTTCATTTTTTTGTTTCTCTTTGCTATTCTGTAGTGCCGCCAAGGTGATTTCTCCTTCGAGGGTTTGAATGGAGGTTTTTGGAAACAATTTGTAGGTCTATTTCTTCAGGTTAGACTGTTAAGTTTTCTCCACTGCAAATGATTAAGTTGTTTTGAGCTCTTTTTTATCTTTTTCCACCATGGTTCGTGGTCTTCATGATGCAAACTTGCAGGGATATTTCCACATTTTTCTTATAATGAAAAATGGCTTCACTGCATCCTTTTGTTCATATATTGTCATATTGCTATGATCTTTGAAGTTTTGACTGCACATATATAATGGTGATTGCTTGAAGATTGCTTTAGGGTCTTGTCCATGGTACCTAAGAGCCTCATTCTCTTATGGATCTACATATTATAACCCCGCTCTAGGGTTATAATAACTGTCTTTATTAGTGTACTGTGATTTTCTCATGGAATATCTTGTCACTTTTATGAGAAAGAGATCCTTTGACTATATTTGATGACTTTGATATACCTCTCTTCACATATAAAAATTTCACAAAAATCTTTGTATTCCATGTTGTTGTCCAATTACTTGTGTTAGTGCCATGATTATAAGTATGCCATGGAATAGCTATCTATCTTGCATGGTGACTGTGTATTCTCATTGTATTGGCTATGAATATCATTGTGCTCAAACATGCAATAAAAAATCTTTGTGCCTTGGATTTACCATTTTTTGGAAAGAATTTTATCATCCATACATTATTTGACCCGTCTTTGTCAAAATTATTTGTGAATGCTCTTCATTCAGTGTTATCTTTCGGCAATACATTAATATCCCATTGTTTTTCTATTCAATGAATGCTTTAATATCATTGATAAACCCTTTATCTTATGTCTTTGACTACACCACTATTAATAATGACATAAACAACTTTCTTGGTCACATGAAGAAGTTTTATAGGGGCTATTCTAAGATTTATCTCCTTTTATGATTGCAATATTGTCTTCTTTAAATGCTTCAAACCTCATAGAGACCCATGTGTTTGGCTTGAGCCTGTATTCTTTATGAATTGAATGAGACTACCATTCATGATCACAAGGTCACTATCCTTAATGGGGTTTGGCTATGTATTCATTGATAGTAACTTCTTATTCCAAATCCTAATTGCAAACTCGTTCTCTACTCTTTGCCCTATCATAGATGTTCTTATCCACCAAATTTATCCTCATTATACTGTGAAATACAATGTGACTGTTCTTTCCTATCATAGTAATACATCTCAAAACACATAATGATTATTATCCATTATCATTCTTGTTAATTATCTCTCGGACCAACTCCTGATAAGAACTCAAAATTATGCAAAAACCCTAGGGTTTTGATCTTTCCATCACTGATTTTTTAACATAAATTTGTATCTTTCATGTGACTCATTACTTTTTTTGTTATTTATAAATGATATGCTTCCCATTAATGATGCTAATAACACATCATCTTCAGCTTGGTGTGCTCCTTATGCTCTTTGTGTGGATCATTAGAGAAATCTCGTGGACATCTTTGCTACTGTCTATTTGGACCAAGATTGTTCTATATCTTTTGTAGCTCTATCATTTTCTTACTCATGAAAGCATCATATATTCAATGACAAACCTATTAATATGAGAGGGTATTACAACCTATATGTTGCCTTGTGATAGATAGACCTTTGTTATTTTTTCGTCTCATGGTTGCAATCAACTTTATGCATTCAAGATATAAATGTTTCTTTTAATAAACTCTTTGAGGCTTTTAACATAATTCCTATCTTTGGATGCCATTCATGCATTTTTCCATGCTCATGATTGTCATGCTGGAATACCACTATCATTTGCGCAAGTATCACTTTTTGGTTTTATTTATGTCAATATAGTTCCGTTGGGCACTTGTTATCTATAACAATGATCACATTGGCTCACTGTTGTGAATGATGAGTTCCTGCTTGATGAAGCAACAATGAAATAAAATCATGTTGGGCTCAACCCTTGTGGGAGCCTCATTTTACTCCACATGTTGTGATATCTTATATATCAATATGAAACATAAAGTATTCCAATAATGAATATCATACTTGTACCTACACAGTGAACAAACATGTTAGATAAAGCAATGAAGCCCTAATCTTGATGAATCCTGGTGATGCATGAAATGACTACATAATCTGATCATATTCCTTATTAAAATAAATTATATGTTTGTTGATGTTACATATGAACTGATTAGGCATCTTGATCTCTAGCACCACTTTTCATCTTTTGCAGACACTTTTGGACCAACAGAGTGTAAGGAGCATGAAGACAAGCGACAACTCAGCCTCAAGGATTTGTCATTCAAGCAATTGATGGATCCCTACTCTTTTTATATGCTTTCTTCTATAAATGTATAGTTTATTTTCATAGTGCATTGAATGAGTTACTCTAACAACTTGTGTGGGGCACAATACTTTTGATATTTATGAATAAAGAAAGCAATTTTTTGTGCAAAGTTGTAAACTCTTATTTCTTGAAAGAACATTTGCATTGAATCTATTGTTTTAGTTGATAACATCTCTTATAGTTTGTAGGAGCACTTAGCATAATCAGATATGTACTTTTAATTTTTTTCAATGTAAATGTTGCTCCAACTCTACCTGATTGAGCTGGAGGCGAAAATAGGTAATAGGAGCATCGTGGAGAATTATCGTATTCATTTTGTTTATTTCCTAACGAGCTTCTTGTTCTAATCTTTTTTGATAATGCTTTGAGTGGATTTATCTTCATGTGACGCTTATGGTTGAAAGCTCTTTACTAATGATTCCATATTGATTTTACTAATCCCCATTTTCATAGCATTTCATAGACATATAGACATGTATTTATACATATATATGTATATATACATAAATATGTATGCATATATGTATATGTATACACAGATATGTATATACATTTTTTTTTCTCAAGTCATTTTTCTTGTATTTTTATTTTTATTTTTTTAGGTTAATATAAATATAAGTATTAATAAAACAGCCAATTGGCTACTAATTTTAAATATTTATTTAGATTATTTTTTATCTCTCTTCATATAGTTTTATATTTACATTTTGTTTTAATATATATATATATATACAATTATTTTTCTTATATTTTTGGCTCTTTTTTAATATAAGAAATTGGATTAAAAACTAACAAAATGTTGTACATATGTATAAATGTATGTGTATATATTTATATATTTATTTACTTTTATTTTGTTATTTTTTATTATTATTATTTTTTCCTATATTCTTTTTGTTCTTTTATTTATAGTGTAGGTTCATTATAAGAAAAAGTGAGTAGGAAGTGCAAATAATATCTTGTGAGCTCTGCAATTTTTCGGTGATATGGGCAACAACCGACGATTAGGGGTTTGGGCAGATTTAACATGGGATGATCTGCCTCATACCTCGCAGTGGATTTTTACCAGGGGCAAGTGGGAGGATAAGGCAATTCTGCCTTCGAAGCCAGTACACAGCCGATGGTTTAGGCCGGTGTCTCGATACTTTCAGGGGTTTTTTAAACATCACCGACACTGTCCTCATAGGCAACTTCCTGTGGCTAATTACACTCGATGCTCAGATTTTTATGAGCTAGGGTAGCGACAGTGGAATCCAAGGTTGAAATGGGGGTTTGCTCATGGCAATAATCAATCATTTGCATAGGTGGTTGGCTCTTGAGAGGTGGTGAAAGAAGCTAGGGTTTCTATTATGGTACCTGGCAAAACAGGTAATAATGAGATGGAGGCTAGGGTTTCAGTTCTTATGACTCAGGCGATCGGTCAGGTGGTTGGATCTCGAGATATGGAGAAAGAAGCTAGGGTTTCCAGAATGGTATCTGGCAAAATGGGTAATAATGTGATGGAGGCTAGGGTTTCAGTTTCGGTGACCCAGGTTCTTGGTCAGGTAAATTCAAAACCAAATGACGCTAGCCCCATAAAGGATAAGGTACATGATTCTAATGATCCTCCATCGCAAGTTTGGGTACCGATTCCATGCATTGATCTCCTTAGATCTTATGTTGATAAAAAGGCTTTTTCCCTTCGTTCGAATGCTATTATTGGGGAACTCTAGGGGGATTAGATCTGTTTGTCCAAACTTTTTACTAAATTACAGAAACGTTGGGCAGATATTCATTACTTTCAGCTCCTTTCATCAAATTCTTTTATTATTGTTTTCGATTCTCCTGTGTTTCGGGATAGGGTTTTGGTTTCTCCTCATCACTGGTTTGGAAAACACTTTCTTTCGGTTATTACTTGGAAGCCTTTCTTTGTTCCTGCTTGGTCAAATAATAAATTTTCTCCCTTTTGGTTTGGACTTCCTAAACTTCCCTTTGAATTCATGGATCCTGATGTCCTGCAACAAATTGGCAATTCCTTTGGTACTTTTGTCACATCTAGCTTGGATTTTGTGGAGGGGGAAGTTCTTGTAAAAATATTTGTTTTACTCAATCCTGAGACTGTGCATCCTCATACTTGTAATATCAAGTCTCATGAGGGGATTTGGCATCAAAATATAGAGAAACTGGATTCTGAGCTTTTGAAATCTCCCCTTATTTTAGATGCCCTGCTGTTTAAGGATTTTAAGAAGACTCATTAGGTGTCGGGTCCAATAGATGTTAATGCTAACACTAAGTTACAGTCTCAGCAGTTTATTGATAGTAATGGGAAAAATTTGAATAAAGATGATCCTACTTTTCAATTGAATTTTAATCAGGTTACTGTTTCTCCTTCCATGAATAAATCAATAAAAATGACTGAGCCAATTTCAAACTTTACTAAGAAGGATTATGGGAATATTTTAAATTCTCTGGGCGCTATTGATAATTCTAAAAAGAATGTTCTCTCTCCTTTCGAATCAGTAGCATTAGACACTTCTAAAATAGGTAATTCTGGTAAGGTTTCTGAAGTAGAGATTTCGTCTAACAATGCCTTAATTGCTCAAATCAAACTTTTAGCTTCCAATACTTCTGGTCTCGGCCCAAAACCTCTAGACAAGGAATTAAATCTAGGTTTTAATGAGTTACCCAAAGTAGTGGTGCTGGATATAGAGTTAGTGCATCAGGTGAATGAGCTTCTGGATAATCATGCCCGCCAAGGTGGGATGGAGGCAACAGATAGGGTTGTTTGCACTATTGATAGTGATTTAGGTGAAATTAAGTCTTCCCTTCCTATCGTTACAACTGTAAATCCTTTTGAGATTTTGGCTACTAAAGATTTGGGTACGACTGACAAACCGACTATTTCTTCCCCATTACAGAATGTTAAAGACTTGCCAATTGTGCAAACCTCTTTGGTTTTGTTCCCTCCTTTTGGTTCTCCTAGAAGAGGTAGGCCTCCTAAAAATGTTCAGACTAAATTAGAGATTGCTGCTGGAATACAAAGGACTCTGTCCCTTTTCCCTGGAATTGGTAAGGGGAAGAAATCACTCTCCTTAGGTAATTGGAAAAAGGGTAAGCTACATTTGTCTAGTCCTCCTGTGACTAGGTCTAGGACTGTTAAGAGCAATTTGCAGAAGTGCTATGAAGATAGCACTAAATCTCTGGCTATTGAGAAGAGGGGAGTTTTGACCTCCCCTCAAGCTCAATGAAGCTTATTTCCTAGAATGTTAGGGGCTTAAATGCCCCTAAAAAGAGTCGCTTGATTAATTCCTAGTTGGATTTAATCAAGTGTGATTTGGTTATGCTACAGAAAATGAAATTGTCTAAAGAGTCTAGTGATGTGCTTTTTTCAACCTGGAAAAAGTGGAATTCTCTATCTTGTTCTTCTTCTTGTGCTTCTAGAGGCTTAGCATTACTATAGAATTCTTATAATGTTGAGGTACAATTGGTCTCCTTGGTAGTACATTGGATGTTGTTCTTGGTTACCAGTAAAATTTCTAGGGTTAAGGTTTGGTTGTTCAATATTTATGCTCCTTCTGGGATTCAGGGAAAAAAGATGTTATGGAGGGACTTGAGTAGGGTGGATTCTCCTCTGAGACAGGGGTCCCTTGTTTTTTGAGGAGGCTTTAATGCTATATTGGATCCTAGTGAAAAAAGTGGAGGGATTTTTCCAAATAAAAGAATCATGGAGGATTTTGGGAATTTCATCCTCCACATGGGTTTTTTTTATTGCCAATCCCAAAATGGGATTTTTACTTGGACAAATATGAGAAGGGATTTCTCACAAATAGCAGAAAGATTAGATCGGTTCTTACTTTCACAAAATTAGTTGCAGTCAGACCTTGAGTTTTTTTTCTCCATTTTGCCTATGTCAGGATCTGATCACTAACTGATTTCTCTTTGCATCTTGGAAGACAAGGCTCCCTTTTGGTCTCCTTTCAAATTAGAGCCTATGTGGTTTAGGGATTCCTCCTTCTTACCTCAAAAATGGTGGGAGTCCACTCCCTTCTGTTCAGGGTCTCGTATATTTTAGCTTGTCAAGAAGGTAAAGTTCTTAAAAATGAACATTAAAGAATGGGATATTTCACATTTCAAAAATATTTTTCATGAAAAACAGAGAATTCAGGATATGATTGAAACTCTTAATAAGCATGTGCTTGATCATGGTATGGTTCCTCAGGTGTTTGATGAGTTAAAGTCTTTAAGAGTAGACCTTGAAGAGATTCTGGCTAGGGAAGAGATATTTTGGAGACAAAATTCTAGAGAAGTATGGTTGTCCGATGGAGATAGAAATACCAAGTTCTTCCACTCTTCTACTAAATTAAATAGGAGTAGGAACAAGATTTCTTGTATAGAGGATTTTCTCCTGGGAATGTGCTTACAAAGTCTGAGGAGATTGTTGCAGAGGCAGTAAGTTTTTTCAAGGCACTGCTATCTTCTGAAGGTGGCAATTTTAAAGATGATTTTATTTCTGATATAACATCTTTAGGCTATTTAGAGGATAACAAGATGTTGATGTCTCCTTTTTCCCTTGAGGAAGTTAGATTGGCAGTTTTTGCTATGAGTCCTGATAAGGCTCCGAGTCTGGATGGGTTAACCCCTTTATTTTTTCAGAAGTGTTGGGATTTTGTGGGTAGAGATATGCTCTTATCTCTTGAAGAAAGTAGGAGAAATAGGTCAATTTTGAAGGAACTTAATACCATGATGGTTGCTATTATTCCAAAAAAGGAGATTGTTAAATCTTTTGCTGATTTTCGTCCTATTTCTCTATGTAATACCTTATATAAGATTTTCACTAAGGCAATATCCATTCGGCTATCCAAAATCCTTCCTAAACTGATTTCAGTGGAACAAGGTGGCTTTGTACCTAACAGGGAGACTCCAGAGGGGGATATTGTGGCTTATGAGGTTCTACATTCTATCTCCATTCAGAGATTCCCGACCGTGATCTTTAAGTTAGATATGATGAAGGCTTATAATAGAGTGGAATGACGGGCGTTAGGACTTGTTTTGGAAAAATTAGGTTTTTCTAGGGCTTGGATTAAATGGATTAATGCATGTATCTCTTCTGCAAGGTTCTTGATTTTAATTAATGGATCCCCTTGTGGTTTTTGTTCCTCCACTCGAGGTTTAAGATAGGGAGATCCTCTTTCACCATTTCTGTTTATACTTTTAGCCGAGTCTTTTAGCTGGGCTATTAAGGCTGCGAAATTGAAAGAACTTTGGTTGGGGGTCAAAATCCTAAGAGTTCCAGGCTCCATATCATACTGCCTATTTGCAAGTGATACCTTGTTATTTGGTCAGGCATCTATGCAGGAAGCTTTAGTCGTGATAGAAATTATCCAGGATTATGCTTCATTTTCAGGATAGAAAGTGAATACTGACAAGTCAAAAATCTTCTTTCTAAATACCCCGCAATTCATCCAAAATATATTATTGTCCTTTTGGGGTTTTGAGCCTAGCAATCTTCCATGTACTTATTTGGGTATACCTTTCTTTATCAAACAAGATAATTTAAGCTTTTGGGATAAAATCATTTCTGTCATCTCAAAGAGAATTCTTTCTTGGAATCAAAGATGGTTGAGTTTAGCTGGGAAAATTGTTCTCATCAAATTTGTGTTGAATGCAGTTCCTATTTATCTCATGTCGGTGTTAAAATATCCAAAGGGTGTGTTGGTAAGCTTATAGGATAATTTGAGGTCCTTTCTCTGGAGTAGCAATAAAGATGGAAGAAATAAACTTCCTTTGGTGGCCTCGGATAAAGTTTGTTTGCCTAAGGAGTTAGGGGTACAAGGATCAGAAATCTGGAAAAACAGAATGAGAAATCCAGGTCTTTCTGGGCACAAATTATGTTTTCCAAGTATCTTAATAATGGTCCTAGGGAGTATATTTTTCAGATTTCTAACTTACCTTCAGGATCAGTTATGTGGAACTTCATATGTAAATGCAGATCTGTTATTTTGCCTAATCTCTCCTGGATTGTCCATAAAGGCACAAAGGTTAGATTTTGGGAAGAAAGGTGGAATGGGCACCCTCCATTACAAAGCCTAAGGAATTGGTCTCCCCTGATATATATTCTTTCTTCCCTTTGGGGAACCTTTGTGGCAAATTATTTTGACATAATACATAGTGGAAATGTGAGGTTGGCTAAATGGAAATCTATTAACTTTTTGGAGATTGATCAAGAATTGAAATTGCAGTATACCAAGGTCTTGAGTGAGAGGGTGGTTATTCTCTCTGATCAGGAGGATGAACTGGTTTGGACTAAAAATATTTCTGGCAAATACACGGTGAAGGATGGTTATAATTCCCTTATGAGAAAGAATGATCTTCCTTCTTGGCCTGATAAGCTTTTTTGGCACTTGGCCTACTTGCCAAAAGTTGCTACCTTTGCCTGGTTGGCAGTTCAAGATAGGGTTCTTACAGGTATGAGGTTGGATAGGTTGGGTATCACTGTTGCCTTCACATGTGTGTTATATCATAAAAATTTGGAATCCTCTTCCCATCTCTTTCTGCATTGCGACTTCACATATCAATGTTGGCAGTGGTTGTTTGATAAATTGAATTTGGCTTTTGTGATGGGAAAAGATCTGGTTACCTTTTTTAGTTCTTGGCCACTCTTGTTTACTTCATCCTTTTATGCATGTTTATGGGTTATTTCCCCATCTGTTTTAATCTGGAATATTTGGTTAGAGCGTAATAACATGATCTTTAGAAACACTAGCTCTTCTCTTCCAGAGGTCTTACTGAAAATTGAATCGTCCATTTCTGAGGTTGCTTTGTCTCATATAAGCAAGAATTTGGAAAACCTCACATCCTTCTCACATTGGGATAGTAGAGTGACTAGAGTTTGGAGTATGTTATCTGCCCTTCCCTCTCATGGATCAATTTTGAAAAAGGGTGATGCCTTAAATAAAAGAAAATTGGCCTCTTGGAAACCTCCTCCTCTTGGTAAGTTTAAGTTGAATTTCGATGGAGCCTCTCGTGGAAATCCCGGTTTGGTTGGGGTAGGTATGGTAATTTTTTACCATCATACTCACATTATTCATGCTAGGTGTCATGCAATTGGTATTCAGACTAATAACTTTGTTGAATTTAAGGCTTTGTCTTTGGGTTTGGAGTTGGCTATTTCCCTAAGTATTAAAAACCTTATCATTGAAGGGGATTCATTGGTGATCATTTAGAGTGTGTTAAAAAGGAACTCTCATTGTTGGCAGCTACAATATCTTCTTGATCATATTCTCTAGCAATTGGAATTCTTTGATTCTTTCTTCATTACTCATTGCTATAGAGAGATAAATAGGGTAGCAGATTTTTTGGCTAATCTAGCTATTGACAGTAATGCTAACCTACGTGATGTAAGTTTGGATGAATTTCCTATTTCAGTTTTGGAATACTTGCAATGATATGAGGTTTTCTTGGTATCTTATTTTTGAAAATTGCCTCTCTTTTGCCAATCGGGGTAGGCATGTTTATTGTTTATGTTCAGCTGGCAATGTGGCTCTATATGTGGGAATATGTTCTCTTATATATAGCTTGGTTTCGAGCTAACATAGGCAATAAGGGTGGCTATGTTTATTGGCCATTAGAGTGGCTGCTCGGTTGTGTTCTTATTTACTTATAAAGTCTTTTTGAGTGGTGGTTTGATTTGCTCTTACTTTATCTCAAGTCTTTCCAAATTGTTCTCGCATGAGGGGTTTTCATTTTGTGACACAATAATTGTGTCGTGCTCTATCCTTTCAAATGATGATTATTGTTGCACTATTTTTTGGCTTAGGTGGTGATATTTTGGTACTTCTCACAGTGGTGATAATAAGGAACAATCATTATTTATTTGTTGGCTTAATTCAGATCAACTAAGATGCATCACTTGGAATGATTTTTTTGGATACTTGGCCTTTGTACGAGCGGATCATTCATTATTGTGTAAGGTGGTTAATTAATATAGGTTGTTTGGCTTAGTTTTTGATCGGCCGAGATACATCTCTTGGAATGATTTCTTGGATACTTGGCTTTCACACGATCAGATCATTCATTATTGTGTAAGGTGGTAAATTAATTTAGAAATTAGCTTCTTTTTTGCCTTGGCTATATATTGTTTTTTGGTGCAGATTTCATTTAACAGTTGTGTCGAAGGTAGCTTGGTGAGTATTTCTCTCTGTGGGAAAGATAATTTCTTCTTATGTCTATTACACTTCTGATTTGCCATGTTTCATTAGTTTCCCAGAGGTAGACATTGTTGATAATTATGGGTATGATTCTGAGAAGCTTGGGAGAATTTTGTTTTGCATAATTTGGAGTTGGAGTCTGAAATTCGTAGGGTGGTGGGGAATCATTGGTTGCTTTCTCCTTCTTTTATCTCTTCTTTAGAAGTTTGGTCTCACTTTTTTACTATATGTTATGATCTTTTGTGGGATAAGACTCTGGTCCAACTTATTGCATCAAAATTTGTGGCTCCTCCATTTCTTGATATGAATTATCTTGGGTCAACTTTGGATAGTTATAACTTTGATATGGGTACTCTTCCTTATGGGGGTTTCCTTTCTGTTCAAGAGCTTTTGGAGAATGGATTCTATGGAGAATTGCTTTTTGAAATTAGAATGGGCCTAATTTGTGATACTATTGATGAAGCATTAAAAGCTATGGAGAGGTTGCTTGAGTTCATATCTCCTTAGATTTTGACTAGGGCATGGGATGTGTTAATTGGCCTCCATGCTCTAATTAATTTCTATTTTGTTTCATTTGCTACTCCTCTCCCCGCAGTCCTGATACAGGCTCTTGTTCTTGATGATGTTCGACCTACTCCACCTGTGGAAAGCTTGAGTAATTGGTTTATGGCTATTTGATTACATGTTTTTGCAAGTATCTCTTACTCTTTTTTGGCATGTTGTTTATGGGATGTTGGATTTGGAAACCACATTGCACTAATGGTGCAGGTTTTTGGGCGATTCTTCTTGGCTCAAATTTTCTAGAGTTGGATATAATTGGTCTATTTCAATTTTTTGACTCCCCTTTGGTACAAATTTATGGGCTCCTTGGTGTCTCGGCATGATCTTCTTGAGGAAATAATTTTTATGATGTCCACTTTTTGTAATCTGCTGCTGCTCCCCGATTGATAACAGTTGTTGGGCTCCTAGTTCTTCTCGAGGAAACTTTTATATAGTGCAACTCTTCATTTTGTAACCAACTAAGCTATAATCAGTTGAGGATCTATTGTATCTAGATATGTCCTAGGGGACCTCTATATACAGGTCAATTTGTATGAGTTTGGATGGGATTTTGGATCAGCTAGATCCAGCTATTTTGTAAGGGTAGATTAGTTGTTTGGTTTACATGTAAGGCGAAAACCAGAGGTTTTCTTGTGGGTTCTTTCCTGCCGGTATGCCTTTTGAACCCGATGTAAAAATTTCTAAAATTAATAAAAAAGTTTAGTGGCTTGGCCACTTTTATGGAAAAAAAAAAAGAAAAAGTGAGTAGGGAATTATATTGGTCTTAATTTTTTATATATTAGGGGTTGTATTTTTGTTATTTTATTGGCCTTTTGTTTTCCTTTCTCCTTGTGTTCACCCCCTCCTCTCTCCCCTTATCCTTTTTTTATATTGAAGCCTTGTCTTGCAACTATCTATCTTACAACTTCTTGAGCTCTCTTGCATCCTGATGATGGATCATGGAGTATGATTCGAAATGTTGATGGTTAAAAATTATCACACAATCAAATCTAGAAACTGCATATAATATTTAAATGGATTATGAAAATTCTAATAGCTCTAAAGAAGATGAGACTAAAGAGGAGCTAAATGCACAAAATATGGAGCTAAAGAAATACATTAGCCAACTCCTTGGTCCAATTGATTCAAAGGATCCCTCAACAAGAATACAAGATACACTTTCTCAGGGTTTTATAGTAGTTTCAAGTGGGGATTCATTTATTAAAGGTGGACAAACTACAGATTTGAGATTGAGCAGTTGGGAGAAGAGGTAATCCAACAAGTTTTGGTAGTATATATGATGATCTTCAAAATCAATTAAGAGTTCTTTATGGAATGTTGTTCGAAGAAGGAAAAGAAAAGACAAGCATCAAAGACTCTATTCTCATGTGGGATGAATGTCTCCTTGTGCTTCACACAATAAATAATACAAATGATCAACTATTGGTGGAAAAGCATATTCTAGCTGAAGATGTAGACAAAAGCACAATTGTAGAATGGATAAGAGCAATTAAAATGGTGATCAAAGAATACAAGAAATCCAAGGATCGAGTGATAGAGAATATTAATGCTACTAACACATTGTTGTCTCGAGTTGAGGAATTTATTGAAGGATTTCCATGTAATTTGTTAGATGATAAATTGAAGATTAATAATGCTCAATCCATAACAAAATATTTTAAAGATAAGCTACATAAACATTGTCCTTCAGAGATGATTAAAAAAATGTTGGCCATGAAGCAACATATCAAAATTATGCAGGCAAAGCTCTCATAGTTTGAGGATAAAAAGAATAAATTAAGGACTTTTGTCAAAAATATGGTTATTAAGTTGAAGTATACAAAGATACTAGAGGTAGAAGAGCTACATGGTATAGTGGTTGCTTTCAATCAAGATTTTACAAAGGTATTGACACACTTATAAATTTGATCAGCCATCAATTATAAATTTAATTAAAATCACTGACTCTAGGTAGAAATTATTATTATTTTTTTAAAGAGAGCACCTAAAGGTCTTACATCAAAAGTATCCATGTAAACCTAGAAGAGATCAGGTCTAATAGTGTGCCATAGATCTTTATAAAAATCACATAGAAAAAGTTACCTCATTAAGATTTTTCAAAGTGAGTAGAGATCCTACAGGGAACTACATTCACACACTATTGAAGGGTTTTCTCAAACTAAAAATAAGGTACTTGAACCTAAAAAACCTATAGATAATAGTGGATGAAATTCTAGAGGATATTGTGAAGCTCATAGAGGACTTGGTTGTTTTATCTTATATGACTGGTTCTCTAAGAAATTTGGAAACCACAAAGGGATTTGATTTGAGATCCCCATGCTATATGACTATCAACAATTTTTTTACTAGAAAAGTTGAGTAACATGTGATTGTAGAGTGGGAGAGAATGGAAGAACCTCAAACTTGATAGTGACACAATGAATCTCTAATATGTTGGCTTCGTATGAGTGTTAATAGAACAAAGACAACTAACAACCACAAATTTTTAAAAATCTAGTAATTTGTTCAATGAAATCATTCCAATATTGGATCTTGCTAATTGTGCATGTAAGACATGACTCAAGATTTTAAATGCATTGAATATGGTCCAGTGTGGAACTATGATTTAACAATGACATACTAAGGTAGAATTATGATTTGGAAACTTTGGACAACGCAGTTTTCTACTCAATACAAAATCACATCAAAAACTAATTTGAAAGGATAATATATGGGAGTAGATCCACTAATTATTAAAAATAATGGGTGAAGGAAAAGATAGGTTATACTTAAAATATAGCTCTATTAATATGTTTAATAATTCTTTTTATACTTGAATATAAATTTGTCCACATATATGATGGGCAGTTAGAATGATGGTGACCAAAATTTGGGTCAAAAGGACCTAATTTAGTATGTATGTAATACCAATCATCTCTTTCATTTGTTGTCAATCTCATAGAAAGATGGCCTTATTCATTGGAAGATAACTCTATATTTAAATCCCCATGCATGAGCCAAGAGGCAGTGAGAAGAGACTTTGCAATTCTTTGCTAAAGAAGAGATAATTAAACATATTTGCAAACATTAAAAATTAACAACTCAAAGAGAGTGATTCTTAAGATTAAAGAGGACCCACAAGGAATGATTAATGAGATCACATCCATGAGATACTATGTGTTGTTACCATATTGGTAAAATGAAAGTAGTTAGTCCTCCATGTCTTGACTCATGATCACTTCACGAAAAAATGAATTTTTGACCGAATGACACAAAAAATAATAGAAAGTTGGGAATCTACAATTTTTTATCTTATATATGAAGGACATCAAATTTTGAAAATCGTTATTGAACATCCCACTTGATGTATTTCCTCTAGGGTTAGTAAGACCCCAAAATTTCCTTGAAATTAAATTCATGAAAGATATGAATTGAGGGGCATGTCGTCTTCATTGAGCTCATCAAGAGATCCATAACTAATCTTTAATAAGTTCTCCACTATGATTATCACACTAACTCATTTGGGTGCATTTTTTGACGAACATTTCCGATGAACTATGGGATTTCTTTTGTTTTGTCAGATCTTACAAGGCAAATTGTGTTAAATTTATTTTATTTTTTAAATATTGCCTGACGTTCGTCAGAATTCTGACAAAACTAGTTATCATCAGAATCTTTCCCAACGTTCGTCAGAATTCCGACAAAAAATAGAAAAGTGAAAAAAAAAACCGCATGCAAATAATGTTTTCCGTACTTGCGACATTGTTTTGCTTGGTTTGTGAAGGTTGTTATAGACCGAATTTTCCATAGCCCTTTTTTTTGCAAATGAAGAAAAATCACGTCAAAGAATATCAGCGAAGAACAAAATAAGGAGACAATTGCTAGATTGTGGTCTAGCTTGAAAACAAAAGGTGATGGGAAATGTTATTATCCCTGCAAAAATTGTAAGGGCTTAAATACTAGAAGAATTTTAATCACAACAACTGAGAAACATTGTAGGCAACATGGTCACATTGAAGGGTGGCATGATTACCATCCATTGGTAAGTTGTTCATTATATGTGTTTATATTGATTACATTTGTAAATGTTTATATCGTTTTAACAATTTATATACATAAAAAATCACTTGTTAATGAGATCATGATGATGGTCTATTTTTGTTGATCATTTTTATATAGGTGGAGCACCCTAGGGCACATGATATGGACTACCACGACCCAAAGAATGTGGTTTTCCAAGTGGAGGAACATGGAGGTGTGAATATCGAAGCTAGAGATAATGATCCTATGGAAGAAGATGATCATGCGCCAGACAACATAGTAGTTGAAGATGATGGTACACATACATTGATCCATGACACATTTAGTACTGGCGCAGTTGATCATGATGATCAAGATGACTTTGATGTTGTTCATGATTTACTTGTACTTGAGAAGGCATATGATCCCCTTTATGAAGGATCCCAAACAACTCTTCTCTTTGCTATATTATTGTTGGTGAACTTGAAGGTTATGAATGGTTTATCCAACATAACAATCTCAATCTGTTTTTGTTGTTATTTCATCACTAGTAAATACAAGGTTAAATATGTACCATTAATATTCTTTATATTAACAAATTAATTTTTTTGTTCTAGATTGATAGGTGATTTTTTGTTACCACCATCAAATGTTCTACCTCGCTCATATCGAGAATTATCTGCCATTGTGAAAGATATTGGAATGGAGTATCAAGCAATAGATGCATGTCCCAATGATCATATTATATATCATAAACAACATGAATTTGTAACAAAATGCCTTGAATGTCATATCAGTAGATATCAAATAGATTAACTAACAAAAAAGGTGCCTCGCAAGGTTCTTCATTATATTCCCATTATTCCACGTTTGCAATGATTATTTAGGTGCAAAAGATTGACACAATTTATGGATTACCATGCACACAATAGAAGTCAAGATGACATTCTTCGAATGCCTGCGGATGGTTTTGCATTTATAGACATACAGGAAAAATGATCACACTTTAAAGAACAACCTCGTAATCTCAAGCTTTCATTGGCAGCGGACGGTGTCAATCCATTTGGAGAGTTGATATCTATTTACTCGGTGTGGCCTGTTTTTGTTATCAACAATAACATTCCTCCATGGATGTCAATAAAGAGGGAGCACATAATGTTGGAAATGATTGTTCCAGGTATTTTTTTCATTTTATAGTCATGTACTTTAAATTATTATATATTGCAGTAAAATGGTTATAATAATTATTTAATGTTTTTGTTCATTGAACTAGGTAAGTACCAAGTTAAAGATATTTATCGATGAGTTCCTAGAGTTATGGAATGGTGTCACTATGTATGACGTCTGTAGACCAATAGGACAAAAAAAATTTCAATTCCATGCAATGCTTATATGGACAATTCATGATGCCTAAGGGCTAACTCATTTTTGTGGTATGTTATAATGTTCAACTTGCACACTTTAATAATGTTTAATTTTTTAAAGTATAAATCATGGAATTTTTTTTAAAATCCATTCAATTTTTATAATTATTAAATTTAACATATTTAATCCAATTATACATGATCTTGTAGGTCTTCAAACAAAGGGAAAATTTGCATGTCCAGTTTGTGGTTCAAAGATGAAATCTCGTCATTCAACAAGTTTAGGAAAGTAGGTGTTTGATGAGTATAGGAACTTCCTCCACAAAAATCATAAGTATCGAACTACTGAAAAACATCTTTTCAATGGGAAAGCATAGAATACATCAAAACCACGAAGAATGACACCTCACCTATGGAAGTTGGAATATAATAGAATTAATCGTCAAGGTAATGTCATTCAATCTAATTGTTTATCTATCATATATGATATGTTTGGAATCTATATTTTTATATTGTGTTTTGTTTACTCATGTTGTAATTGATGATGATTGTCGTTGTTAACTTTTTAAACTTATATGCTTCATGAAGATTGCGAAGGCATTAATTACCACCTTCCAAAGGGACTAAAAAGTTATCCTAGACAATTTAGTAGGCTGCCCTACTATGAGAAGCTACAAATTGTGCATTTGTTTGATACTTTGTATATTGGAAAGAATATAACAGAGATGTTATGGAAAATATTGGATGGAAGACGAGACAAAGAAAAAATTGTCAAAATTTGTAGTCACATTCAGGAATCCAATCATGCAATGAAAAATGTCATTCAATTAAATAGCGATGGAGACCGAATTAATATAAGTTCCCTTCCTTGGTTATTAATAGAGAAACAAAGCAATGCTATAAAAGAGGTCATACAAAAAATTCATTTTCACACAGGATTTGTTGCGAACATAAACAATTTCATAACAAAGAAAAGTGAATTTGGGCCAGGGATGAAAACACATGATTGGCATACCTTCATTACGGTAATTCATGTTCTTGTATATTTTCTATATATTTGTATATTGCATGTACTTTTTATTGTATTATGTTTAGTACTAGTTTTGGAAAAACAATGAAAGGATCATTGTATAATTGCTGCAGTATGTTCTACTTTTATCTCTCCCAAACCACTTTGACAATAATGTCAAGCAAGTTATATATGATCCTGGAAAATACATGAGGTAAGTAGTGTTATTTGTTCAATTTGTTGTATTGGTATTATATTTGTCATTTGTTTTACTTATTATGTAATATATTGTATATTATTTTGTTAATTCTTGTTAATATAGTTGTGTCTCGAATCACTTATAGATGGTTGTCATCTAAAGAAATACATAAAGAAGATATAAAGTATTGAAAGAAAAAAATTCCTTGTTTAATGTGTGAAATGAAAAAGTGTATACCTTCGACATTTTTGAATGCACAAGAAGACTTCCTCATACACCAAGTTGAAGAGATTGAATTGTGTGGACTTGTACGCACAAGGTCAATGTGGATGGTTGAGAGGTACTTGAAATTTTTGAAGGCTTTGGTTCAACAAAGAGCACATCCTGAGGGTTCTATGCTGGAGGGATGTATGGTATACCAGACTATGGTGTATGGCATGCCTGTGAAGTGTGATACCTGCAGCTGCAACACAAAACACTCAATATATCATTACAAGCATGGTTAGAAAATTTAAAACAAAGAAAGATAAAACCATAGCAAAGTGATCTATCACCTCCTAAGAGATGCGAGTGTGGATTTGCTCTTAGATCTAGATAAGCAAATTCCAGTGACTTGAATACACCTAGATGGAGGATTTGAAATGATAATGATGCAATTAAGCTAGAAAATAGAATGATTAAGCTACATGATTCAACAATTATGCTAGAAAATGATCAAATTAAGCTAGATCTAAGATGCAATTTCCTATAATAAAAATGCTCAAATGATATGCTAAGAGATATTATGCCTATAGTAACAATGCCTAAAATGCAAAATGAGATGGGATCATTATTGCTCCAAAATGGGGGATATTTATAGGATTTCTAAGGCCAGGGTGAGGTGGTAGGAATCAATGGTCAAGATTGAGTCTAAAGATATCAATGGTGAAATTGGAGGAGGTTGGAAAAGAGGTTGGAGGAAAGGGAACATTTGCCATCTCTATGACGACAAGTGTCAAGAAGCTTCCAAGAGAGGGGACATGTGACCCAAGAATGCCATGTGTCTCAAGGGAAGAGTATCCACACCATAGGAGGTTAGGATGTGCAAGCTAAGATAGGTTTAATTAAACCCAAGGTTAGATGGAATGGGTTAGGTTTAGAAGTGGTTAGGTTAGGTGGTTAGAAGTTAGGAGGCATGTGGGTAATTTGAATTTAAAAATTCAAATAATAGGAAAAGACTAATTAACTTTCAACAACTCATAAATTGAACTGTTTTAATTAATTAGGGATTAGAAGAAATGAATTTAAATGGGGAGGGATTAATTAATTTGAATTAATTAATCAAAGGGGACTATTGAAATGAACCTATTAAATAAATCCTTAGATTTATTAATAAGTAGATGAGTGGAAGAATTTAATCAAATTGCTAATGAATTCAATTAAATTGGGAAGGGGGATTAATTAAATATTTGTTTATTTAATTAATTATCTTCAGACCATTTTTAGGTGTATACAATGTACATTACTGAATATCTTCCTAATTTTGTGGCAAAGATCCATGTAGATCGCATTTGGGATCCCAACTCCGTTAACAAATTCGAAGGGGAGTACCTGATGGGGAAAGGTAGATTGAGGAAAGTGAGAGGTAATTATTGGATGTTCATGGATATTAATCTGAATACATTTTACATTTGGTTTATATATATATATATATACACACACACACACACACACACATATATATATATAGTAGTTAATCAATTCTTAATCTTCAATATACATCAGTTGTAAATTTCTAGTTATTTTTTCTACAGTTGCTCGAGAGTGGGATGCACTACATTTGTATGTCGCAAACAATCTTGATTGGATGATGGTATGGATTGAACGATGTCAATAATCTGATCACGCATTAACATGGGAAGGTATGACTTCATTAGTTAAATAAGATCATCGTAATGGAGATTCCAATGTTACACCAAGGGAAATTGATTTGGCATATCATTTAAGAGATACAAAGGTACATATAAATATATTAATCACCCATACTATTATTTTTTTTCAATTGTAATGATGTATATATATATATATATGTTGTTTTTTGCATACATTCGACCAAGAATAAATATGTTTATCAATTGACGATGCAATAATCTTTACATGTTTGACATATTGCAGGTGAAACACCACAAGGCTATTTGGTGCAATGGTCATAAATTTCACATCAAAAAGTTGGATGAAATGAAGAAAACTTGTGATTCTGGGATAATTGTAGTATTTTAGGTGACTAATGTTTCATCTAGGAGTGACATACGTCCTCAAGTCTCAAAAAATCGATACTATGGGATTTTTAGATGATATATCTGAGTGTGACTTTGGGTCCTTCAAATTAGTTATTTTCGTCATCCAATGGTACAGGCTACAATTGAATGAAAATGATCCTGATAGAATTGTTATTGAACATGATAATGGATTTACAATGATCAATACAAGGTCATTTGAGCGAGCTAGAAATGAGCCCTATGTTCTTCCAAGCCAATGTGAGCAAGTATTTTACTCAGAGGTTCCACATAAACCGGGTTGGTCATTTGTTGTTAGACATGATCCTAGAGGAAGGTCGGTAAAGTATAAAGTCATGGAAGAAGAAGATACAAAAGAACTAGAAGATGATGTACATGATCATCAGGATCAATAGTAAGTTAATGATTTTCCCGACGAAGATGTCAGAGAAGAGGAAAAAGATCACGATGATGTAGGAGTTAATGTTCTTGATGATGATGATGATGATGATGTTATGACCAATAATCCTTACAATGTTGATTATGGATCGAAAGATACAGACAAAGAGTTGGATGAAGAAGAAGATCAATGACATGATTTAAATGTATGATGTATGTGATTAGTATATTATCTATTTGATATTGATTTCTTGATATTTTTTGGTGAAATATAAATGTTATGATTATGTGGGAGAACTTTTTTGTAATTATGTTGGAGGACTTGTACTTTGTGATTATTTTTACATGTCAAGTCATTTATAATTTTACATTACAAATATTTGCATCATGTTGTGTTCCATGCTAAGATATTTATGGAAAATTTAATGGATGAATCATTTTAATGGTTTGTTATGCAATAACAAAATGATTCCTATCATGATGTATGATGCACTTGATACTATTTAGTTCATTTAGCTTGAAATGAAACCCATCCAAAAATACGCATTCCCCCTTGGAGAAGACAAATTGCATATTCATTAACACAATAATTCATACAATATAGCACAAAAGATATGAGCCAGAAATGAACGTTCTCTTTATTGATTTTCAATATAAAATTGATACATTCATGAAAATATTACAGCGAGTCACCAAAACTGCTAGAAGACTTTTTGCTATTATATTAAGGTTTCTCTAATGCATACGAATCAAGAGTCTGGAATCCTTCTTCTTGGCCCTGAATTCCCTTTTATAACACAAGGGAGAAAAACAGTCCTCAGGCGGAAGAAGATACATGTCAAAATCTAATTGCATTACAAAAAAGACCTAAATCCTAAGACCTTGACCTCTATGTGCAACCTGCATTGAATGATGGCCGATGAAAAGGCATCATCCTGGAAGCTCAAGTTGTGGGTTTGCAAAAGATGTTCTCACATCTATACTTCATATCTTCTTATGTCAGGATCAAAAAATGCAATCTGGAATGCAGTGACAGGTGTCTTGGAGACTGCTCCTTGTCAGCTAAGTGTTCTAATCATTTTCCCAAAATGAACATCCTGCACAAAACTTTTAGGAATAGAAAAAATGGAAAGATTGTGACTAGTCCTCCTCTTTAGGCTGCTCTTCTTCCAAGGAGCAATGCTTTTTTTTTAGCACCTCAATCTCATCAGTTGGCCAAGAAAAACCCTTCAGGCTATGCAATTTATTCATAGCTTCCTTTGTTTCATGGGCAGGCACAACTGCTACTCCTAGGGCAAAGCTATGATACATTTTCTCTACTTCCATAATTTTATCAACAATATTAAGAAATGTATCTCCTTAGTTTGGATCACCTTCCAAGGATGTCAAGACGATGTTTATTGCTTCCTGGAAACTCTATTTCCATTCTTCTAAGCTCTTAATTTGCTTGTCATCTGTCAAAAATTGTAGGGACATGCCACTTTTTGAGTCCCTGGAGAGAATCAATCATTCCCATTAATGCTTTCCTTTCCTCCTCTATGTTGGGTAACTCTTTATTCAATAAATTATAATTTTTCCAAGTTACCCCTACAATCTAAGGTGGTTGAGCCACATTTTTCATTGCTAACATAACCTCCTTCAAGGTTTGACCCTTTCGCATCCATGTAGCTATAATTGGTTGAAAGAATGCAATGAATTCATCAAGATGACTTAGGAGCTTAGATGTCAAAGAATATGAAGTGTGGACCTAATCCAATTTATCAATGAAAATTCTCAAAATTTAATCTTTCCTAATTTTAAAACAAGTGCTTACAACTTCATCTTTGACCCTTTGCATTTATTTGTTTATCTTCTCAAGCTCCTTAGGTCTAATTCCTCCAGAAGAGTCAACTGACATATTTATTTTCTCTTTCAATGCAATATTCTCAACAAATAATTCATTGTACTTGGTATTCAAAACAACATGCATATCCTTTAGCTTTATATGTTAAATCCTCTACTGCCAGCTGACAAAATTGGATTGCATGCTTGTAAATTGCTATAACCTCTGAAGCAGTAGTGTCATGTAAGGTCCTTAAAACAACATCCCATATTTTGTGTTGCACCCCTTGCAAAACCATGGGTTTTTTAGTGCTAGGAGCCTTTGACCATAAAACAAAAACTTTTAAACTTATATTTACACTGGAGCCACGATCTCCAAACTCTCTAGCAAAATTGGGGTCCTTCTGCCACATGATCTGATCTAACAAGAAAATTGTCTCAAAATTCCACTCTAGGACAAGGAGCACTCCGCTTTTCACTACCATCTTTCTAGCCTCTTGAGGAGTTCAATCAAAATTGTTGATTTCTTCATCAAACATGTTCTTCAATTTTTCCCTTAGCCAAAATGATCTAAACTCAGGGGTATTAACAAAATTGTCATCCGCCATAAATTTCTTTGAAGCAATAATCCTCTCATAATCTGATTCTTCTATAGGGATTGTTCTTGGGATGAGAGCCCTGTCTAGATCATTGAAAAATTTGACATTTGTATCATCTTGGAATGTTTCCCTTCAAGGAGAAGGTGGCAGCACTGAAGTATCAAAATCCTCCTGGATATCTGCAAAGTCAAATATTTTATCCTTTCCTCTTTCAATCTTCCTAACCTACTCTGTTGTTACCCCCTCATCCTTCTGTACACCCCCTTTGGAGGACTCTGCAGGTGCTTCCTCAGTTTGAGCCTTGGGAGCTAGGTCAATTGGTTTTCCTTTGTATTCCAATCCCTTTTCCTTGGCCTCTCTTCTCTGCAAATCCTCCTTTATTATATCATCTGTCTTTCTTAACATGAAAGACATTCTAGAAAAATCATCCCTGAAGTGCCGAAAGGAACCTACAAAATTGGGATCCTCTTGTTTCCTTTCCCTTTCAAATTTAGTCATGAGGTCCCACTTCTTCCTCCTTTTCTCTACCTCACGTGGATGAGAATTCCTAATCAGATCTTCTCTTTCTACAAAAGAATAAAAATACCCCTTTTACTTCAATTTATCTACTCTAATGTCATTTATACAGCCTTAGGGGTCAAAATGTCTAGCTTGGGAAACCCTCAGCCTGTAGTTCTTCACCAAAAAATCTTGTACCTTCTGCAAGGTCTCACAACCTACACTAAATTCATTGACAACTTTTTTCATGGGGAGAAATTTTCCCTTTCTATTAGATTTGATTTTCTCCCTCTCCATCCACATCATTTGCCAGATGAATTCGAGGAATGCTAACCTTGGAGAGACAACAATAGGCAATACATGGGGTCCCTGCTCACATCCATAAATTCTTATTATTGTACAATTGCCATAAAAGAAGAAATCCCAAAAATTGTGGGTGAATGCAACCTCAACGTAGACATGTCCATTATCCCTGCAACTCTTTATTCTCAATATTTTGATTATCTCTTTAGGTAACCTCAGCAGTACTACCCCAAGTCTTGTTAAAATGTTCATCACAAAATGGTCAAAGAATGCACAATAACCACCAAACTTAGATCCCTTGTCCCAAACCTAGGTCCATCTTTGCACCAGCCAATGAAGACATGTGTAGGGATCATTTGTCTTTATTCTCAACTCGGGGCCCCAATATGCTCTATTTTGATAAAGAATTAAGCGGCACACCAATGAATAGTGCAAGAATACCAATTTTTCATCCTTATTTTCAGCTCTCACCAATCCCTCATGAATCTTCTCATGAATAGAACTTACAAAATCATATAATTCATTTATTGTGGGGTGTTGAATGTTGATGGCCATCATCATAAAATCAATGGGCAATTTGATGAGCCCACAATCAACTCCAAGGACCTGCCCTAGTGTATAATAGGTTTTAACAAAATAGGGCTCAAAACAGTCAAGCTTGAAGGGCTCCCTTTCAGATGGCAGGACATAATTCTGTGAATATTTGTAAAGTTTCCTCATGAAATGAGGAGCAAGATCCTTCATGTACCTGTCCTTTTTGTTCTCAAAGTCCCTCTTCAAATTATTCTTATTTATAACTGTGAGGACAAACTTATCTAAATCAAAACATTGAATTATAGCCCCGGGAGAGATGTCTAGTAGGACATATCCTTCAATATTCCTAACCGTCTGGCTTGGAACATCATATGCCTTTGCCAGCTCCCTTATGAGCATAAGCTCAACAAAAATATTGGGCACCACCAATTTTCCAAGATTTAGTGTCTAGGGGCTGCACACTGGAATGGCCTTGTCTCTATTGCCATAAAATGAATGAAAAATTTCCCAGCACCTTTCCTTGGTGAAAGAATCCCTATAACCTACCTCCTTGTCATTGAAGACTGTCCTTAGATGATCTTGCATTGTGGATCCCTCAAATAATTCCAGCATAGGCTCCTAGTCTGTCTGGTTTCCCTTCGTGCAATTTCTTCCAATCTTTGTTCAACCTCTTGTTGCAACTCTTCACAGGTCCTGGAAGGAGCAAGAGGAACAATAGGTTGCGCTGGTGGCTACTCCACTTGAGCTAATGACTCCCCTTTGGATGGCTTCCTAGAGAACTTTGAAGGCTTGGTGATCTTTTGTTTTATTTGAGAAGCCTCTTTGGCTGGCTCCTGAGGGTTTTCTCCTTGTGGGATTGGCTTTTGAGGAATTGGGGCTTCCTCAACAGATGGATTAACTAGAGCGAGAGAATCTTGTGCAGGGGATGGGGTTTCAGTAGAGGTGGCTTCAGGTGAAGCCTTCTTGGTGCTCTTCCTCTTCTTTGAAGTGGGCTTCCTTATTTTAGAAGCGAGAGAGGGCTCATCTGAAGATTCACTATCAGAAATGATAGTGACAGTCTTTCAGACAGTTTTTCTTTTTCTCTTTTTAGCCTTCTCTTTCGGAGGGGAGCTAGCTTCAACCTCCTCTGATACTTGTGAGGCGGTTCTAGGGCTTGGTTTCACATAAGGGGCACCTGTAATTTCTTGCATGGGGGGAACCATATCTAGAGGTGTAGCCTCAGTGATGGAAATTGAAGAGCTTGCCTCAGTTACGCTGGCTTTCTTGGCAGCAGGGGTGGTAGATTGCTCAATAGGAGATGCCATCTTAACAATTTGGACTGATTAAAAACTTGGAAAGCAAATGCAAGAGTAAAACTACTGACTTCTAGGGCACAGACGCAGGTAACTCAAGATATTACTGTAATAGTCTAATAATGCACACAAGAGGGAAAAAAACACTTACTGTTTTCTCTTCAACTGAAAATGCTGGGAAGCACGCTGGAATGCTGAAATTTGCCTTTTTTCTCTCTCTATGTTGCTCTGAAATCTCTCTGGATGAAAGGTAAGAAAGAATGCCATTGAATTTTTAATTTATTGCAATGCCATTAATTCATTTGTGTTGGATAGAGGTAATCGTTGGTGTCAATTTTGAATTCCATCTGTCAATCTAGCAATTGACTATCAGGATTGCTCTTTGGCCTTCCCTGAATAATGACATGGCATTCTCTTAAATTCTGTCATGTCAAATTAGAATTTCATACTCCATGGAGCCTCTACATCCATCTTAACTTTCTATGCGGGATAAGCTTCTGTTGTAATTTTCCTTTGTTTTACTTATCCTGTGGTGTCACTAGCCATTCCTTCTATCTTTGTGGGATAAGCCTCTATTTGCTTTCTTTGGAGATCTTATCCCGTGTTGATCTTAACCCTTCCTTTCACCTTTCGCCTACAAGCCCCTTTCTTTTTGTTTTTATCATCCATGGGATAAGCTTTTGAACTAGCATTTTCTTCTCCAGAGCATCTTTCTTATCCCTGCGGGGACGCATGAATAAGGATTTCTCTTATTTCTCCTTCACAATTCTTATCCTGCGATGCACCTTTGAGTTTCACCGATCTTTGCTGCCCAATGGGATAAGCCATTTTACCTTTTGCTTAAGTATTTTATTATCCCGAGACTCTTTTCTTATCCCCACGGGGATGCGTGGGATAAGAAAAGCATTTCATCCTTCATTGTTGACTTATCCCGCATTGCCTTATAATGTTATTCTAGTGGCATGAAAATCATGCGAGATAAGACTCCCTTTATTTTTAAGTCAGCCCTTATCCCGCGGCCATTTCACAGTGTTCCTGGTTCATTGCGGGATAAGCTTTTATCGCTTGTTTTATTCAATCGCTCCTTATCCCGCATTGCTCCTTGCTCGCTTTGTAGTTATCGCGGGATAAGGACTCCTTTGTATTTTTTTCTTTCTTCTTATCCCGAGGGGTTGAAATTCACATTGAAACCACTTGCTGGATAAGGAACATGGGGCACATCCTTTTGAAATCTTATCTCGCGCGACAGAGTTACTTGGGGTCAGCACTTAAGTGAACATTTGGAACATGTGGAAACTTCCTGGGTTAAGTAGCCGTGGATGGGGCCTTCCTAAGAAATAAAGGACTTAAGACCTGAGGTTTTTTAGCAATACTTAAGTCCCCTTTGTCATTTTAGAAATTCATATTCTCTGAAGCTCCTTCAACCATCTCAGCTATCTCCATGGGATAATCCTCTATTGTAGATTTCCCTTGTTGTATTTATCCCATGATGTCATTTACCCCTTCTTCTATCCTTGTGGGATAAGATTTTATGTGTTTTACCTTGGAAGCCTTATCCCACGTTGCTCCTAGCCTTCCACCTGCAAGCCCTTTTCCTTTATGTTCCTACTGTTTGCAGGATAATCCTTTGAACTAGCTTTTTCTTATCCCATAGTACTCCTTTTATCCCCATAGGAACACGTGGGATAATATTTCCCTTATTTCCAGCTTATAACTCTTATCACATGACCATCTCTGAACAAGAGGAACACATCATGAGATAAGATTCCTCTTCTTTCCTTTAACACTCTTATCTTGCGGTGCAAATTTGAGTCTTACCCATTTATCTTTCATTCACCTTTGTTGTGGATCTGTTCTCCCCGTGGGATAAGCCCTTTTAGCCTTTTCTTATCCCAAGACTCTTTTCTTATCCCCATGGGATAAGAAAAGCATAGCATCCTTCTTTGTTGACTTGTCCCGCGTTGCCTTGTAATGCTCTTATGGTAACTTGGACACCCTACGGGATAAGATTTCCCCTTTGTGCCTAAGACAACCCTTATCCCGTGGGCCTCTCATAGTGCTCCTGGATCATTGCGGGATAGGCCTCTACTGCTTGTTTCTTTTAGCCACTCCTTATCTTGCGTTGCTTCTTTTCTCACCTTGCAGTTGTCGCGAGATAATATTGGGAGGGGTTGCAACTTCCATGCCATCGCAGAGATGACTGGCTTCCACTCCCAACTCAAGCAAATCATTCTTTCATTCCCCTGTGGGCTCCTTCCTCAAACCCCTTGCTAGATAGTGGCAGAGTACAATCAGAGGATGTATCATGAGTGGCTTTTTTTGATAAGAAATGGATTTCATGACCCCTTTGACAAACCTTCAAAATTTCACAACTCCTCTGACAATAAGAAAACTCACACAAGAGAAAGAACATCCATCTAGTATCAATTATATGTAAATTCTATCATTCTTCATATCCCGCGGTGCCAGATCATTGATGTAAATGTGTTGCAAGATAAGATGCACTCTTTGGAAACTATCATTTCCTTATCTCGCGAGGTTGAAAATCACATTGAAACACCCAATGGTTTAAGGGACAAGGGGCACTTTATTTGTAAATATTATACCGTGTGATCGATTCACTCGGGGTCAGCACTTAGGTGATCAATTTTAATTTTTACATATAATTATAATATCCCATAGGTCAATTTGAATTTCAAATTACTCTGCAAAGCAAAAGACTTCGAAAAAAATCATTCCCATGGGGCAAAGCAAAAGACTTTGAAAAACTTAATTCCCACCAAGCAGGAGAGGATCAAATTCATAGATGGTGGTGAATGAAGAGTTCATTCGCATGCAAGAGACGAGATTCGTAGGCGGAGGAAATTAGTTTACAGGTGAGAAATCACTTATCTTCATCTTATGTGCATTTCAAACATAATCAAAATGATTTGTTTCCCTTTTCAATGATCTTCTAGGGTTTTTTAGGGACTTGTTCTTGGTATTGCAAGGGTTTGTATTCTTTATGAAGGCTTTTAAGGATGTTCTTTGAATGTTGGGATCATCTATATGCATGCTTCCTTGGAATCAAGGATGTCAACCATTGGGGCACAAAATCGCCTCATAGACAAAACTATCACACCAGTGTCTGTCCCTGCCCAAAATAGCCCTGGCTAGATGCCATAACGTATCCCAAGTGAGCTCATCACAGTAAAAAAGTCTCCTACATTGCTACTAAAATGTCTCCTCTACACATAGGAAGCTCAACCCAAAGTGATGGACCATTTTCCCTCAGTTCTCCTCCTACATTTATTGCTTGATCTGCCTTCCTATTTAACCTCAGCCTTATGATTTCCTTTCCTTATCAAACATCAAGCTTTGTCTAAAAGAGAAAGAAATCTGATATCCCGTGAAAACCAAATCCATCTTTGGATTTGAAGTGTCCTAATATCTTGCCACCTTCTCCCAATGTCCCTTCATTCACGGTAATCGGAGCCTTATTTTCATCTATCATGATCACCTCTGTCACTTCGGATCCAAATTTATGGTTTGGAATCCAAATCAGTACCCTCCCTTAGTCGTACCTATCCAATGCCTTCTTTTTTCTTCCTCCATGAGGCTTCATAGTCATCCACTAGAATCTGTTCTAAATCCTCACTCGGGATTGCCTTGAAAACCTGGTCATCCTTTGTCCTTAAATTTATTCTCATGTTTTCCATGTAATCTGCAGCCATGTTCACCTCCCTGAAAACATGTCTGACCTTGTAGTTGGGAATTTTATTTAGAGCATCCATAATGTCCCTAAGAATCCTCTATATTTTCCAATTTGGTGTGGCACCATTCTTAATAGCATTGATAAGTATCTATGCATCACCTTCTATCAGTATAGAGTTCAAACCCTTCTCTACACATTGTCTGAGTCCTCTAGCAATATAGTAGCTATAGATGATGCTAGACAAAGGTATATACAAGCCTATAAGATTGCTACAAAGTAAGGGTCAGGTGTTGAAACAAACAAAGCCAATATAGACTCGATTAATTGCTATGATGGTGATGGAATGCCTTGACAGTCAAATTACTATGGATTGTCATGGCATCCCATCACCATGAGAACACATTTCTTTTGGACATTTTTTCAAACAGTTCGTTGCCTTGTCTATGAAAGATAGTGAACCATTTGATTGACCTTAATATAAGATGTAAGCTAACATAAGATAAATGAATTACATATGCAAGAACCTGAACCCCTTTGACTAGGATCCTGCACAATCTACATTAAGGCAAGGCGATGATTCTTCTCATGGATCAGAAGGTATAAGTCAATAAACCCTATAGAAACCATTTATTATTTGCTTTCTTTCTCTTTACACCCATCTTGGAGTGGTTTAATAATAATCTAGGTTTTAGCAACTATATTTTGTCAAAACTTTGATTTTTTTTCTCACCTAAACCACCTTGACATCCACATGAAATAGCTCATTCCAAATAATCTCATATATGGGCTCAACATCACGAAGAATGCTCAAGAATGGAAAATTCTTCAGTGATCCTCGATCTTATCTGGAGCACGAGATAGTAGGACACCTCAAACATACATAAAAACTTGGAAATATGTCTTGATTTTAATGATTTATGACAAACCATAAATGAAACAGACAAGAAATCGATAACCTAATGACATCTGCTAGCATATCCCAGTGCCTTACTCCATTGGGCTCTGAGTTTCTGAAATATCATTGAAACTTGACATAAATTTATCTAATAGCTGATTAAATCTTAAACAATACCACCTTACAGTAGCATTTTATTTGCAATTTCTTACCCGAACTACTTATCAAATCCTAGTACAAGCTTTATCCCTCTGCAATTTCATTCAAGAATTTTAATTAAACCCTTGGATTAAAGCATGAAATGAAAAAATTACATACATCATAACAATGCAACAAGCAAATGAAACTCTTGATTCATTAACTCAAAAGAAGATAAAATCATACACAGGAGAGTAAGGATTTTGAAATTATATCTGTATTAACTTTAAAACTATCTTCTATCAAATAACTGAATACATTTCATTTACAGAAGAACCCATTTGAAATTTGAAACTGATGACTATCTTCTATTTTTCTCTGCAAAATGACATTACAATTCTCTGCTATTTAATCATGACTTCTAAAAACTGGAACCTAATCCTATAGACCGGACCTACACAAGAGACCCTATTCAGAGATTTTGGAACCCTTTCTAATGGCCTTGATTTCCCTTTTATAGAAAATAAGGGAGCAAAAAACTTGAGGTCAAGAGACACATGTCATCTAGAATAACAAGCCAAGAAAGCCATACACAATTTTGTTACAAAATATTCCTTAAAACTACCCATACGCTAGCATCCATGATAAAATAGAATCACAATTTGTAACTGAACATTGGTAGAAACAAAAGTGCTTGATTTGTGTCATTATCATCCTAATGTCTTCAATCAAACTATGAGATGCTTCATTCTCTCCTACACAACATTTACCTTCCTAGAAGGGAAACTGGATCCTGGCAAGAAGTAAAATCACCCCCAAACTAGAGGAAGATCTCCAACCTTTATGCCTAGGATCAAAGAAAGTGGAAGGAGAAGCTTATAGGGAAACACAATATGTTGGGGAGGGGTTGCAACTTCCATGCCATCGCAGAGAGGACTGGCTTCTGCTCCCCACTCAAACAAATCCTTCTTTCATTCCCCTGTGGGCTCCTTCCTCAGACCCCTTTCTAGATAGTGGCAGAGTGCAATCAAAGGATGTATCATGAGTGGCTTTTTCTGATAAGAAATGGATTTCATGCCCCCTCTGACAAACCTTCTAACTTTCACAACTCCCCTGACAATAAGAAAACTCACACAAGAGAAAGAACACCCATCTAGTATTAACAAGCACACAACAACTGCATGCATGATACTACTCAAACACCATCTTCTTCAGTAATGAAAAACCGCTCTTTAGAAAGAAAAGAGGCTTCTTTTCTCTTCTACCAACTGAAATACCACCTTATTGTATTTATAATAAAAATCACTTCACTTGGTGGTTTTTGTTCATGCAAAAACAATCTTCCTAAATGATCACTTCTATCTATTCACCATGGCAGTTGTGAACTAGGGAAATCATGCATGTCAGACCCAGGACACCATCGAATTCTAGATTTTTCACAAGGAAAATAAATCCACTGCTTTTCTCTCAAGATTCACCTTACATGGATTATTTTGTTTTGATCTTCTCGTCCTGGGACTGCGCAACTTTTCTTTAGAATTCTTTTAAAACACCATATTATCCTCTTTTATATCTTCTCAAAGTTTGAAGGGTTGTGAAAGTTGGAAGGATTGTCAGAGGGGGTGTGAAGGCTTTTTTGACTTTATCCCTCTGTGAGAATCCCTGACAACAAGCAACCTCTGATTTTATTGAGAAATCCATGATCTTTCATTTCCAACTCAGAGGCTATCCAAATTCTTCTATGCCTCTGAAACTATTGTCCTTGCTTGTCAAATCAATTTCGACTCAATACAAACCTTCAAAAAACTAGTCTTCTGAAATGAGTTGGCATCCAATCGTCCTACCTTATCGCTATTTTCTCTAAGTTGACAAGTTTGCACTCTGTCCATTTTAACTTTCCCACGCTGATAACATACCACGCCTTTACAACACACTTATAAAAATTGTTTGAAACTCCACCATAAATCCTATCCATCTCAACGAATCACATGGTCATCATCAGTCAATCTGACACTGACCTTCCATGTGGCAAACGGGTCCAATCCAAAGTATGACTTAGCATAGCCAACTCACCACTTACTTCACCTCAGTCAATGACCCCACCATTGACTTTTCCTCTCACAATAGCAATTGACCCTCTCCCAACTATCTCTCTCATTTGATGGAGTGCAGGTACCTGTTGGCATTGTTGGCATTAGGTTGTCTTTGATGTCAACTGGTATGGCATAGTCATCAGTGAGTAAGTAGTACTGACTGGTATGGGTGAAGTAAGACATAGTGATGTAAACCAATATGTATGTAAGTAGACAAAAAGGTATGTTACCAGTACACATGAAATGCATCATCTACCAGTAAAGCAGGACCACCGGCAAGGCAAAGCAAGCAAGCAAAAGAAGAACTGAAGGATGTGAACCAGTATACACAAAGAAGTTTAATGTTGTCGGTAAATGGACTGAGTAGTTGGAACAACATGTTTGATAGAAGGCCAAGTTGACCCACCGACAGAGAAGAGGTCAACAAGTATGAAGGACCACCGGTGAAGTTAGGTCATACTAGTAAGGTGAGTTGAACCGGTAGTCAATCTTGGTCAGTGAAGGATGTCAAACCGACATAGAAAATCGAGCATAGGTGGATGTTGATAAGGATGACAGGTAAAAACCAAGTGGCGATCACACAGAGGTTGGTGAAGTATTCATTGACATAACAGTCAGCAAGCAGGTCATATTTAATGAAGAACCCACAAAGCATGGGAGGATGACAAAATATTGCGGCTCGAGGAAGACAAGGTGGCAAGATGATTGAACTGACCCTACAAGAAGATCTAATCTTTGTACCCGCTTTTTGAAGGAAATAACCAAGCCATTAATGGCGTTTAATAGAGAAATGCAGAAAAGCATGTCATAGACATCCTAAACTAGAAAATGCATATCAAAAAGTGAGGAGATGGTGATGCTATTTGGTGTGATATAGATAACCATTCTAGAAAAGCAGATCGGATCAAATCTAATATGGATTGAGTTGGTGATAGAAAAGCCTAACACGACACCGATTGAATGCATCCTTTGGCAGGAACCCTAAAAGATAAATATGTCAACTCAAGACTGAAATCAGTCGATTCTTGATGCAAGGTGTGAGAGAAAAGAGAGCCTAAGAGAGAAGCAAGACTATCTGCCTTAGAGTTATTTCTCAAAGAGTTAGTGTGTTAGCAGGTTGAACCGGTGAGAGGGTCTAACTAGTAGAGACAGAGTAACCAACAAATTGTTGCAGTTCTAACAGTCAAGCGAACTGGTAAGGAGTGATTGGTTAGGAAGGCACCCAAGAGTGACATAGTGAAGTGTGAGGCTGAGAGAGAGAGAAGAAAGGTTGGGAGTAACTGGTGAGTGATTAGGGAGAGTAGTTTGTTAACCAACAAAAATCCATTGATCAGGTATTGCAGAACTCATTTGCAACTAGGTACTATCACTATCTCAAAATTGTATTTCATTATATTACACTGAGTTGGTGCCCTAAATTTTTGTAATTTGATTGTTTCATTGTGAGGCTGGATTGGAGCAGTAGACTCCAACAACATTTCTCACCGAGGTTTTTCGCATATTGGGTTTTCCTTGTACATCTTGTGTTGTGGGTTATGCATTTGTTTGCTTGCCTCTTTTGATATCCAATCTTATCTTACTAGTTTTATTGTTTAGTGTTTAGGTTGATGACTGGTATTCCAATCTTGGTTTAAAAAGAAAAGATTTCAAGAACCACTGATTCACCCCCCTCTCAGTGGTACATTGTGTTCAACAGTACCACCAAATAGGTATTTGTCAGATGTGTCTTCCTCGAGTGAGGGAAATTCAGGAAGAGAAGAAGAAAAAGAGACATGTAGTAGGTATAAAAGAGGGAGATCAACTAGAGGTCAAAAGATTAGAAGAAAATTTCATAAACACATGGAATTGTTTATTGCTCAAAGGGGGTCATGTTCTTATGATGATGAGATCATAGGCGACATCGAGGTGCCCTTGAGGTACAAACATCTACAGAAACAATGGGTACCCAAGGAACTTCCTCCAATAAACACTGATTTTTGTGTTAACGGGAGGATATATCGCATAACACCATCACCATTACATGGTTTGGGCCTATTTTCCATGGATGGCATAAAGGTCTATTACAACAAAGTTGTTGAATTGATGGAGTATGTCAGACCCTGTTACAATTACAAAAATTGGATGCATTTGGTTTGATATAAACGAAGTATGCGTAGGTATGCATTGTCAGCAAATTATATACAACTAAAAGATAATGATCAAAGTAAAAGAGTGGCTATGTACATTGATGGAAGGCGAAAAGCAACAGGGAATATTGCAGGTTTTATAAACAATACACGACCTGTGTCAACTTATAGGCAACCCAATTGCATATTCAAGGCACGCGAGGGAAACCGTGTATTTGTATGTGTGATAAAATCAATAAGTGTAGGGGAAGAGCTGCTAATCGATTACAATTTGAATCACATAGATACAAACAAAGTTACTATCGTGGGGGTGGTGTGTACTTATATATACCATTTAAACCAACCTCTAATTAATGACTTCAATATACCATTTTATTATTAAGTTTTTTTGGTAAGTCTATTGGTTTCATTTCGGTAATGTTTTTTTATAGTTAATTTTTGTCACAGTGCAACATTGATCCAACAAATAGCATAGAACGGGATGTAGCTCCAAACACTTCTACTGAGCAAGTAAACCTCATTGTAATTGTACAAATTAGATACAAGAAAAATGTTATATTATTATGTTCTTTTCTTTAGGGTTTTGGATTAATTTTGTTAATGTTACTAATATTCTTCTCATAGATGGATGTTTGGGGAAAGGCACCTATAGTATCTGAGAACATCGATACATAGGTGGACTCACTATTATGCGATGATGACATCATATATTCCACAAACCCTTCTGAAATGATAAGAAAGATGCAAAAAATAATTAAGAAAGAAATTCTTAAATTGTTATTCATAGTCCCTCAAACTTATGAGATACAAGAGAGGGTGAAATAATTGACAGAGAGAGCACAAAACTTGCAAGCAAGTAGTCATGAAATCTTTAATTATAACATAAGTTCATTCATGGTTTATATTTTATACTCTTTTATGTCATGAACTAAAATATGTACGTGTTGTTTTTATAGGAATTTTTGCATCCCCATGAAGCTGGTGGTCATGATCAGGGTACTCCAGGTAGTTCAGGTGATGACCATGTTCTGTGCATACACCAACTCATATTTTTACATGTTCTTGTGCTTATGTTAATGTGTTATTTCTCTTATATTTATTGTATTATATATTTAATGTATTAATCTTTAGGTGTTGTCCATGTTCCTGTGCATTCACAACCTCATCCGACCTCATCATCTACACCTATATTGTCGACTAGAATGTCGGCAACATGCACCATGCAGTCATCGAGTACTGCACTGACCTGTGCATAAAGACATGCACCTGGGGATGTAGAGGCCACTAGTGGTGATATTTTAGCAGCATTTCCTAGATCTTCCTGTATTACTAGTACAGGAACGTTGCCGGTCACATTTGTGGTAATTGATGATCTTGTTCCCATAAAGATAGAGAATGTTCTAGGTACTTTAAAAACAAAATTATATATAGTCCAATTGTAATTTACTTATTGATCACTCATTTTGGATTGATGATCCCATGATTTTTTTGCAGGAAATGATGTTTTTTATAAATATCTGAATGATATTACATTGGAGATCTTCAGGTCCACCATACGTACACAGTGGAATGCCCAAAATCAACAATTAAAAGATGAACTCATAAACTGTTTGGCCGTGTTGTTTGGAAATGACACACTTAACAAAACCAAGGTCCTTCATAAAGCTGGCACATATCTAAAGTATGTGAGGGACCAATATATGACACATTTAGAGAAGAACAGAAAGTACGAGCGTCCTCCCATGATTCCAGAGAGGGAGTGGAAGGACTTGGTTTCAAATGGAAAGGAGAAAGTTGAAAAGAGAAAAAGACATACACCACCGGGCAAAGGAAGGTATGTGATACTATTAACAATGTAATTATGTACTAATTACTCTTTATATTTACATAATCTAAGATATTTCAAACTTTTCATAGGCTTCCCGACACATCGAAGACAACTAAGGCAAGACTAGAAAAGCACGGGCAACACAAACTTGGCTCTGGTGGTTATATGAAAGCTTCCGCACAAATTGTAAGTATCAATAAATGAAATATCGCATCGAAATAATTAATTGCAAACAAATGTTTTAATCAAACAATAGAAGCAAAATTCATGATATTAAGCAAAAATGTACGGCTCTAAATTCAATAGAGCACCCACAGAAGATGACATCAAAATTGCCTTCCAGCAAGGGTATGGAGCCATGGTTGAACGCCTAAGAGAATTGAGTGGGCAAACACAAGATTCTGATGCATTCGTCACATAGGTAAATAAGCTAAATGAAAATTATTTAAAATTGAATACTTGAGCAATAATCTATTTGATGTTAATTTCCAACATAAAGTGACTATATTTGTTTTAAATAAGCAAGCAATGATAACAATGCACATGGAATTGGAATGTCGCCTGCTAAGGGTGGAACACAACCTGCACATGATGAAGGTTGTGGTGTGCATCCCGGTACTAGAGGTATTCATGTGCTATACAATTTTTTTAATGTAATTATTAATACAATTAAACATATTTAATTGAAATTGGTGTAGTAATTAATGTAACTTTTTTTATTTTTATTTCTAGAGCATGTAGAGCATGGTGAACAAGTGGAGCATGATCAGGATAAACGACATCAGGAATGTGATGTGCCCCCATTAGGTAAAGAGGACCACTATTATTCCTTAAAACGAATTTAATTGCAATCGATGTATTGATTAATTTAACCTTTCATGTGTGTTTCAACTCCAGAGGATTTAGAGGGTGTTCAACATGTTGAGGATGAGGCTAGACAAAATGATCAGGAAGATGATGTGGCCCAATTAGGTAAAGAGCACCCCTATAATGTTTTTTTAATTACTAAAATACTTGTAACAATAAAAAAAAATCTTATGAATTTAACCCACTTCTTTGTTATTGTAGTGGAGTCCCCTTTGCCTAGGCATCCTCGTCCTGAGTATAGGACTAGGCATACATTAAGATCACGAGCAGAGGGCACAATAATTGAAGAGGGGAAAAATGATGAATAAAACGATGCTCCACTTAGTGTTTACTTAGATTCAAAAAAATTAAAAAATAAATGATTGTAATCGTATTATTTGTTACTGAATGAATTTTATGTGTTAATGAATGTTAATGAATGATATGTGTTAATGAATGTGTTGGTATTTGATTGAAGATTGCATTGATGAACTATTGTATTGTCATAAATGTCAATTGTAACTGGTAATGATGTTTTTTTGCAATCGGTAGTTGAGCAAGTGAAGGAAATCGACATTAGTTAAGAAGCAGTGAGATCAACCGATAACCCTACCTATTGATGTGCCAAAACCTAACCGATGGAGCTTGGTGAATTGGTTGTATTGATTTATGATCAAATGGTGATCGGTAATGATTATGCCACAAATGCATGTTGTATGTGATGAATTTCAAGTGGTTTTTGGCACGTAGAGATAATGGTTTTATCTTGGGAATGAGCGAATACATTGCATGAAGTGGAAACCGCATGATGAGTTATAGGAATTGATGAGCGGTGATCAAGGAGCGGCCGAGGTTGTCTTGAACAATGTGTTGATGGTTGCTATGTAATCTAACGGTCATACTTGAACCGATTTGTTTGTAATCTCTATGAGATCTTAGGTTTGTGATGTGTTACCGACCTATTGTTTTTCTTATAAGGTCGATGAGTTGTTTTGTTGTAGTGTTGGAAATTTTGGTTAAGTGTTAGTGTGATTGATTGCCGAACTAGAAGGAGTATCTGTAGTATGTGTGAAGGCAGATAGGAGCATGAAAAGGATCTGATCAAGTAGAGTAGTACTATTTACCAGATCAACAAACCCATGTTGTTCTCTAACAATTACAACAGTTAAATCCCTTAACCGGGTAAGCTTTAACAGACTTAGTGCTATCTAAATCCTCTAACCAGGTGATCCATTAGCTTGGATTTCAAATCCTCTATCGAGGTTACTCCTAACAGGGTATTGCTTCTAACAAGGCATTATAGTCAATCCCTTGACCGGGTGATCCCTAACATGATATGTTCCTAACAGGACATTTTGTAAAGCTTTAACAGGCTTGGCTCCTAATAGGGCGAACTTCAAAAGAGTTCAGAATATTTGTGGGTATTCATCCCCATCGTGGTTTTTCCCATTTGGGTTTCCACGTCAAAAATCATTGTGTCAAGTGGTGAATGGTTTTTGTGGTTATGTTTGTAATATCCCTGTTAATTTTTTCCAATTTTTTTCACAAAGTTACATTCAACACAACACTTGTTAATGTTAGGAAATGAAAACCAAATGCTGCTGAAAGTAACCCTCCACTTTATGATCACCAAGAGCCCAATCTGGGAGGATGACAACATACAGTGTCAAGGGGATCATTAGATGCCAATATCTGAAAATGACTACAATCTTCGAGCGGCAAGCCAGCCCCTTCCACTTATACAGTGGGATATTAAAACAATGCAATCACTTGGTGGTAAACCAGCCAAGGACAAGCCAAAGAACTGAAGAATGCAATCACTCAACCACTTGTGCAGTGAGAGGACAAGAAATGCAAGTTAATATCAACTCCACCGCTTATTCAGCAGGAGGACAGTATTACAAACTCAAGATAGGCGGCCAAGCCAGCCTCTTCCACTTATGCACTGGGAACCCAATAAGAAATCTGAAAGATAGTTGTCAGTACTACTAACCAACTTTACAAATTCATTACAATGATTTCAGAATATAAGAAATATTACTAATCTAATTTAGGTGGATAAGCCAGCCTCTTCCACTTATGCAGTGGGACATTAGAAAGCCAAAATATTGTTGTTAGTACTACTAACCAGCATTAGAATAAATATGAAATTTGATAATCAAGTGCTTATTCTGAGCTGACAACTACAACAACACCTCCAGTCATCAACTAGCCACCCAATCTACTCACACTCTCAAAAACACACCCAAAATCCAACTTTCAAAAATCTGATATATATGACAGCAGGCTGGAAATGCATAACCAGCAACACTAATCCACACCAAAAATCTCCTAACTCACTCAAAACCCACTCAAATCACCCAAGAACACACCCAAACCAACAACAAGCATTGAGCGACCAAGTATGAACTGGAAAACAACAGCAATATAACCCCAAACACTCAACATGCAACCCAAAGCACTCCCAACATAAGGCGTTACAACAGAAAACTTTGACTTGCATAATAAAATTTAATACTCCAAGAAAACCAACAAAAACTTACAAGATGAATTGTCCATGACATAGGAGATGAATGAGTGAATACCCAGAATGACCTGACGCACACACAAGGAGCTATGAATGAAAACATGCTTCAGCACACATCGCGACTAGCAACATGAACACTCATAAAAAACTCCAAAATATCTGAAACTGACACACAAATCTACAACATTGTTCCTCAAATATACTCCTCTGGATGAAGAGTGGTCACAAGCTCAATTAGTTGTTGTATTGCAAGCAAGAAACCAAGCGGTAGCTAGGAGGTATGCATTCCCCGAAGCTTCACTCCAAATTTTGGTAGCAATTCGTTATAATTTTCTTCATAGATGATGAATGAGAAGGCCAACCCTCTCATTTATAGATTTTGAAGGCTCAAATTCAAATTCAAATTCAAATGCAAATGCCTCCAAATTCGTCCAAAGCACATGTCATTTCATTCCTCTCACATTTGGTGATTTATTTCATTTCATTTCCTTCAAGTATATGGCGCCCAAGATGAAAATCCACCACCTAGTCTTCAAGTTCAAAATTTTCCCTTGGTCCACACTTTGCAACATAAAAACATTATAACTTAAGAACATTTTCATCCATATCGCCACTTTTGATAAATATAATACTTAAAAAATAATATTCATGAAATTGCACTTTGGCATCCGAAAAGAAGGTGAAATAATTCGCCCAAAAAGACTTAGGACAAAATTAATATTTTCTCCCTTCCTAAGTCGTCCATCCATAAAATAATCAAATATTAATACCTCATGCCTAAGGTATTAATATATTAAAAATACCTTCTCCTCAAATATTGATTATTGCCAAATTGAGTCGGAGACCAAAGTGCTAGAAATCACCAAAACTGAACTAAGTTGGGGCTCTGAACTGAACTGTTAAAAATAGTCATCTGAGTGAATACAAGATCTTGCCAAAATAATACTGCCAGAAATAGCCACTGAGTTGAGCCGCAAAATTCTTGCCAAGAATAACACCAAAAAAATTGCTGGAAGACCAACTGCTCAAATTGACTTGCCGAAAATAGCCATCTGAATAGGCCTACTGACATTCTGCTAAAAATAGTACTTCTAAAAATAGCATATTGCTAAAAATAGTAAGTGTTTCCAAAGTGATTTTAACCACATTCTGAGTAGCCGTCGCACTTACTAAAAATAGTAAGTTGGGAAAAAGTCACTCGATGCAGATGCATGTCGAACCATCCTAAAGCTCTCTGAAAACCCAAAAGGAATCCATAATCCAAACTATCAAACTACCACATATACCCCCTGAAAACACCAAAGAATCCTCCTAGAAAATAAGAAACCCTAATTTCTGCCCCCGACTAGCCTACGGGCCTCCAAACTAGGCTAACGACCAACAAAACTAATCATTGCGGAGAAGGGGACATTACAATGTTTAATATTGTTAATTTTCTTAACTGCTAAATCCACTTAGTTATGATAAGATGACCGACAGTTATCTAAAATGTGCTTTTACTATTGTCAGTAAAGTATAATGATGTTTTGGTTAAACGGTTTGGGAGTTTCAAAGTTGTTATATTGTTATTTTGATATGCCAGTCAAACCGGTAAACTGTCAGTGCTATTGCAGTTTGTAGTTCAGTATTTGAACCAGTTTGTTCAGTGATTGACTTGAGAGATTGTTTTTGAGTTTGGTGAAAGTTAAGTCAGTTTTCTATCTATTGATTCACCCCTCCCCCCTCTCATTAGTTGTCTGGATCCTTATTGATTCATCATATCAACATAATTTTACGTGTTAATGAATGTTATATGATAATGAATGAATGTTATATTTTATTAATGGATGAAAGAATGAATTAATGTTATATGTTAATGGGGAATTTAGAGTGATGTTAGAGGGGGAGGGCCAAATGAGCTTCCACCTTCACATGGTTGGCCCAGTTAAGTAGAGAATATTAAACTATTCTTGAAACAAAGAGAAGCTCAATAAGGTAACGCACTTTCCAATATTTCATTATGATCCACTCTTAATTTTATTGAATAATATGTATTGAATCTTAATTGTAGGGTCCAACAGAGCCAACACGAACAACATCACAAGAAGTTACTTAGTGAAGACCATCAAAGGTAAGGTCCTTGATTAAGATTTTGTTGTTTATATTCATATTGCTAATTATAGAAAATAGATGATATTGTTTATATTCATATTGCTGATTACATAGGCAAATATTCAATTAACTTTTTAAAAAAGCAATCACCAAATACACCAAATAGCTGTCTAAGTCTGAGATCAAAGATTAGCAATTAGGAGTCACCAAATACACCAAATAGTTGTCTAAACAAGGGCTAGAACCCACTATGAAATATAGTTTAACTTGTCCTTGAATTGAGAACTTCAACATTTTAACGGACTACATAGGACACTACCTTACAAAATGAGCCGACTTCACATGAAATTGGTCTAAGGTAGAAATAACAGTAAAATGAACATCTAAGCTTTTAAATTCAACTTTAACTTGAGGGTGATGGAACCAATGGTGGGACAAGTGAAACCATCATGCACCTTAATCAAGACTTCAGATTTATCATAATTGTCTTGGTTCTATGTTGAGGCTTTGAACTATCAATGTAGCTTGATCTTTGACATTTTGTGACAATGGTTGCATTCTGTTGTGACCAATACTCTTGATAGTCTATATAACTGTGAATTGTCCTTTTGTTGAAATGATGTTACTATTTTGACTGTGTATTGTAGGTCTATCAGACTTTGGGACTATAAAAGATTTTTTCATATTGCTTCTACGATACTATCATGTTCTCATTCATCTAAACCTTATACCCCTTTAACCCTAAATCATTGTAACTGCCTTTGGCCCTTTTGGCATTGGATGAAATCCTTACTGGGGTATAGTTGTTAACTGCTTCTACTCTCTGTCATTAACTTGCTACAATTTTTTCTGATCCAATCCTTGTATATGAACATCTTTGCTTATGGACTGTGAGAGGTCACTTTGTGGTTTGAGATCTTTATAATCTTAGTGTGTTGCTATGATTGTAATCTCTGCATCCTTTAACCCTTCATGACCTTGTATGTCATCTTTGACCTATAGCTAGTCATTGTGCTGTAGCAGAATGCATAATGGCTACCTATCTTCATCAGGGCTTTGCATGTTACTTCTGTCATTTTCCTCACTCTAATATCCACGCTTTATCAAGATCTTCATTACCCAAATAGTCCCTCTTGATTGTGTTTGTATATTGTTAGAATATATGGGATTGTTGATTTTGTATATTGTTAGAATATATAGTTTACCATAGTTAGTTAGTCATTAAGGGAAGGAGTTATATAAGGGTAGTTCAATATTTGAGAAAGCTTATCAAATCATATTCCATATTTGCAATGCTCTATATTCCCTGATGGCAATTTTTTTTTTTTAAATATAGCTTGTTCGTCAAAATTCTGACGGACGTTCCTAACATAGGCTCTAACAAGAGTGTTGTATCTATGATAAATTATTTCATCGCAGACACAACACTCTTGTCGGAGCTTCCTTGAATTTGTTGTCAGAATTCTGACAAAAAAGGACACTATGTTTCGACAGGAATGTTGTACTTGCGACGAAAAATTTCATTGTAGGTGCACCATTCCCATTGGATCTTCCTTGCATTTGTTGTCGAAATTCTAACAAAAAAGGGCACTATGCTCTAACGGGAATGTTGTACCTACGACGAAAATTTTTGTTGCAGGAGCACCATTCTCATCAGAGCATAATGTCTTTTTTGTCAGAATTCCGACGAAAAACCTAGTGCATGGTTTGTCGGAAGATTGGCTACTTTGTTGGAATTCCAACGAATTAGATAGCCACATTTTGTATCAACTTCCGACAAAGAAGGCGTCAGAATTTTGTCGAACATCTGTCCGTCGAATAACCCAACAAAATTTTAGCAACGAAAAACTTTTCATTTCATCGGATTTACAACAATAATATGTCAGAATTACGACGATAGTTCATCGGAAAATGACCCCAAATGAGTTAGTGTCACCATTTTTGGAGATCAAAACTCAATAAATGCCTTCTTCCTATATGATACAAACTCACCTTTCTCTCTTTCATAGTCCAACCTATAGGAAGCATGAGAGGTGGAAAGAGAATGTGGCCTTATTTGTGAAAAAAGAGCACTAGGAGGAAGTAATATTTTGTTGAAGTGAGGTATTTTTCTCCCTTGTGACAACTCCCCTATGGGTTGAAACTCAACCATATCTGTCACCTTGTTAAGCTTTGAAACCCAAGGCCTAACAACCAGTAGTTGAGGATCCACACCTTTAGCTCCAAAATTACAAATATTTCTTTTATTGAGCTCATTGTAGTCTAACATTCCTCATTTTGTAGGGTAGATAATTACTAGAAGGATACTTGTATTGAAGCTTATATTGTTGGGGCCCCAAAGGATAATCTCAAATTTTTGTGATCCATGGATTGACATTGGTAATAGGGGTTTGACAAGCTGGGATACATGACTCTTTGGGTAAGGCTCTAAGTTCCTATTTGGACTTCTATTGATTCCTTAAGGCTCTTGGATGCACCAATCTCAACACAAACCATTTTTTGAGGGTGAGCTAAGAAGAAATGTTCTTTCTCATCATTGATAACATGCCCTAATGAAATTGTGTTGTGATCTAAGAAGGGCCAAAGTTACAAGGAGAGACCTGTGAGATCAATGTAAATTGAAACTTAGAGAGAACTTTCTTCAAAGGCAATGGAGTCTTTGAGTCCATTGGGTAAAGACTAACAAAGATGAGCAAATGTACCAAGGATCATGCTTATAGAAAATATGAATTTAACAAAATAGAAAATAAATAAATATTTCATAAGGTTTTAGATAGCCTCCACACGTAGCACATGAGGGACCTAGGTGGAGTTGACCCTATAAGATTTGACTATGAAGCCATTCGAGATTACAAATGAGTAAAAAAGCATAAACAAAAAAATAGAAATGAGAGAATAAAATATATTTTATTCAACATGAATGCAAAGCATACAAGCATGAGTGATTAAAAGGAAAACGATACATGAGTATATATATATGATATACCACCTAAGAGACTAAAAACACAACCAATGCAAAATAAAGTGAAAAAGTCCCTAACTAAACTAAGTGCAAAAATGAGCAAAGTGGAGAACTAGCTAGGATATAGAATAGTTAGAAAATATACCTCATTCACACTAATGGACCCTAACTCTCTACTATACTCTTAGAAGGAATTCTACCAACAAAATGCCTAACAAGAGTATAGAGCTAGGTGCATTCATTTTAAAAGTTCTAAATAAGCAAAACAACATCAAGAGCAAGAAAGTTACCTTACGAACCACTTTCAAAATAAAACTGCTAAGATGTTTTAGAGCCATTTTCTTGTGATTCCAAGCTAATAATTAGTCTCAAATGTTGGGCCAATTTGATCGACAACCATTTTAAAAGAGAAAAAAACTGCCCAAAGGCAAGGGAAACTAAGAAAACTTAAATAAAAATGAAGATTTCCTACTCTAGAGAGCAATATGAAATGGGGGTAACAAGGACAAGGGCATGACATGAGTAAGAAAATGCAGACCAAGTCAAAACACTAATATAACCCACCCAAACAACAAACTTTCCAACAAAAAATGCTTAAATTCTAAATATAAACATTTATGTTAAGAAATTTTCTAAAGTACCATAACAATTCATTTTACTACCATTATAACTACACCTCTCTAAGGTATAATTATATATTTATGTACAATAAATTAATTCAGTGTACTTTGCATAATTAATTGAATTGTAATTAAAAGGTTTATATTGTTTATTTACATTGTCCACATAAACCATAGCTAACTAAGAGAACAAACATGTAAAGTTGCTTCTAATTTGTAAGGACTAGAGTAATAAACCACTACAAATTACACTTTGAAGACATGATAAAATTCATTTTAAGCTGTTGAAATTGAATCTTTACCATTCTGTATATCAGCTATCTGTGTCAGGTTCAATAAAAGATATATAAAAAAAATAAATTGTATTGTATTGTAGATGATTTCAACTCATCACTATCTAGATGCCTCCAACATAGATTTTGCCATTAAACCAAGATCTACAAAATTTTGAATTGATGTCAGATATATTGAAGAGTTACTAATGTAACTCTACTTGTGACACAGTGATGGGTGCCTGCCTACTATTGAACCAAAACACTAGGGCAAAGTCCTTAATCATTTAGTTTAGTCAGGTGGATTAGTGACAGAAAATGAGCCTGATCTCTCTAGGGTGAATACAAGTGTGAATCAAATCAGCATTGTCATAAGGAAATGCATAAGCATGAGGACATGCCCTTTTAAAGTTGATGGCATACTGACTAGGAGTGCATGCATCAGAACTGTTATACTGATTAGCACAGCAGTACATATCTGTTCTCAAAGCCTGGCATGCACTCTTGCAGGCTACCACTTCCTCTGCAACACTCTTCACCTGCATAATATGAGGACAAGTGCTGAGGATATTACCTCTGCATACTGCCTTACTACAATTCCCTTCACCTCCATGAGCTGTAATGGTTAAGGGCAAATTAAAGCCCTGCAAAAGACTTACTGTATAAGTTGTGATATTATGGTGGAATGATAGCTCAACAAGAGTGAGAGGGTTTTTTCCCTTTGTGCCATTGCAGTGTAGTTTTCCATTGCAATCTCCTGTGAGGCAGGCATTTAGCTGTGTGAAGTTGCAGCCTGTCCTGCCCCAAATATGTCCCTCCCACTGCTTTGTCACATTGAAGCTTTTGATCTGATTGGGTTTGAGAGAAAACCCTCCTAGTGCTAGAACAGGGTAACCTGCCCTTGGCTGCACTCCGGGCCATATGTTGAAACTACAGTTGTTAACTACACTAACTCTCCAAGGCTTGCTTTTATAGCTGCTGCCCACCATCATCTTTCCACCTGCAATTCCTAGTGTAGCCAGTTATACTGATATAAAAGAATAACACTCTTCATGATAAGAAAAGAACAAATAACTGCTATCTATTTACTTTTGAACATCTGCTCTATCCATCTAAGATCACACAGAAAATTCTGCCTTTATTTTAATTAAACTCATGTAGCTTCCACAGTTCATGAAATCATTAGTAGTTTTCTGGATTAAGTTGTGTATAGATTTTTCTCATCAATGTTTTGAAACATACTGTATGATCTATCATCAGGATGAAATACATAACAACGTTGATGAGAAAAATCTATACACAACTTAATCTAAAAAACTACTAATAATAATCACCTTTACTGTAATTAAAAATGATTTTACTGTTATTAAAAATATAATTGACAAACTATCCTCCACCAGACTAATTACTCCATGTTAAGTAATATAAAATCTTAAAACATAACAATCAAACAAAAGAGCTAAATGCAGTCCACATGGTCAATCAATTACTGAGCATTAAGTCAGCTGGGGAGATAGAAAGGCAGTAAGACCTGCATTAACCTTCACATAAATACTTTGAAGCTCCACCACCAAATGTAATTGAGCTACTAAGAAACATACCTGAAAACACAGCAAATAGCATAGCAAGCCCCCATCTTGACATTAAACTCATTCTGCTATTAAAGACGAAGATATAAGATATGAGCAGCCCAAAACAACTGTGGGTACCATTGGGATAGATCAAATGTAAATCAGTTCAGTTTATAAAAGATCTCCACAAATAAAATAATGATCATGAGATTGTCATGCATTGAATGAAGGAAAATAGGAAGTCCAAGATGAGAATTAGAGGAAAGAATTGCCTAGTGACTCCCTGGAAAGTCTGTCTATTTCAATTATTTAGTGCCTTCTCATTTCAGTTTTTTGGGGGATCAACAGAAGCAAATGCTCTCCTTGATTTCTATATCCAGTTCTTTGGCCATTTCTATTTTTGTCATTGAATTCAGATGCTAAAGTAAAATAATAGTTATATGAAGATCACAAAAAGATGGCAGGGATAAGCTTATAATCTTTCAGCGTGAAAAGAGAAGATTAACACTGGGTGACTGTCACAAAGAAAATGTGGGGATACTAATTTTAGGCAAAGTATATTCATAAATTTTGAGTTGAGAACCATTTCAAACTAAATTTATTTGGTACCATGGAAATAAAGATTTGCCTACGTACATGGGGTAAAACATGTCATATGAATGAATCTAGAGAAAAGGTACGATTTTTATAATAATATTTACTATTATTTTTAAAATTTAAGTGTAGGTTGATTAAGAGAAATTAATTTTGAGTTAAAAAAATATTAGAAAATTGAGTCTACGTTACTCTACGATTCTATGATAAAGAGGGTTAATTGTGATATATATGAGAAGGTGAATGTTTCAATTTGTATTTTGTCACTAGTTTTGGATTAGATTAGTATCAAAGTGGTTATATTATTAGTGGAAAGTTGTTTGACTATTTTGCAGATTGAAACCTATAAAAGATCAAGTGGGAAAGAGTGGTTACATTCTATAGATATATCGAATCTCTTAGTTGGAAAAAAATAATTAAGAAGCATGGTAATAGATGTAGAACCTATTGATGGACAATCAAGGATCCTCGAGTAAGAAGTTGATGTAACAAGAGAAATGAGTCAATGGAATCTTTTATGAGAAATTATGTTCATTGGAAGACACCAAGAGCATAGGGTAAGTGTACTCTAAAGAAGGCAAACAAATATTACTGGAAAATAGGTCTAGTAAACACATCTTGTTCAAATTTAAGACAAAGATTAAAATTCACCATTTGATGGAGAGGTAGATGTAAAAATGATTGATTGTTGGTTGACATATTTGGAAGTATGTTTTAGTATGCATAATTTTATCATAAAACAAACAATTTCTTTGCTAGATAAAGAATGACAAAGTAACTTTAAATTGATTCAAAAATATTTTATATTCATTTCCTTTGAGAAAACAAAGTCCAATAAATTCATGGGAGCAATTTGAAAAATTAATCAAGAAAAGCTTATATCTAATTTGCCATAGAAAGTAAACATCTAGATAATGGTAAAAAAAATTTAAAAAGTGTGCAAGCATACACTAGTGAGATTCAAACAAGCGTTGTCCAAATGGATGTTTCACAAGCCGAGGTCTTGATGAAGCTTAATGAAGACCTTCACAATCATCTTTAAAGACTCATAATACTCTTCAAGCCCTAGGACATTGATCATACATGTTCCCATGCTCACTACCTAGAGGTGGATGGTCGACCTTCCATTCCAAAGACACAAGAAGTAATCTTAGCCAAGAAGGTGAATGCCACAAGTTCCAAACTCACAAGACATCACAACCATTGTCATGTCAGTAATCATATAGGTGAAATTTGCTAGAACCTACATCTAGAAAAGTGTGCAAATGAAAGAAAAGTAAAAAAAATAATATTATGGCCGCCTTTAGTGGAAAATAAATTAAGCATAGTTCTAAGGATAATTCTAAAATATATTGCACCATATTCAAAGTTAATTTCCACATCCAGTAATTATTTTGAATAATTTGAATTTGTTGCTAGTGTAATTTTCCAAAACTATTTGAAATAAGTGCATTTAACTATTCAAAATATCCATATTAATCCACATTATTTGACATGTAGAGGTACTATTTATAGTCTACATTGTGGGAAACAAGACCAAATTATTTGATTATTTAAAATATCCATACCTATAGTCTAGTTTATTAGAATACAAATATTCATAGTTTAGTTTGTGGTCCATAAGTCAATTATTTGAAAAAGGGATGCTTTAAGAAAAGTGCTCCTGCTTTCCACCGCACCCCCCCCCCCCCAAAAAAAAAAAAAAGATTATGAATCCTAGTTGGGTGCTTCAATTTTCATGGCAAATCTAGGTCTTCTTTTGGAAAAGAATCTATGCGACAATTTTGTGTATATTTCTAACTAATTTTGTTTGAAACCTTAGACTAGTTAAAGATTAATATTAAAAAATAACTTTATTTATTTGATGAAGTGTTGATTAATAAAATAATAATAATTTGTTCCTCCTAAAAACCAAACATTAGTTTGTTTGAAAAATTATAAACTAATACCAAAAAACTAGCATAATTGGAGAATTGTCAACTAATAAAAAAATATAATGATTTGTTTGGAGAAGAACCTCCTAAAGAAATAAACATTAATTTGTTTGACAAATTATCCATGGATATAAAAAATTATATATTTACTTTAGCAATGTATCTATATTTTATATTGTTTGATAAACAACAATCATATTTCAAAAAAGTAAAGCTAAAACATCCATATTTGTTGAAAAAGTTCTAAAATAAACCACTAACTAGATTGGATTTGTTGACATCAATGACTCCTCTCACACAATCACCCCACTTACTAATCTAACTCTTGATCCTCAACTACCATGTGGGATCATCATGGTAGTCATACCTTCCTAAATCAATGACCTATATGATAGCAAAATAGTTCCAACATTTCTTCTCAAATGCCCTCAAGTGTTTCAATACTATAAGGTTGTTGCCATTTTTCTTTCCAACATTATGAACCTCTTGCAAGACTTGTTGTTGGTCATAAATTTAGCATTTGAGTATATGCAACCATATTTTCTCTTAAAGGACTCTTCTCAAACTATGGTTTCAAGGTATGACCTTTCAATAGGCTTTGCACCTATTGATGTTTTGTTCACTTTCAAAGAGGTAAAATAAGATCGTAGTATAATTTGTGTTTACAATACAATGATTAATGGTCCACAAAATAATAACGTGGATATATTTGAAGGTGTGGTTATTTCATATAGTTTAGAGCTTGGCCCAATCTTTTTTAAACAAATGAAGAAAAGTTTCCATACCATTCACTTTCTTCTCTTTTGTCATGTGTTTATATACCAATCAAATAAACGTGAACATGCTATTTTAAGAAGGCGATAGCCACCAGTTGAGGAGTGAATAGTGTTGGATATAGTATTGCCATTAATGTCAAAGGTGTTGGTTAGTGTTGTCAAGGCATCCAAAAGATAGCAATTACTGTCATGCCATATCACATCAACTAAGTTTTGGAAAGACCAAGTCAAGTATGTTTGATAGCTCTCTTAATTTATCATTATGCTTTGGTAGTAGTTGTTCCTAAGTTCCTAGCACATATGCTCTTGTTTGGAAGTACCTATGTTAGGTTTCTAAGGTTTGTTTCTCAAAAATAGTATGTGCACTTTGTTGTATTGTCATAAGGTTTGGCTTTGCATCCTATCATAGTTGTGTACTATGGCTTGCAATTTGGAAGTTAAGTAAAACCAAATATGAAGTATCATATTCTAAAGTTTCAGAAGATTTGGTCACTTGAGGAAAAAAAAATAGAAGTGACAAAGTCTTGATTTTGTTTGTTGGCCAACTATGTTGATGTTTTGGATTTATTAACCAAAGGAAGATAATGCACATCAGTTGAAGGAAGCGTGTGAAGGTTATTTGGAACTAGTTGAGTCTATGTTGGGCATATTGCATAGTGTTTTACCAATCTTGGTGTAATGTGTGGGCTTTAGGACTGAGCTGACTACATGTTTGGTTAAGGAATTGGTTTGTGGTTGACTTGTGGGTATTTTAATTATGTTCAGGCTAACTTCTAAATGTGATTACCTTTGCAATGCATATATATTGATGATCCAGGTTCATTCCTAGTGAGTGAAAAGGTAGAGTGACAAAAAATTTGTACAAGCTCCTTGATCAATTAGCAGAGATCAATTAAGGTGTGCGAATTAAGGTGTGCGAATTAAGGTGTGCGAATTAAGGTGTGCGAATTAAGTTACAGATCTTATACACATTGAGAGAGCATTTAGTAGGAAATTTGATCTAGTTGATGGTGCAGTTTGAGTTTGGAAGATCCACATAATTCATATCTTGTTGTACTTGAGGTTGGTGCCTCATAACCTGAGTTGGTGCTCAGTTCTTGTAGTAGGGGATTGACATCTCCTATAGGTTGGTCCATACTATTTAGTGAAAGTTCTTTAATATCTTTTGTGTTTTTTTCCTTTTGGATTTCCATATATAATTGATGTTCTCTTATGTGGATGTGTGTTTATGTTTATCACTCGGATAGTTACTTTATTGTTAAAGTAAGATTTAGAAATGCTACTAATAATTGATTGGAATTGAAGTTAAGTTTTTGCATATATTGATTCAACCCCTCTCTCAATTTATCACAAGTTGAGGAGTGAATAGTGTCCACTATTGGTGAGAGAGGGCCCACTCATGGTTAGAGTTATTCCAATCCCTCTTTTACATTTCTATATGAGTATTTATTGTGTTATTTTATGTTTCCTTAGGTTTGTGTGATTGAAACATTCCTAAATTAATTTTTAAAAATCATGAATTTTATTGCAAAACCTAATTTATTGATTACTCGTCTACCTTAATAAATATTATTCTATTGATTGTCAAACCTTCCTCTACATATTAGTGTTAAATCACCACAACATCATTTATCTATACAATGACACATGAGTAGTTTGTAATGTGTCACATCATCAATCCTTATTGTCATGTTGGTAGGTCCATGCAACCACATTAGTCATCATATCATCAAGGCCATGCCACTACCACATCAATAGAGACACATTATCATTTATACAACCCAATAATTGCCATGTTAACATGATGCCATTATATACTTGAGTGATTCCTTGTCCTTGTAGACTTGTATTTTAATTTGACACTAAAACTTAAACATACTTGTTCTCACTCATACAAAGTTCAATTGAAGTCAATTTTTTTATGTAGACTTGTATTTTAATTTAATACTAAAACATAAACATACTTGTTCTCACTCACATGGAGTTCAACTGAAGTCAATTTTTTTGGTTGGGTATTTGTTTGATATACAATGTAGTGCCAATATTTATTTGTAGGTAATGTATCTAGTTCTTGGTATTTACTATTTTTTATACAACTTATTGAGTCATTTCCATTTTTGGAAATTCTATGAATTTATTCTTACACATACAAACTCTTTTTTATTTTAAGCGCACAAATTTTCATGTACTTCAGACAAATCCTTTTGGTTTGTTCTTATTTTGCCTCAACAATGTACTTTCAATTTCTTGTTCCTTTATACTATTCTTTTGTAAATTATTATAATAGAGCCATTTTTTCAAGCTTATGCATGCATGGAAGATTAAGTCTTATCTAATTAGAGATATGTCATAAAAGAATGTATTTCTCATACCTTGGAAATACCAATTTACTTCATATGACTATAACCTTAGAGAATATATCATGTTTAGTAGTAAGTTAATAATCTTTGACCCTCTTATAGTTCACAACATCAAATTCAAAATTCAAGTTGTCTTTTACCATACAAATACAAATTATCATCCATGACAAAGATTCAAGCCAACTCTTTGAATTTATTCATAGCTCATATGTATACAATTTTGCTACGGAGATAGCCAATCAAGACCTAGAGGCCTAATGGAAAGAACAAAGAAATCAGAAGACCAATATGACAAGAATAAACTATGTTCCTATGAAAAAATGCAAATAGAACAATCTATACAATCATCTAATGCATGAGAGACTCTTGCTTATATAGGCCTATGTGAGACATAATAATATATAAGATTATGACAAGTGTCTTAATCTTATGATATGATACATAAAATGATAAGTATCCTATGTGTACCCTAGGTAAATTAACTAACAAGTGTGAATAGGACCTAGTAGGTGAACAAGTTAGGCAATATCGCTATTCACACCAACACCCCCCTTAAGTGCAACTTAGTGAGAATGAGAAAACATAAAAAGATGCAAAGATCAGTACCAACTACTAGGCCATATTAGGTATCCATGTACAAAGTGAATTTTCATAAATAAGAAACAAAGAAAAGGAGAAAAACTAGTGGGAAAAGTCACAAAAGTCCACATTGAAAGAGAGAAATACAAAATTGTCTTAGAAATATGAAAAGGAAAAACCACAAAAGGTCCCCCCAAAATAGATACAAGTAACCTCCTCAATAGTGAATCTCATGTACCAATGATAGATTCTCTAAATTGTATGTAGAAGATGGTTCATAATCATCAAACAATGTTCCTCCCTTTAAGAAGAGATAATAACAAAGGTATATGCATTATGTCTTCCCATTATTGAAAGGAATATGAAGGAAGAAAGATAACATATATGAAATCTGTAAACTTTATTAATGTGTCTCTAGGTCAATATCAAAGCATACCATTGCCAAGTTAGGTGTTCTAGGCCACATTGAAGAAGATGACAATCTAAAACTTAGTAGATATGAATGTAGAATATGATCCAAATATGAAATTGTCTTCTCACAATGCTACTTAAGATTCTCTAAGACAATGCCAAACTATGACAAATAACCACAAAATAATAATAAGGGTCTAAGCTTAAACCACAACATCTAACTAAGAGGTTGCAGCTCCATAAGAGCAAACATCAAAGAGAATATGAATATCCTTAATAGGTTCCTCCAATTATATAAGATAAAACCCATAATATAAACCTGTAATGTTTGTCAAATACTCATCCCAAGTAACTTTATCTAGAAGACAAGAATTGTGTTGTTGCATTTAATCATTAGAAGCCATGGATGTAACAATTCTAGTCTCATTAGAAGAAACAATAGATGGAGGCAATGAAGTACAAGATTCAATAATTATGTTAGTGTAGCATCGTAAATTGTACACCCTTAATTAGGGTCGTACAATTCCATGCTTAGGTTAGCACCTGCCTTAGTGTGTTGCATTTTGAATTTTCAATACTCCTTTAGGCATTTATTTATTAATTTAATTAAAACCTAAAGTAATCTCTTATCATTTCACACATTATAAAATTAGAGCCTTAACCCTAAGTGTGCCCCTTTTTATTTTATCTTCTTTAATCAATTAATCATTAAGTCTTGATAAAGTCCTATTTTTACTTTCAAGACCCGATTTTGCATATCTAAACACCTTGGATTGTCGCATCAAGCTAGGATTAGCTTTGTAATCACAAAACCTTGCATCTCTAAAAATTTGGAAAAAAGTCAGTTGGACCAAGGTGCAACACCATGGTCCCGACTTTTTCTCCCCAAATTTTGGGATCATGTCTTAACGGTATTATAATGTTTAAATCTTTCTTTGTGCAAAATTATATCAATTCTAGCTCAACCTATGATAAAAAAAAATAAAAAATAAAAAATTAGGGTTTCATATATATAACCTTTTCTTTCTTCATTTGAAGGATCCATCTACAAGCAATTGAAGGAGGCCTCTTATGAAGTGAAAGTGCAGGTTTATGTGAAGTTTACAATAAAAAAATAAAGCATTCAAAATCAATCAAGTCTTCTTCAACCTTTTTCATCATCTATGGAAGCTTACGAGATATTGAAGAATAATAAAGAGATCATCAACTATTGATTGGCTTGTACCTCTCCCTTAGGATTTGGTATGATTTCATGTTATTTTCATATCTCTCTATGAGTTTTCAGATCTACATATCATTCATTTTTAGTTACATTATTGCTTAGATCCATATTGCATTTAAGATTTGAAGCATTTACATTATGTTCATTTAGGGTTTTTATTCCAAACATAGGGTAGAACTGTACTTTGCATTCTAGCTCATTTAGGATTGTATACAATGAAAATGGATGATGAAAACAATAATATTGAAAGACTAACAAAGATCCAGCCACAAAACCCTATCCTAACAATTAAAAACATCCACCATACACAAATGAAGATACCTAAGATCATGCAAATCAATAAAACAAAGCAAGATATACCATTCACATGTCTGGTAGGGTTTTAATCTTCATTTCTTCCTATCTCCATTGATCTTGTTTGATATATTTTCTCTCAAATTTTATGTGTGCACAAGAGCTCAACAAAGAACGAAAATGTGGTTGATATATAGCTTGATCGCAAGAAGGCTTGATTACATAAGAGATGAGATTGCGTTGATTACGTGATTACACAATTAGGGTTGAAAGGAAGAGGGCATCTTCTTATATAGAGAACACTGTAAGAAGTGGAGGGATAAGATTAAGAGGTGTAAAGATAAATAGTCGGCTAGGATCAAAGGGTAGGTAGAGGAAATAATTAAATGATAAAGGGGCTAGGTAAGAGAAGAATGACATGTGTCATGGGTAGAAAAGACTAATGAATTAATTAAATAAATAAAGATTCATTTAATTAATATAAGAAAGGGGATAATTAAATAAATAAATAATTTATTTAATTTAGGAAAAAGGACAATTTAAATAAATTAAAGTATATATTTAATAAGGAAAGGCTTAGAAGAGGATTAATGAATTCAGTAAATAAATAAAGATTTATTTAATTAATAGAAGACTTAGGATACACTAATTAAATAAATAAATAAATCTATTTAATTAAATAGGACAATTTTAGGTGTCTACATTTTGCCCCTCTTTGAGACAATTAACTTGTCGTGTTGGCTCAAAGAAGATAAGATAAACTGATACAAAGTTGTCCCATGACGAGAATGATATGCCCCCTTGAGAGATTGGATGGAAAACTGAAAGGGTTGCAGACAATCTTCTCGAAAAGAGAAAAAAGGCTAGAAAGGACTAACGGGATAGGGTTACATGTCACACAGAAAAAGAAAAAAAAGATTGACACAAGGAAGAAAATCTGACACTGGAGACTAGGGTTAAGTAGCCTATATGATAGGGCCACAAGGAAAACATCCTCATTTGTTTCCATGCATCTAAGAGATTAGACTGTAGAGAAAGATCTTAGAGCAATCAGAGCAGCCAACAACAATGGATAGAGTTTACAGGTTCGATCGAGTCCAGCGATATCAGAGACCAGACGACATGGGTGAGTCGGTAAGTACCTCAAAGCCTCTTTATTAGTTTATGCATTTTTTACTATCATTAATGCACTTTAGGGTAAATAAACAAAAATGCAAAATCGGTAAAAGTTTGCATGAGCACATCTAGGTCAGTGTTGAACGCATCTGCATAGGATATGTGTGTCTATGTTTGGTATGGTCGTGTATATGCATGTAATTGCATCTAGGTATAGATGGTGATGTATCTATGCCGAGAAGGCACGTTTGAATAAGGGGGCGCGTTTGTGAAAGACTATCGCGTATGTGTAGAACAACATTGTGTCTATGATGTACAAGTGCGTCTAGGGCAAGAAACCATGTATAGGTTGGTAAAAACCACGTCTGTGTTGCAAAAACACGTCTATGTCAAAGTAGGATAGAATTGGCAGTTCTGTGATGAACATATGTTGTCTTGGGTAAGTTGTTGAGAGGATACACTCAAGAAGGGCCTCTAGGGAGACAAACTGAGAGATAGGCTAGAATTGGCAATTCTGTGATAAACATATGTTGCCAATTGGATAAGCTACTGAGAGGATACACTCAAATAGGGTGTCTAAATAAGATCAAGTGCAATATGATGAACATATACACTAGGATGCAGCACCATGTGATAGACATAAGCACTAGAATAGAAGTAGCACTATGTGATGAACATGAGTACCACTAGGATTAACATGATTGGTTTGATTGGATGAAGGAGTAGTTGCCCCATATTGAGTCTAGAGAGTGATTTCCTGTGACATAGAGGTTATGACTAGAGTTGGCCTTTGAGGAGTGGGCAATTGTCGAGGCTATGGGATTGAGACACATCATGTATCTTCTTGAGATTCAGGCAAACAAAGGATTACTGACTACTCTAGTAGATAGATGACGCTTTGAGAGTTGTTCATTTCATTTGCCGACTGGCGAGATGTCAGTCACCTTAGAGGATGTTTATCGGATACTACGAATACTGATCCATGGGGAAATGGTGGCTTATGACAAAGAGGGAGATAGGGACACATTGAGATGAGTCTTTGATGACCTAGAGTTAGAGATGAGGTCAGGACATGTTAGCTAGGCGGTTATGTTGTCTATTGGATGCAGACTATCGAAAATGGTTGGAGTGATTAGTGGTCACCTTTGTTCGGACAGGGTGACATGAGGTATGGTTATTGGTTGGGGGAGGACTCTAGAGACACTAGTGATAGAGAACACTCAGTATGCATGGGGTCTGTGTGTATTAGCACACTTATATCATGAGCTTCACCAGTTTGTGTATCTCGATGGATGCGGGGTTACTTTGCTACACGTATAGTCATACAAACATATTGTGGTGACTAGGCCAATGCACTTCAGAGAGAGAGGGCATGGATAGTCCTATGCACATTTGTATAGTATGATCACTTCCTAGCCACACATTGGGAAGGTGGACTATTAGAGGTAGGTGATTGATGACATAGATAGTGTCATATGGAGACTCTATCTTGACTGCAAGGATTGGGAGGAGGAGCTACATAGCTACCTTATGTCTTCAAGAGTAGGTATCTGATCAGGCGGACACCATATATACTAGATAGACATCTGATTGATAGGGTATGCAGGCAGTTTGAGTGGAAATAGAGGATGCCTCGGGGATCTAGAGAGTTTGCATGAATAATACGAGAGTAGGCTCACTGAGAGCCGATTTTGTCTTATGATGCTACTATTACACAATTTGAGCAGTTAGTTCCTATTCCTTGGGACCTACAGAGATGTGATTGATGTAGGCATGGATGTAGAGTATGCAACCTATTTTGCAGCACATCCAATACTGAGGTTGATAGACCCAAATGAGCCTTTGATAGTTGAGGATGATGATGACAGGAGTGGGGGGAGATGGAGGAGGCAAAGAAGAGGAGCAACGAGGAGGGTGGTGAGGGGTAGGGGTGGACAAAGAGATATTAGAGAGAGAGTTGAGAGAGGACAGGACCCACAAGGAGGGAGGCCATTGAGACCACTGAGGGAGAGAGGAGGACAACTCCTACAGGTTGGGGGACAGGTACCAGGGAGAGGGGCATAGGGATATGGACAGGTTGGGTAGGAGGCACCTGAGTAGGCTAGACAGGAGGAGGGTGCCTAGGGTGGAGATGAGGAGGATAAGTTGCTAGCACTGCGGGAGATTGCAATGGGATAGGCCAATGAGATAGAGGATCTTGAGAGAGAGATGTGAATCGATTGAGGTGATACTTAACAAAGGTGCAGAGGGAGAAAGATCGGGCCATTCAATAATATATAGTTGCAAAGGAGGCACTTAAGGTAGGGAGAGCAGTAGGAGAGGGGGATCATAGAGAAAGTTATGCATACGTCCTATGAGCATGGGAGGAGATTGGATACTAGAGAGATCTATACTACATCGCTATTCCTCCATATCTTAGGGAAGGGAGTTACATGAGAGCCTCTCAAACTACGACCACCGGGAGAAAAAATAAGGTAGACATCCAGTGGCGAGGTCATGGGTCCACCCGCACCACCAAGAGGAGGAGAAAAGTAGGGTGATCCCAGAGCAGGGAGTTCGAGGGCTCAGATTCCTTTGAGGCCAGCCGGTTCCGAGGGAGGGTCTTCATCATATCTCTCTTGGATCCCGTTTGTATTAGTTTTTATATGATGATATAGACACCTTTGGGTGATTTTGTCGCCATATACGATATTTTGACATTATTGTATCATGACACTTATGATTTTTGATAGATATATATATATATATATATGAGATGACTCATTCTTTGCGGAAACTATATGCATGTGTACCTATGTGATGTTCTATATGCTTTATGATGCTTATGATGTTGATGCAAATATGTACATGAGGAAATGCAATATATTTTTGTTCCTTTATGTTTTTCATGATGTAAATATGAATTTACTAAATGCAGATGTATGTATGATAATGATATGATATGATTATTTATAGGATGAGATGCATGATGTATATATTGGTCTTTTTTATGTTTTTATATGAGAATGAAAATGCTTATTATTAGTGATATATGCAGGATGTGATGCTATCATGATTTATAAATGAATGTATATGATGTGCTAATAGGTAATGATGCAGGTGAAAGCTATATAAAATGTAGGTCTTTTGGCATGTCATTATACTCAGTCATATGATAGCAGACTACATGGACTCGGGAAGGGACAACAAAGGTCAATCAAGAAAAGAGGATGAAAGGTAGAAGATATGGAAGTGAAAGAGATTCTTGTGGTATTATCATCATTGAGATTTATTATGGCAAATAGGTTATGACCATCTAGGTATAAGTTTGACCCAGAAAGTCATTGTACCCATTTGCATGGAGATTAGACAGTCACAAACAAGGAATGCCCTAGTTCACACTAGACTCACAGTGTCCTCATATCCTTGGACAAGTCATAGCATTACTAAGAGACAATCCACAGATAGAAAAAGAATAGGTGAACATATCCCATCCTCGCCTTTCTAGTCAAAGATATCCTGGAGATGAAATCTCTAGTCAGAGACATCCTAGAAAAGCTAAAAGACATGTCACCAAAAAGATAAAATTAAAAGAAAACCAAGACTTGACACCAACACACAATGAAATATTCAAGTTATTTGTATTCCTTGCCACATATGCTAACATGTTTCATTTGTTCACAATGTTGTGATCCTGATAAAGGACAGATCATGCTGAAAACCATGTTGTTGTGAAAGTTTGCTGAAAGATTTGATTTGTTGAAATCCCAATGTTGCCTGTGTCTCATCTGAAATTGACTGAATCCATGAAAGTGATACTTTATTGCGAAGAAGAACAAAACATTATTGTGGATTGGTGATGCAAGTGATCTTATTGAGGATTGTGCGTGAAAAGAAGGAGGAATAAAAAAACAATTCTCCTCAAAACATGTGATGCTCAAGGTACCACTTCCATCACTATATTAAGGATTTTTCTCCATTTGTAAACTAGACCCGATTTATTATGGAAGGAAAGGGGGAAAAGGGAGGTTTTATTATGAATGGCTAACCAATCTTAGGTAGATCAATAACAAGCCATGATGGGAATAGGTAAATTTATTATGGATGTATAGGTTGTGAGTGTGTGCAAAGTGAAAGGATGAGATCAAATCTTGAAGGAGAGAGGAGCAATTTCTCTACACATGGCACCGGTAACCCGATTTTCACCATGGTGGATAATCTTTTGTTCCCTCATAGGAGTGATCTCATATGAGGGAACAAAAGATTATCCACCAAGAACTCGTAATGGGTTTCATTCTATGGTAGATCAATCAATGAAGCAATAGTAGCCATGGCATCTACAACTTAATTGTTATCCCTTGGGATCTACTCAAATCTTATCTCTATGAAGTATTGTTTGAATTCATCTACCATTTTCTTATAAGGAAATAAGTTTTCATCTTTTGTTTGGTAGTCATCATTTTCTTGACGAATCCCCAGTTGAGAGTCCCCAAAAACATGAAGTTCCTAGATCTTCCACTAAACCACAATTCGTAAACCTGTTGTTAATGCCTACTCTACTATGTTATTGGTGCAAGGAAATGATAATCAATAGGATTTAGGAATGGAATCCCTTTGAGGTGTGATAAAGAGGATGCTAGCTCCTACACCATGTTATGTGTAGGAACCATCAAAATATAATTACCAAGGCTTCGTGTGTGTCATAGTCAGAATGGATTCATCCGGAAACTCTGAAGTCATAGGAGCATCATCAATCATGGGTCCATCTGCCAGTTGATCTTTGATAGCTTGTCCTTTAATTTCTTTTCTATCCACATATTCAATGTCAAACTCACTTAAAATCATAACCCATTTATCTAATCTTCCAGTGAGTGTTACCTTATTAAGAAGATATTTTAGTGGATCTATCCTAGCAACATGCTTCATTTTATGAGTTAGCATGTAATGCCATAATTTTTGTGAGGCAAAAACCACAATAAGACATGTGCACTCAATCAGTGTGTAATGAAGCTCATACCTAACCAAAGTACGACTGATATAATATACTGCTCTTTCTTTGCCTTCATTGTCATGTTCTGTCAAGAGTGCCCCCAGTGTTGTTTGTGTGGCTAATATGTAGAGAAACAGAAGTTTCCCTGGAATTGGCAGCATCAAAACTAGTGGATTTAGGAGGTAATCTTTGTGTGAAAATCCTATTTATATTTATCATCCCACTTGAATTTTATATTTTTGTTGAGTAGGTGCTGAAAAGGATGACATTTATCTACAAGTTGAGCAATAAATATTCGTATAGATTGGAGTCTACCTTGTAGAGACCAGAGTCGACTGATATTCTTTGGTGGTGGCATTTCTAATATAGCTCTAACTTTTGGTGGATCAGCTTTAATTCCTCTCTTTGAGACAATGCATCCAAGGAGATTCTTAGAGGTTACTCCAAAGACACACTTCTTAGGATTTAATCTAACTTTGTATTTTTTTAACTGATCAAAAACCACTGAAAGGATGTCCAACTGTGTTTCTCTTTCTAATGATTTACCCAGGAGGTCATCAACATAATCTTCCACAGTAACATGCATAAGATCATGAAAGATGGTAGTCATAGCTCTTTGGTATGTGGCACTTGCATTCTTTAGTCCGAAGGGCATGACATTCTAGTAGAAATTTCCCCAAGGACAAGTAAATATTGTTTTGTGTTGATCTTCACATGTGCTTTTTATCTGGTAGTAGTCGGAGAATCCATCCATCAAAGACAAAATTGCATGCCCAACTATAAGACCCACTATCAAGTCAATATTTGGTAGGAAAAAAACATCTTTAGCACAAGCTTTATTGATATCTCTAAAATCTGTACATATTCTAATGCTACAATCTGGCTTGCTGACAGGTACCAAGCTACAGATCCACTCGGGGTAGTCAATCATTCTTATGAATCCAATGCCCAACAATTTCTCAAGTTCTACTTTTACTAATAGTGCCACCTGTAGATGCATTTTCCTCAATTTTTGTTTCACTGGCTTTTCTCCTGGTGTAACTGTCAAATGATGCATTACTAGATTAGGGTGCAATCCAGGCATATGCGCAAATGACCATGCAAAATTGATTTGTCGTTCTATGAAGAAATTTATGAACTTCGGTCTCTCTACTTTTGTTAGGGATTGTGCTAAGAATATGTTGTGTAGAATCTCTTTTGTGCCAATGTTTGTCTTGATAGTTTCCTTCACCAACATGGATGATTTCTCTTCATATGATATCATCAGGAGAATGTCGAGCCTTCCATATTTGGGCACCTCAGAGAGGTTTTCACCCTCAGATACGTCCTTTGTTTTTACTTTTTTGGGGCCAGACAACACCACAGTGTAGTTTTCACCATAAGACCCATGATTTATTTTTATTTTTTATATTTTTGCAACTAGAAAGCCCAACACCCTCGTCAAAGTATTCCATTTTATTGAGTTCTATAGTGTATCCTTCTTTATGGTCCCCAAGTGGAAGATCATTTTGTATGCCCAAATAGTCTATGAAAGCATCACCGTTCTCAAACATGTCTAATTATAAAGGTCCTTCTTGGTTCCAATTAATGAATTATGGATGAACGAGGGGAATACCATAAGTGTTTTCAAAGTCAGCGGGAGTGATGGTAAAGACACAAGAGTCTTATGTTATTTCAAGATAATTGTCGAGGTCATTGCTAGCACTCTCCTCATCTGTCTCATTCGTAAACGAATCCAGATTGACATCACTTGAAGCGCATTCAACAATGGGAGTCCTCACTCTACATGATTTTGGCCTAGAACCTAGAAAAGGGGACCATTTGGGATCCTCATAACTTTTTCCTTTATCATTCTTTTTTTGTGATGTAGACTCTAATAAAGTAGCTTGACCAACCTTGAATTTTCTATTAAACTCTTCTTCTTCTATGGGTTGACTTGGGTCTCTGAATGTTTTGGTGAGCTCATAATCACTAGATGACTTATTTGAACCCCATTCCCATTCATTAGAGTCAATGGAATAGCATTTTTCTTGTTGACCATTAGAGTCTATAATTTGCAATGCTTCTTTAAATTTGTGAGTGCCTAATTTGAAGGGTATGAAATGAAGTCCTTTAGAGTGTTGATTTTTGAATGTCAACTCTGGTTGCAATGGTTCAACAATTCCTTTCTTTTGTAACCCAAGAGGTCTCTTTCTATCATATCCAAATTTTGTAAGAACTTGAATCCTTTACCATTCTTTTCACATGGTATCTTGACATGATCTTGTGTATCCTCTTCAGATTCCTTGTAAAGCATTTTGTATAGGTCGTCTTCTTCCATCTCACCCCACATCTTGAATATAGTAGGATCCCATTAAAGTGTAATGATAGATATCTTTTTAGAAGGATGTGGTCATCCATACTCTTGTGGATAATCCATTACTTGTCTTAGGTACATAGTTTGATTTAGGGTGTACTCGCCCATGCCTTTGTCCTGATATTTCCCTTTAAGTTCGCCTAGTTTTGATGTTGAAGGTTTTAATGATTCAGGGTAAATATATGTGGATGAGGGAGTTTCTTCTCTATTGATTGGTATTATTGTTTCCAATTTTGGCCGCAAGTTATTGCAATATATGAAAGGGTTCGGATCACCATTAACAGTCACTTCAACTCCATTGTGTGGGAATTTAAACCATTGATGATATGTTGAGGGAACGGCTCTCATTTCATGAATCCATGGATGTCCCAAGAGTATATTATATTTGAGCTCTAAATCAAGGAATTGACATACCACATCCTTCGTTATTGGCCCAAATTTGAGAGGTAAGGTGATTGTGCCCTTAGATGAGCTCTCTTCATCATCATATTCCTTAATGGTGATTGCATGTGTAGAATTCACAGCCTTTTCAAAATATCCCAATTTCTTCATAGTATTCAATGTACAAATGTTCAAACCTGCTCCTCCATCTATCAAGACTCGTTTTAATCGGTTTTTATGGAGAAAGGCTTCAATATGAAGAGGTGCATTATGAGGCTAGGTTATGGATGCATCATCAGCTTCTGTGAATGTGATGCAATGCAGAATGGAAAGGTATCCTACCATGGCTTGAAACCGATCCACTTTCAGATCAGTGGGTATGGAAGTTTCTCTCAATAATTTTTCAAGGATGGCCTTATGTGAAGGGGATATACGTAAAATCTCAAGGATGGAAATGAGGGCAAGTGTCTTCCTTGACTGGTCTACAAGGTCATACTCATTCTTGGTAGATGATGAAGTTGTGGCCTTAGATGGAACATCTTGCAAGGTGACTTTACCTCGATGGGTTGTGACATTACATTCAGAGGTTTAATCTTTGGAGGATGAAGAAGATGGTCCAGTGCCTTTTAAAAAAACCTTATTCCTTTGGGTAGAACCTTCAGGAGTTTTGTCCTTTATGATAGTGGTTAAAACACGATTATCCATTGAAATGTGATTAATATTAGAATCATAATCATAGGGCGTCTTGGTATAATTAGCTTGATTATTTGTAGTTTTGGCTTTTCCTTTGTCATGTTTAGGAAATGGCTCCTTAAACATCGCATGCTCTTCATTGGAGGTGTGACCATAAACTTCTATGTCACCTTTGTCAATGAGATCTTGTATGATATTCTCCAATTTGTGACAATTGCTAGTTAAATGCCCTTTACTCTTATGATACTTACAATATTCATCATCATTCCACCAATTTGGTTTTACTTTTGTCTCATATGGTAGATTCTCTAGTAGTGTTATAATCTTTTTTTCCACTAACTTCTTGAATGTTGTTTCAATCGGTTCTCCCAACAGAGTGTATTTTCTTTGAGGTTTTGATTGCCTTTGATTGTTCACTTGATTGTTCATATTAGAAGAACTTGCACCAAGGAAAGTTATATTAGGTTTCACAATATTTGCATCTACTACCCCGTTATTGACTGTGTTCTTATTCTTTTTCCAAAAGTGGGGTTTGTCTTTCCCATTTGATTCCTCTTTGTTCTCTTTGAATAGTTTTATGACACCTTGCTCAATAAGGACTTTTTTGTCGCCATACCTTTCTCAATGACCTCCTTGAAGGTAGAAAAACAAGCTTTTCTTAGCTCATATCCAATATCCTTGTTGACGTTTTGAGTGAACATTTATACCATTTATTTTTGAGGGATATCACAAGAGAATCTACTAGAAAGACCTCTCCATTGTTGTAAGAATGAAGCAAAAGATTCCCCATTTTCTGCTTAGTATTGCATAAGGTAGCCTCTTCTAAATCACTCCATGATTTGATTCCAAGTGGAAGTTGGGAGAACCATTTCATAGCTTCTTTACCTAAGCTTTGTGGGAACAAGCTCATCAAGTATGTTTCTTCTCTTACTACCTCAATGCAAGCTGTGAAAAATTGTCTTATGTGTGCCTTAGGATCCCCTTTGCCTTTGTACTTATCAAATTTTGGTGTCACAAAATGTGGAGAGAATGAAGGAATTGGAATACTTATATCAAATGGGCAAGGAAATATATCTTTCATTGTGTATTATTGCTTTTGTGTATTCATAACCACCATTTTCTTTTGAAAATCCTTGATTCGTTGTTGAAAGTTATTCTTGGGTGATGTCTTTTCTCTTTGAGCTAGTCCCATGCTTGAGCCACTGGGTGGAGGAGGAGGGATATAGTGCATGTATGGATGGTATTGATCATAGATTTGTTCATATGGAGGAGGGACATAGTTGTATCTTGCATATGGACCACTTTGCATGGTGTTGTAATGAGGAGAACTAGGTCTAGGTTTTTACATGTCATGACCATGAGGATAGGAGGTATCATAAGAGTGATCTTGAGTATTTCCCCCAAATCTGACACGGGGTCTCCTCATGTCATGATTTTGAATTTTAGCTTGAGTGTAATTTTATGCATTGATATGATCTTGGGTATTATCATGATCATAATGTGTAGTGGTAGTTCTTCTCCATGGGAAAGGACAACTGTGGGGTTGTTCATGAGAGGTTCTATCATAACTGGCATGAGAATGAGTGTATGTGTTTGGAATTTCAGGTTTTTGAAATAGGGAGGAAGGTGAATCAAGCACGAGATGCTCTCTCCTATTACCACCATTATTTGGCCTCCTAAGCCTTGTATTAGCTTGATTTGCTTGATTTGGATCATCCTCCACAATTTGTAACATATCAAAATCATGGGGTAATCTTGTTCCACTTTGTACCATAACTTGGAAGAAATATTGTCTATCCATTTTCATGATTTCTTGAACCAATTTGTTAAAATGGGGATCCATGATAGTTTCCTCAACTTTTGTAGAATCCACAGATGCATTGTCATTGTCCTCATCATTTCCATTATTTTTCTCATTGTTGTCATTGTCATTGTTTGGTATATTATTGTGATTATCAAATGGATTGTAAAATTTGTCACCATCAAATTCATAGGTACTCATATTTAAAGACCTTAAAGCTTCTTCAGCTTCCCTTCTAGACCTTTGTGAATGGGTTTCAACCATGGACTAAAGTCTTGACCAAAATGAAAAGGTAAGATGAAAATGCAAAGACTATGGAAGACCAAGAGATGTATGAAATGTAGATGAATTTAGGGTAAACTTGCAATGTCCAAGAGTGTAAGACCAAAGTATGTATGTTTTAGAGTAAGGTGTGGCTTCCAAAGAGATGATGGATCTCTTGATGAGGTAAGTTGACCTTGACTCAAGAAGACCAAATGAGACCCTAAGATGATATATCTTGATGTGGGAACCACCTAGTTTTGTGTTGTAGTATGTTTGTAAAGTGTAATGAGGACAAGCAAAGTAACCTTTTGACTCAAATTTAGAAAATATATATGAGAGAAATGCAAGTGAAGGAAAATGGATAAGTATGTGTGACCAAGACAAGTTGACTGAAAATGAAGCCCTATAGGAAGTAGCCTAGAAGCTCTTTGAGTCTGAAAACTTAAGTCCTTTTTCTGTTGGCAATTTTTTATAATTTCTCAACTGTGAACACAGACATAGTTTTAGTAAACCCAAACGTGATTTCTAATCCGAGATGCAGTTACAGTAAACACATACGCATTTTTTGGTGATAATGATAATGTTTTTTCTTGAAAGTCACATATGCGATTCTGCTTTGCATAGATGTAGAAATCCAACACAAACGCAGTTTCTGACAACACAAACGCGATTTTACATTTTTCTCTGGTAAACATGACAACATATTTCTCTGATACCCAGACGTGATTATGCTTTGCACAGACGCAGTTTCCCAACATAGATTTTGTTTAAACTGACACTGACGTGATTTTGAAAATGTTTTGCAATTCTGTCCAATTGTAAAGTTGTTGAAACCAAATCTCAATGTTTTGACTTTTAGTGGCAAGAAAACATAGCAATACAATGAAGACCCAATTTGTGAAAGTGTTTTTATCCAAAATGAGAAAGTGTTTCAATTTCAAGTGTGATTGTGAAATATCCATATTTATTTTGCATACACTTGGAAAACATGACAAAGACAATGTTTGTTTAAAATGTTTGATTGATTCTTTGATGAATGAAGACAAGCACAAATCCTAGGGCTCATCAGGACAATAGTTGTTGGATCTCACTTGTTTTCCCAACTACACTTATTCAAAGCAGATACTTAGATGCTTGACCCCACTGGCTCCCCTCCATGACACTCACTTCTCCGGGGTAGCCAAGCACTAGTCCCCACAAAAACTCCCTATGGTGAACTTTGTATCTCTACTAAGAACCTTAAGAATGTGAGATGACATCAGAGGTCTAACCTCCTGTACCAACAACTAGAAGGTTTTTGGCTTCTAACAAAAAAATGTGTCTAGTAAGGGTATCCTCTCGGGTGGCTATAATCAGTAGCGTGTTATGCTCTATTAAATGGAAGGCCTCCTATCCTATAGAGGTTATGATCTATAGGGTTTATGGCAAGTCATAATGTCATTATAGCAGCATATAATACCCATTACTTGCAACTTTTGTCACAAACACTTTTATTTATAGTGGCTTGGAAGAGCTTGGCTTTAGCCTGTTACCACTTGTCTCATTCCCTCTCACTTGGCCTTATGGGCTACTCAAGAGGCAAACCCTCTAAAAGGTAAAACAAAAGAGCCTATTAATCAAGACACAAAAAACACTTGTTAATTTTAGAGCACCAATTGAAGTGTTTTATAAACTAAAGAAGACAAAGCAAGTAATTTCAAAATCAAAATTTTTACTAAAGGTCTTGCGGCAAACTTGTTAGTGGTTTGAAATGATACCCCTCCTGCAAGCACACAAGTTCGGTAATTTTTTGAAATGATACCCTCCTTTTCACATAGCTACACCACTTCATGAGTGTGATCAAAAGGGTTAGGCCAAAAACCAAAATCTGAACCCAAAATGAAAAGTGAAATGAAAAATTTGAAAATCACAGATGCAACTATACTAGACACAGATGCGATTATAGAACACAGATGCAGAACGACAAAACAGAAATGTGATTCCTAGATCTAGGACCTACAAAATAGATAGAAAAATGCAGACATGGTAAAATGATGCACAAACATGATTTCTGAACAGATACATAGAAACACCAACCACAGACGTGATTTTTGAACAGAAACACAAAAACACCAGCCACAAACGTGATTACATAGAAACCTAACCTGCAAAAGAAACATAGTGACATGCAAAAACACAAACATGAAAACATAGGACAGAGATGCAGAAATAAATTAAAAAAGAGGCTAGAAAGGTTGTAGACATGATTTCAGGATTTGTGATTTGCAAAACAAATATCAAAATAAAAAATGTGGGCAGAACTATCACAGACGTGGAAAAATGCAGAATCGTCGCAATGTCAAACCTACAACTTTCAAAAACACAAATCTACAAACAAGATATCAAAATAAAAGGGACAAGAGTCTCATCGAGTGTGCAAAATGTATACAGTGAAAATGGATGATGAAAACAATAATATTGAAAGACTAACAAAGATCCAACCACAAAACCCTAGCCTAACAATTAAAAGCATCCACCATACACAAATGAAGATACCTAAGATCATGCAAATCAACAAAACAAAGTAAGATATACCATTCACATGTCTAGTAGGGTTTTAATCTCCATTTCTTCCTATCTCCATTGATCTTGTTAAGATATAATTTTTCTCAGATTTTATGTGTGCACAAGAGCTCAACAAATAATGGAAATATGGTTGATAGATTGATCGCAAGAAAGCTTGATTGCAGAAGAGATTAGATTGTGCCGATTAGGTGATTAGACAATTAGGGTTGAAAAGGAAGAGGGCATCCTCTTATATAGAGTACACTGTAAGAAATATCGGGATAATATTAAGAGGTGTAAAGATAAATGGTCAGCTACGATCAAATGGTAGGTAGAGGAAATAATTAAATGATAAAGGGGGCAGGTAAGAGAAGAATTAAGAGATGAATGACATGCATCATGGATGGAAAAGGCTATGAATTAATTAAATAAATAAATATTCATTTAATTAATAGAAGAAAGGGGATAATTAAATAAATAAAATATTTATTTAATTTAGGAAAAAGGACAATTTAAATAAATAAAAGTATTTATTTAAATGAGGAAAGGTTTAGAAGAGGATTAATGAATTAATTAAATAAATAAAGATGTATTTAATTAATAGAAGACTTGGGATACAATAATTAAATAAATAAAAATATATATTTAATTAAGCAAGACAATTTCAAGTGTCTACAAGGATCTTACAAACACCTGAGATTCTAGGGCACACACACTTTTCAATATTACATTGACTATTTGCAGAGGTGGAAATAACCAAAACAAGGGGTTTGACTAAGGCAAAACCCTATATAGCCACCCAAACACCATTTTTCAAGTTGCAAGTGCAGGTATAGGAATTCGGTGGAGCTGCAAACTTTCAAGAAGGTAGAGTTTGTGAGTACAGGCCTAGATCTAGAGGAAGGCCCCAGATCACTATGATCGGGGCGCGCAGCACCTTGGTCCAGGACCAAGGAACCCAACACCTTGGTCCTTTGCATTTTTGTGTAGATTTTGGCATTTTAGTCTCTAGGGAACTCAATTTGTAGACCCCCAAATCTCAGCTTAGTCCAGTTATAGGGACCAGGGTGCCCAGTGCCCCAATCTGGCACAATCAAGCTCAAATTTTGGCATCAGGTGCACATCATAATTTCCTATTTATCTTTGTACTTTGTATCTTAGTTTCAATTATGTATCTCTCTATTATTCAGTTTGCATATTCATTTCACTCACCTTACTAGCTTAGTTTGTCATCACCACACATTCAACTCATTTCCCTTTCATAGAAACAAATGAATAGAAACCCTAAATATATTCCTTGACTCTCTTTCACAAGAGGAAGTCAAAGTGAATCATCTTCTTAGGCTCTTTTGTATTCCAATGTGTGAATGAGAGTGGGAATAGGTCCTAGTTTAGCTGATCCCATTTTCATCCATCACAGTGAGAAAACCCAAATTCAAGTAACCAAATTTCTCCTCAAAATAAAAGTTTACATGAGAAGTTTGATTTTCAATCAAAGTCCATCAAAGTCATCATCAACAAAAAAGTATGAAAAGGTGTGTAACCAATATGTATGATCAATCATCCCGATAGAAAAAATTTCTAACAATGATTTATAATTAGGATTAAATTACATACTATTCTCTGCTCCACCATGGGTGATCTACATATGGAAGAGAGATTATTTGATGAACAAGGTACATACACAACATCATTGAAATTTCCATCCCCAATATTAATCCAATCTAAATTAAATTCATGTAAGTATTATTTCTCTTTAAAATAGGTGACATAATACAAGGCTTAAAAGAAGAGAACATAGATTGTGAAGAAGCCATATGTTGAGAAGCTCTGGAATCTAGAAGCCATCTCCTTTATCTATGACCTATAGAACTACAAAAAACTTGACATTTATTTTTTCCTATCACATTAGTATGACCTTTTTTCTAAAAAAATTTTGAATGGGAAGAAGTTAAATTAAATATTATGGAACAAAAATAGATTTTGTTCTTCTTAAGAAGATATGTTTCAATTGAATAATGTCCTTTTCATAACAAAAAAGTTCTTCGTGTCTAACTTTCTTGTAATATGCACACGTAGACTTCTCCCTCTTAGATGAATCATTAATTGAAGATGATTTAGAGTCCACATTATAAGTAGATTAAGATTCATCTAAATTATTTTTTCTCTCCTTGGTTGTTTTGTTTATTGTTTTTCATACTAGTGCCCTATTTTGTAATCAAGGCATGAGACTTAGAAGATTTAATAATGCCAAATTGAATCAATTTATCTTGCTCCTTTGTGAGATCAACTCACTTAGAGAAGCCATCTTAAATGGTTTCCCTAAGCCTCATTTCATTACATGAAGTGTAGAAACAAAAATTGTATAGTCTAGACCAATTTTGGAGAGAACACTTAAAATGAACTATGAGTCATCCTTTTTAATTACACATTATTTCAACTACAATCTTATGACATTCAAATCAGTAAAGAAATATTGAACAATGCTAAAATTATAATGGCTCAACCCTATGATATATTTCTCCAATGAATGGGCTCTCAAATCATCTTGTGTACCAAAGAGAGTGTTCAAAATAGGCCACACTTCATTTGGTGATTTTGTAGACATAATATGCAAGATTGGATTAGGAGATAAAGCCATACACAAGGTGTGGAAAGTGCCATCACATTTGTTCAACCATTTAGACTTTTCTTCATCAACTTTAGGTTTTGTATCAATACCCATTCTTTGTTGAATGGTTGAATGGACCAGAATACTGAGAGGGGAGGTGAATCAAATATTCCCACAACAATAATTTTTTACTGATTTTAACCTTAAAATTAATCTCATCAACATGAAACAACAAATGCATAATAAATAAAAAAACATAATCACAAGATAGACACTAGATTTTTATACATGGAAAACCCAAATGGGAAAAACCACAGAGAGGGTTGACTCAAAAGATAATATAACTAGTTATATGGTGTTTACAAAAGGGTGGCTCACTGCCTGATTACAATACGACTTACTATCAGAATGATCGCTACAATAGAAATAAGTAAACTGACAAAAATTGCATCTCCAAATCATGAGTTTAAATCTAAGATAAGCTCAGATATCAAAACAACAACTTACAACATATACATTAAGGGATCTTTGCAACACTTTATCCAACATGTCAACACAATTTCTTGTAGTAGATCCAGTAAGGGATTACCACAACTCTGTCTTCAATTTGTCAATCCAACTGCTTGTATTAGATTTGATAAGGAGTTACTGCAACACTATAATTGTCCTCACACTTTCCACACTTACGCACCTTCACTCTTACACACATCACACTTCTGCTACTCACATATCTTTCACTCTCTTCTCTTGTTCACATACCACATACACTTCATCCACACATCCACATAACGCATTGTTTGGATAAACACACTACTCAAACATGCCTTGACCAAATCCAAGTCAGCCTTCACAGGTCTTCTACACGCTTTCACTTTAATTACCAGAATACATGCTTCAACTACCGGAGAAAAAAAAAGGTTTGTTGGACCCATAGACAAGAATTCCAAGCATAACGACTTCCATCTTCAAGATACAGATGCCATATATTTCAAAGCATAGGATTCATAGATCATATTGCAATATAAATATTTGGATAGCAATTCAACTGTCACAACTAATGCCAACGCTTGATAAAAAGAGAAACTCAACCATGACTAGCAAAACACTAGATTTCGAAGGAAAGGATCTTCCATAAATTAATCTTGTAAACCACACATGCCTCGTTGCACAATATCACATACATACCTATCTTCCACTGTTGCTCAACATCACATACATACCTATCTTCCACTACTTCTCAACATGCTACATTTGATCCTAATAGGATAATGGGGTTTAACATCAATGACAACATTCACAAATCTAACGATTTCCCCCTTTGTCATTGATGGCAAAACATGTCTACATATATCTCCCCCTTACTCATGTCACTCATATTTCTCCATTTCTCCCCCTTTGACATCAAGGACAAAGGGTCCCTCCAACAAAACCATAAAAGGAAAGGGTATAAAAAATGTATATCAACCATAAAAGAATTCTCAATTACTCCTCTTCTGAAAAATCCTCCTGTATTTCTCTTTGAGTTTTGGAAGGAGATCTTCCAAGAATGCACTGCTAGTTTGATACTCACTGATAAGATTTTAGTTTCAACTAACATATCAATGACATGAGATAAGTTGTCTGGAATGGACAGATTTTGTTCATATTGTTCTGCATCTTTATGAAGTCCTAAAAAAATTTCCAATTTGGCTTCAAAAATTTATTTCACCTTCCAGAAGATACTCACAATGTCTTCTTTCTATCTCTAAAGTGATAACAACTCAACTTGCAAAGAATCTACCTTTTTTCCTCTGACTACCATCTATATCACTCAGGAAATCAAATGTTTTCCAAATAGAGTTTGATTCAGTTTCAATTGATTCAACTTTCACTTTGAAGTTTTCCATAGCAGCCGGCCATTGGAGATAATACTTGTATACTCTACTGGCACTATCAATACAATCCTTCATTTCACACATGAATTCTGACAAAGCTTTGTGAGCATCATTGCATCTTTCCAACATATTATGTACATCATTTGCTTCTGTCCTTGAATCATCTTCTCCTTTCTCTACAACATTCAACTTCTCTTCAACCATAGGAGATTCCAGATCATCTAATTCAATAACATCCTTTTGTTTTCAGTCATTCTTCTTCTTCTCAGGTTTTGGAGAACTAGAAAAACAATATCCTTCAGTTTCCTCATTTTGGAGGCGAGACTCTCCTTAGTAGAATCAGTAACAAGGGATGTCGGATTAATACACCAAACCTCCTAAGATGTCTTTTAGAAACTTTCACATGCTTCTTTTTTATTTTTCAAACAATTCATGTATCGATAAATCCACTTAGCAATTGGAACTTGTGACTTTGACAACACATTTTCCTTCAACAACAGAGATCTCAGAAAATACATTGTTAAGCATACAAGAAAATATCCAAATTGGAAGGGGTAGCCTTCATTCTTTGTCATGTTAATATTCTCAAACAACTAACTCCTTAATAATTCACACAAATCAAAAACTACATCCTCCATAACAAGCTTATGTGCAACAAATACAACAATAGCTGAGGTAGAACCTTCCCTATTTCGCAAGTAAATTTTGTATGAGATACAACACACAACATACCTTACCACAAGATTAACAATTTTGTCAAGAAACAATGCTCTTTGTGTTAGCAATTGGCACTCAATTGGTTGGTTTCAATATGTTGTCATTGATGGCAACATGGTATCTTGTTTTGGCTTCATGTTTTGGGTTAGTTGTGTACCGACAGGCACTTCATCTGCATCAGCACCGCCAGGATGGAAGGATTTCTTTTTACCCACAATGTAGGCCAACATGGTTTAGAATCAGGTTATTGGTATTGGAGGCTGACATCTTTTGGATCCGGCATCGGCAATTGTTTTTGGTATTCATGTGTTTATGTTATCTAGCTGATATGTATATTGATATTTTTAGTATAACACTGATTCACCCCCCACCCCCCTCAATGTTATTGGATTCCAAAAATTAGTATCAGATCCTTGTGCCTCAAAGGAAGTTTAACAACTCGAGGAAGATCCTAAATTTGGAATCCATGGATATGGGTTTGGAAAAGCAACTTGAGATGGCACTTGAAGATTATGATGCTGAAAGGATGAAGAACTTAAAGCTACAAGATGAATTAAATTTTGCTAAGGAATTCATTCTTGTCCTACTGGAGAGGCTATCATCTGTTCAAGCTAGGAGGAAGGAAATTTTGCAAAATCAGGATGATGAAGAGAAAGATGCACTTAAGGAACAGTGTCAGAAGTTGAGTCGGGAGAACATGGTTATGAAAAATGAAATGAAAGCTATAACTATGAGAATGTCTAATGAGATTGAGGATCAGAAGAAAAAGGAAGAAAATCCTGTTGTATCTCTGAAGAACAAATTTGAAGAATGTGGTAGGTTGGTTCATGAGAATGATATGTTGAGAACTAATTTAGTACAATCCTAGAGTAATGAACAAGATCTTGAGAGACAAATGATAATTCTGAGAGATGATCTGACTATTGCAAGTGAGTATAAAGAAAAATTCAAGATTACTTCAACACATCTAGGTGAGTTATTGAAGAGACAAAGGCAGAATGGAGATTCCAGTGGACTTAGATTTGAGCAAGGACATAGTTCTACTACTGCAAATGAAGATCAAAACCATAAGGCAGTTTAATGATTATAAATTTAATGGTAGAAGTTTTGTTTGTAATAAATTTGGTCACATGGCTAGGCAATGTAGAAATAGAGCAAATCAGACCCCTAATTCTGCTCTCGGTCAATGTTCTAAATGTAATAAGTATGGTCATAAGATAGAAGAGTGTAGAATGAATGTAAAATATTATGCATGTGGAAAATTTGGACATATGGCTAATCAGTGCAGATCAAGCAACTACGCCGGTTTTAGCAAAGCAATTCAAAAGAACAATGTTACATGTTATGCATGTAACGAGGTTGGACATATTGCTAAATTATGTAGAAGCACAAATCCACCGATTGGTAATAGAGGATCAAATGAGAAAGGAAAAGAAAAGGTTAATGAAATCTGGAAAGATTATACCCAGACATGGGTCAGGAAGTCTAAAGAACAATCAATAGATGGGAATGCACTAGTTACTTATCCAGCAGAGGAAGTTGCTCCTTCATCGATAGGAAGCTCATCCAGAAACTGAGGGAGATGCCTTAGAGGTAGGAAAAATTCATGAAGATGTTGCATATGCCCCAGGAAGAGGTTCTAGAAGATGTTTTAGACATTAGAGATGCTTATCCGACATGGAGATGTTTTATCGAGATCTGGTATCTTTCACGAAAAGTCCTTGATATCAATGAATATTAGGGTTTTTGTTTTTCTTAGAGGATAAATGGTTGAATCTACTTCATTATTGATCACCTTACATTCAGAAGTTATTAAGAGTGATTCAATGCGATCAAATATCTTCTTGAGTGATTTCACCAGTGATTGGAAGAGGTCTTTAGGGTTTTTCACCGGCAGCAATTCACAGGTATTTATCTTTAATCATGGAAGCGAGATCATCATCTATACCTATCTTTGTTGTAAATCCAACTGTTGTTGAGGTCAAGGACCGTCCCAAGCCAAATTTCAAGCGATATCCTCATGTGGCTACCCTGGACGATTCAGTTGGAGCTTTTTCCCGTGTCTCGGAAGGAGTTGTGTATGTCAAAGATGTAAGAGCCTGCATTAATTATCATATTGAGGATTTGGGAACATCTAATATCAAGAGCATGTACATGAGTGAGCTAATGGGAGATTCTGGAAAGATTAAGCCCGAGTACAAACACATTAAGGATTTAGGGTTTACCGACATTCTGGACATTCCAGAATTCAAAGATGAAATAATTAGGTATGTTTTGAGCAGAGTGCATGGAGAGTTTATCTAGCTAGATAGACCTTATAAGATAACAAAGGAGGCCATCAGGGTGATCACCAGTTTACCATAGGCTGGGCAGCGCCTGGCTAAGAAGGTTTCTAATGATCATGTTGACAAGATTACCGGTGCAACTTCGGACAGATGATCTATGAGAATCAGTACTATCATCGACATAGACATCAGATTTGGTAGCATGGTCATCGATTACAAGGTAACTCAATCAAACCGACTGAATTATGTTTCTAGCTCCTGCATTTTTGCAACTTTTAAGATGATGAGAGAAAATGAGAAATTGGATCTATGTGGTTGCATGTTGGATGAACTATTGATAAACCTAGGAAAGATTAAAGGAGAAAAGAAAGGGACTTTTCGGTATGGTAACCTAATTGTTTGTTTAATGGTATTTTTCATAAATGAGACTCCCGGTTTTGGAAGAGACAATGGGTATTTGATATCCTGGTAGGGAGGCAACTGAAACAATCAATTGCTTCATTAGGTAGTCAAAGAGATGACAAAGTATGTGGATATTTTAAGGCATTCCAGAAGGCTATGAAATCTAGAGAAATGGTTCCTAAGAACATTGTTGAAAAATACTCAACTGACATATGCTTCATGGTGAAGAAAGATGCAACACTCATGGAAGTGGTCAAACCCCAAAAGATCTGGATTGAGGAGATGGGCTATGAATTTGATGCACAGATCCTTGATGCTTATACAAAGATTTTGATTGATGCACCTATTGATAAAGCTGAGAATCCTATGGTACTGCTAATCATAATACTCAAGAGCTTGAAACTAAGTTCAATCGGAAGAAGAGACAAAAGTAGGAAGGAAAGGCAAGCAAGTTTGCTAAGAAAAGGTTTCACAGGACATCAAAACACTGATTGATGTTGTCCCAAAGAAAGGTAGGAAGAGAAAAGAACTAGAAGTATGTATTGAACCTATTGCAGCTAAATCTGAATTTGAAGATGACACACCTTGGCATTCAAAAGGGTTATAAGGAAGAAAACAGAAGAAACCAAGGTAGAGGCTAAAAATCAACCGGTTAGGAAAGTTACATTCAAGTTGTCGACACAGAAATGAGCACCAAAAGAAACACCTCCACCTCCATCTAGTACTGGAAGAAGGAAGAAGAAGATTGGCATTGATCTGGCAATTGAATCTGGTAATGTAACTATCATTCCACCAAAAACTTGTGCAGAATCAGTTGATGAGATTAATAAAGATGATATGTTAAATAATGTACAGTTTTATTATGAAAATTTAGAGGATGATGAACAAAGAGAGATAGAGGAAGTAGTATTGTTATATTTGGATATTTATAAGAAAGACTTGATAGAAATTAAAAACCAATACTGACAGAATTGTATGAAATGTTAGATGCTAGGAGACTATCAGCAATGCAAGAAGACAAGCATATTAAGATACAAGAGTTGTTATCTCTTTGTGTCTCTATTGCACCAGAGGAGATGGATATGACACTTGAGGTTGCAGATAGGAACATATTTAACAACAAACATAGAATAATCATTCTTATGTTAGGAAGAGTAAATGAGATAATCAAGGAGACCCACAAGGCATGGGTTAAGTTCTTTAAAGAGAACTGTGGTTTTATACTTCACCGAAATCTAAGAAAGATACTGTAGACATCTTGGTTGAAGGAAAAGGGAAGGGTATTTTGGGTACTTCACTTTCAATTTTTAAAAAACATTAAGATAGTGGAAATCAAGCCCTGGGTATATACAAATGTTGAGATACTAGAAAATATAAAGAGTGTAAAGGTTGATAATGTACAGGATACTAATGTTGAGGAAAATAGCCCTCTAGATACAGATGTACAGGTTAAGGTTACAGTTCCTAGGGAGGAATCGACAGTTACTAGGACTGCACCAAGTGGCGAAGCCACCGGTGCAAGTGAGGAAACTATAAAGGTTAAATCATCAGAGGAGAAGAAAGAGGAATCGGGCAGGGAACCAGTAGTGATTCCATCATTGTTGTCAATTGACACCTCACAGGTTGAAAAGAAAAACATAATCGAGATGAGATCTACTGAACTCATGATGATGGCTGCATAGAAAATGATGAAGGAGGGATCTATGGATAAAGGAATTATTGATCAGTTTATCATTGTTTTGCATAGACTAGTCCCGAAGTGCAAGTTTGACAAAGAAGCAAGCCCTTCCGACAAGCTTAAGATAATTACAGAGCATATTTCAAAGGATTTCCAATCCTTGCAATAGATTTCAAACCGACAAGCACTAGAGAGGTTGAGACAGGCAAAAAGAGCTACATTTGATCAATTGATTGAGTCTGAGAGGAAGAAGATTAATGAAAGGTTGAAATTGATAGACAATTCTTTAAAGCAATGTACAAATATTTACAGAGTATGTTGTAACATAGATGTTCTTACATTTAATTTGGATAAGAAGATTAAGGAATCTCAAGAGAAAATTGCAAGTATAGCCAATTCTTTTGATGGACTGACATTGTAGACACTTAAAATTGTCATGTCTAATTAAATAAATATTTTATTTATTTAATTATTTTAGCCTAATTCTTCTATTAATTAAATAAATCTTTATTTATTTCATTAATTCATTTATCCTCTTCTAGCCTTATTTCTCATTTAGATAAATACTTTTATTTATTTAAATTATCCTTTTCCTAAATTAAATAAATATCTTATTTATTTAAATTATCCTTTTCCTAAATTAAATAAATATCTTATTTATTTAATTGATCCCACTTCTTCTATTAATTAAATGAATCTTTATTTATTTAATTAATTCATTAGCCTTTTCCACCTATGACACATGCCATTCATCTCTTAATTCCTACACTACCTACCCTCTTATTATTTTCGTATTTTCTCTACCTACCCTCTAATCATAGCCGGCCATTTATCTTTTACACCTCTCAATATTATCCCTCCATTTCTTATAGTGTCTTATATATAAGGAGATGCTTCCTTCATTATCAAACCCCCGCTAACTACCCGACTACTCTAGCATTCGAATTTTCATATGCGATCAAGCCTACTTGCAACCACATTTCCGTTCTTTGTTGAGCTCTTGTGCACACATAAAATGTGAGAGCAAATATATCAAGCAAGATCAATGGAGATAGGAAGAATGGAGATCCAAACCCTATTGGACATGTGATGGTTGAATCTTTGTGTTTTCATTTGATTTGCATTGTCTTAGGTAATCTTCATATGTTATGGTGGATCTTTGTTGATTGTTAGGCTAGGGTTTTGTGGTTGAATTCATTTAGTCTTTCAATATTGTTGTTTCCATTTTTCACCATATACATTTTGGCACGCCCGGTGGGACTCTTGTCCCTTTTGTATTTAACATCTTTTGTTGCAGATTTTGTGTTTGTGAAGTTGCATATATGACATTTTTGACAACATTTTGATATTTTCGTGTTTGCGCATTTTGAGATCGTGTTTCTGATTTTTTTCCGCATCTGTGACATTTGGGATTGAGTATGCATCTTTGACAAAAAAATTTTACTTTTTGGTAGACTAGAGTGTCGCGTTTGTGTTCCCTAATCATGTCTGTGAAGCATTCAGTCGCGTCTGCGTTCCCTAGTTATGCCTGTGTCCAGAAGTCGCGTCTGTGTCAAATCTAGGCATGTTTACGTATTTTTGTAGCTTTTGTGTTAGTGATAACCGCGTTTGTGATTCAGCCTTTTCATTTTGGTTTCTTGTGATTCAGTTTTTTGTCATTTGGATTTCAAATCTAGTTTATTTTGAGCTAACATCTTCAGATCTAGCTAACGAAATTGGTGCAGCTTGTCTTGAAAGCAAAATCATTTTGTCGAAGGCCCCTATTTCACAAAGTCTTTTCAATCTAAAATTTACCTAACTTGTGTGCTTGCAGGAAGGGGTAATCATTTGAAACAATCCAAACTACTAACAAATCTTTGTTGCAAAACCTTGGCAAGGGTTTTTTATCTTTATTGTGTGCCTTGTTTTCATAGACTAGAAAACACTTCAATTGGTGCACTAAAATTGAACCAGTGTCTTTTGTGTCTTGAGCAATAGGCTCTTTTTGTTTAATCTTTAGAGGGCCTGTCTCCCTATGTGGTCATTAGGACTACTAATGAGGAGAGAATGACCCAAGTGATAGCGAGGAAAACCCACCTCTTTCAAGCCACTATAAACAATTGTATTCATGGTGAAAACTATGGGTAACGTGTGTTGATTAGTTCATACCGACACTATGTCTCTCCATAAACCCATTTGATCAAATTTGTTTGATCAATTGTAGGGCGTAACCCCTACCAGCTGGGAGCCTTTTGTATTTACAGAGGTGAAAGTGTCGCATGTATGGCCACACGAGCGGATGCCCTTACTAGCACCTTTTTATTTTAGAAGCCAAAAATCCTTCTTGTTGTTGGGGTAGGAGGTCGGACCTCTAGAGCGGCCCACACACATACTGTTCTTAGTAGAGATACAAAGTTCACCATGGGGAGTTTTCGTGGGGACTAATGCTTGGATGCCTCGAGAAGTGAGTGTCGAGGGTGGAGCCAGTGGGCTCAAGCATCTAAGTATCCACTCTTAATAGCATAGCCTCATGTGGGATCAACAACTATTGTCCTGGCCAACCGTAAGAATTGTGCTTGTCTTATTTTGAACAATCAAACATTCAAGACCAAACATCAAAACATTGTGTCTTTTGTGTCTTCAAGTGTATGCAAAACAATTTTACATCAAACACCACACTTTTCTTAGATTCATTTTGAGTCTAAACACTTGCAAACATTGAGTCTTCATCAACATTGTGTCCTCTTGTCACAAAAACCAATCAAAAATTCAGATTGGGTCACAACAAAACAACTTCACAAATTGGAAAAATTGCACTCAGTTTTTAGAAACGCGTCTATGTCTGACAGAACCACGTCTGTGAAGGGCAGAAATGCATCTGCATTCTCTTGAGAAACATTCATTTACAAAATCTTAGAAACGCATCTGTTTCTGACAGAACTAGGTTTGTGTCATTAAATCATGTCTGTGAAGTATATAGGCACATCTGTGTTCAGAATTGAAAAACTTTTATAGTCCAGCAAACAAGAGTAATCAGTTTCAGAATTCTTGAGCTTCCTAAGCTATCTCTTTTGGTTTTTATCTAGAATTCAACCTGTCTTTGGGTCTCACAAAGTCCATCATTACTTTACACCTTACATTACATTCACATTTGTCTAAACTTGAGTCAAAAGGTCACTTGCTTGTCCTCATCATACTTTGTCAACACATTACATACAACAACATTTTGCTAAGTGGTCCCTTATCAAGGTCTATCACCTTTGGGTCTCATTTGGTCTTACTTAGAGTCAAGGTCAACTTACCTTATCAAGAGAAACTATCATCTCTTTGGAAGTCACACCTACTCTACTACATACATACTTGGTCTTACACTTTGGAAATTGCAAGTACACCTCAGATTCATTTACATTCCATCCAACTCTTGGTCTTCCATACTCTTTCCATTTTCATCTAGTCTCTCACATCTTGGTCAAGACCTAGTTCATGGTTGAAACTCATTCCCAAAAATCTAGGAGAGAAGCTAAAGAGGCTCAACAGTCTGCAAACATGAGTTCCTATGAGTATGACAATGATATCTTTTTCAATTCTGATCATACTACATTACCTGACATGGATGCCTATAGAAACATTCCAAATGTTGAGAACATGGACACTATAAACAACAATGATACACACAATGACAATATGGACAACATTTCTGTACATTCAGCAGAAGTGGAAGACTCTATTATGGATCCCCATTTCAATCGATTGGTTGAAGAAATAATGAGGAGGGATAGACAATATTTCTTACAAGTGATGGCACAAAGTGGAGCCAAGATCCCTCATGATTTTGACATGTCTCAAATAATGGAAAATCGACCTTTGCAACAACCTTACCTCAACATGGATCAAAGGAGGCCTAATAGTGGAGGCAATAGAGGACCACATCTTGTACCTGAATCACCATCATCTTTGTTCCAAAAACCAGAGGTCCCATACACACATGGTCAAGCATATGATACTCACTTTCGTAGACCATTATGGAGGTCTTATGCAGAAAAATATACTCAATCACATACCAATTCTAGGGACCAACCACCAAAGCAATTGGATATCCAAAGGCATGTTCAAAATTTGGACACAAGGAAACCCCGTGTCAAATTCGGGGGCAACACACTAGAAAAAATTCATGACATTCCTATAGAGTATGGTATACATGGACAAAGAGATATTCCATTCCTCATCATGACTCTATACCAAGTGGTCCTTATACGCAACATCACTATAGACCTCCTCCATATGAACATGTGTATGATCCATATCATCCATATATGCAACATGCTCCTCCTCCACCTGGTGCCTCAGGTATGGGATATGGTCCAAGAAGTCGGTCTCCACCTAAGAACAATTTGGAACAGCAAATCAAGGACTTACAAAAGAAAATACAGGACATAAATATACCAAAGCCAGCTTACACAATGAGAGACATATGTCCCTATCCATTTGACAAAAGCATTCCAATGTCTCCATTTTCTACACACTTTGTGACACCTAAGTTTGATAAGTACAGAGGAAAAGGAGATCTTAAGGCACATATAAGACAATTTTTCACAACCTGCATTGAGGTAGTAGCAGAAGAGACATATTTGATGAGATTATTCCCACAAAGCTTAGAAGATCAAGCTATGGAATGGTTCTCCCAACTCTCGCCTAGAATTAAGTCATGGGGTGACTTAGCAGAGGCATTTATACAACATTTCTTATACAACATAGAAACAGATATATCAGTCACTACTTTGTGCAACACCAAACAAAAGGATGGAGAATCTTTTGCATCATTTTTACAAAGATGGAGGAATCTAGCCAGCAGATGCTCTTGTGAAATTCCACAAAAACAAATGGTAGAGATGTTCACCCAAAATGTTAACAAAGACATTGGTTATGATCTAAGAAAAGCTTGTTTGTCTACCTTTAAGGACGTCATTGAAAAAGGCTTAGCAACAGAAAAGGTCCTAATTGAGCAAGGCATCATCAAAATATTCAAAGAAAACAAAGAGGACTTTAAAGAAAAAGATAAGCCAAGATTTTGGAATAAAAACAAGAACACAGTCAATGATGGTGTTGTGGATGCCAATACAGTGCGACCTAAAATCATTTTTTCTGGATCAAGCTCTAGAAACAATCAAGTGAATATGCAAACAACTTCCAAATCACGAAGTAAGTACACTCCATTGGGAGAACCACTTGAGTAGTTTTCAAAAAGCTAGTGGTAAACAAAATAATAACAATTCCAAATCTACCTCCATATGAGCTAAAGGTTAAACCAAATTGGTGGAATTATGATGAATATTGTGAACTTCATAAGAGAAAAGGTCATAAGATAGTAAATTGTCATCGACTGAAGAGCATCATACAAGATCTCATTGATAGAGGTGACATTGAGATTGAAGGACACTCATCCAATCAAGAACGTGAAATGTTTAAAGAACCATTCCCAAAAACATGACAAGGGAAAAGCTAAAGCCACATATGAGCAGACCAACTATACAAGAGCATCCTATAACTATGATTCAACTGTCAATCACATTTTAATGGATAATTATGTCTCTACCATTATCATCAAGGATAAGACGCCTGAGAATTCTACTCAAAGACCTAAGATTGTCCTAAAAGGCATTGGATCTTCTTCTGAACCTACCTCTAAATGTAATGTCACAACTTGTCAAGGTAAATTCACCTTGCAAGGTGCTCCAGCTAAAAACACTTCTTCCTCATCAACCAAACTTGAGTATGACCTTGTAGAATAGTTAGGGAAGACACCTGCACTTATCTCCATCCTTGAGCTTTTACGCATATCCCCCACACATAAAGCCATTCTTGACAAAATATTGAGAGACACTTCTATCCCCACTGATCTGAACATGGACCAGTTTCAAGCCATAGTGGTATACCTTTTCGTTCCACACTCCCTTACATTTACAGAAGCTGACAATGCCTCCATGAGCCAACCACATAATGCACCTTTGCACATTGAAGCCTTCCTACATAAACATCAAATAAAATGAGTCTTGATAGATGGAGGAGTGGGTCTAAACATTTGTACGTTGAGCACTATTAAACAATTGGGATATTTAGATAAAGTTTTGAATTCTACAAACAAAATTACCATCAAGGCATATGATGATGAAGAGTGTTCATGCAAAGGCATAGTTACCTTGCCTCTCAGAGTTGGACCAGTTACTAAGGATGTGGTTTCTCAATTCCTAGACCTTGATCTCACATACAATATATTGCTAGGATGTCCTTGGATTCATGAGATGAGGGCAGTCCCATCTACATACCACTAATGCATTAAGTTTCCTCACAATAAAGTTGAAATAACAGTAAATGGTGATCCTAATCCATTTATATACTGCAATAACTTGAGACCAAAACCTGAGATGATCATTCCAAGCAATAGGGAAGTTGTCCCTTCTTCTACATACATTGATCCTGAATTATTAAAACCTTCAACATCAAAATAGGGAGAGCTTAAAGGGAAATTTTAGGACAAGGGCATGGGTGAATACACTTTGAATCAAACCATGTGCTTACAACAAGTTATGAGCTCACCAAAAGAATATGGAAGACCACATCCTTCCAAACAAGTATCTATCATTATACTCAAATGGGATCCTACTATCTTCCAAAGATGGGGTGAACTAGAAGAAGACTTATACAAAATGCTTTACAAAGACCCTGAAAATGGTACACAAGATCACATTGGCATACCATGTGAGAAATATGGTAAAGGATTCAAGATCCTACAAAAATTTGGGTATGATGATAAAAGTCCTATTGGCTTAAGAAAGGAAGGTATCATTCAACCTTTGCAACCAAAATTGACATTTAAAAAGGAGCGCTCGAAAGGACTTGGTTTCATGTCTTCCGAAGTAAATACTCAAAAGGCAGGAGAAGCATTACAAATCAAAGTTGTCAAAGATCAACAAGAGAATCGTTATTCCACCAACTCCAATGAATGGGAATGGGGTTTGGACAAATCCTCCAGTGACTATGAACTCACCGAGATATTCAGAGAACCAGGTGAACCCATAAAAGAAGAGGAATTTTATAATAAATTCAAAATTGGTCAAGAAACAACCCCTGAGGATACCACACAGTCCTTGCCTCTAGGTTCTAGGTCGAAATCACAAAGAATATGGACACTCATACCGGAATGCGCTACTAGTGATGACAATTTGGAGTCCTTCATGATCAAGACAGATGAGGAGAGTGCCAATGATCACCTCGACAACTACCTTAACATACCTTAATATAACTGCATCTTTACCCTTAGTCTTGTTGACTTTGAAAATATTGAAGGTCTTCCCCTTGTCCACCACCAACTTATTGATTGGGACCATGAAGGACTTGTACAGTTTGACACATTCCAAAATGATGAAGCCTTTATTGACTATCTAGGCATATGAGATGATCTTCCCCCTGGGGACCATAAGGCAGGATACACTATAGAACTCAACAGCGTAGCATATTTTGGTGAGGGTGTTGGGCCTTCAAGTCGCAAAAACATAAAAATAAAAACAAATCAAGGGTCTTATGGTGAAAACCACATTGTGGTACTATCTGACCCCAAAATAGTAAAAAGAAAGGGTGTATCTGAGGGCAAAAACCTCTCTGAGGCACTCGAAGATGGAAGGCTCGGCATTCTCCCGACATCATACGAAGAAAAATTATCTATGTTGGTAGAGGAGACCATCAAAATAAACATTGTTACAGAAGAAATTCCACATAACATATTCCTAGCACATTCTCTGACAGAGACAAAAAGATCACAGTTCATAAGTTTCTTCACAGAGCGACAAGTCAATTTTGCATGGTCATATGCTAATATGCATGGACTAGATCCGGATTTGGTAATGCATCATTTGACAATCAAATCGGGGGCAAAACCAGTGAAACAGAAATTAAGAAAGAAGCATCCACAAGTGGCATGATTAGTCAAAGCGGAGCTTGAAAAATTATTGGATGTCGGATTCATACGTCCAATTGACTATCCTAAATGGATCTCCAACTTAGTGCCTGTCAGCAAACCAGATTGTAGCATAGAAATATGCACAAATTTCAGAGACATCAACAAAGATTGTCCTAAGGATGACTTTCCATTACCAAAGATTGACCTAATTGTAGATCTCACAGCAGGTCATGTGATGTTATCTTTGATGGATGGATTCTCTGGCTATAATCAAATAAAAATCACATTTGAGGATCAACACAAAATAGCATTTACTTGTCCTTGGGGACTTTCTACTAGAATGTCATGCCCTTCGGGCTCAAGAATGCAGGTGCTACATATCAAAGAGCCATGACTACTATCTTTCATGATCTAATGCATGTTACTATGGAAGATTATGTTGATGACCTCTTGGGAAAATCATGATAACTCAATGATGAACCAATAGTACCAAACCGGTACTGGGAGGGGGGGTGAATCAGTACAAACAAAAATACAGTCCAAAACCGGTTGGACAGCAAATACTTCAAATGACTACAAGCAGTGATATTAGCTAAAGCAGAGTGCAACCAGTAAGACCCAGAACTGCTAAAACAATCATAAACCGATCACTCACTAAGCTTTCCTCTTAGCTCAATACTACAATACCATTAAACCCTCATGCATGAATAGGTAAACTATTATCTAATCTTCACAATAGTTGGTTCAGCATGTTTTATAGACAAGCATAAAACACAGAACCATCATGTGCTCAACAGGTAATAACAAAGCATCACAAGACATAAGCATCACACATGACACACATATTTTTCATGTGGAAACCCAATTGGGAAAAACCACAGTGGGGATGAATACCCACAAGTTGCTTTTGAACTCTTTTGAAGTCCACTCTGTTAGGAGCCTTGTCCAGTTAAAGACATTACAATAAGTTCTGCTAGGAACCGCTCCTATTAGGGATCACCTGGTTATGGGATAGCAATAATACCCGGTTAAGGGTTAAACCTGATAGGGTCACCTTGTTAGAGGATTTAAAGAACTCAATAGCTAAAGGATCTCTAGAGCTCTATAGCTTCTCAAAACTCATTAACCTCGAGTTACCCGATTAAGGGATTTGAATCAGGCCTGTTAAGACCACCCTGTTAGGGGATTTTGCAACAAGCCAGTTAAGGCTACCTTGTTAGGGGATTTTACAATTGTTGAAGTGGTTAGAGATCAACAGGAATTACAATGATCTGATAACAGCACTTAATGTCAATGCAGATCTGTTTAGGTTCCTCTTCTCCTTCTGCACATTCACTTTGTAGGTATCTCTTCTCTTCTTTGGTCTGGAAAGAATCACATATCACTTCCCTTGGATACACACTCACAACTTTTTCCAACAACCCTAGAAAGAAACACAACATCGACCTTATAGGAAACAGACAGGTCGGTAGCAAAAACCCTAAACCCTAAACCTATTAGGTTAAGCAATTCAAGCGGTTCAATCCCGACCGTTGAATCATACTACATTAAATGCAACAGTCTCGAATCGATCTCAAGATATTCTCCATCGTCCATTTTCCACTGATTTCATGGTGGTTGATAACCCATCATGCGTTATCACCATTTGACAGACTTAGCACATTCCCAAAGTAGATAGGAATAGTGTTCTTCATGCTAGATCCTTCACGTGCATAGAGCTTACGTGGCAACATGATCTGTTTTCCATTATACTGCTAACTCATCACACGAAGATCACCGATTGAGTCACTTGAGGTACTCCAACCAGAAATCTTGAAGTGGAAGCTACCTACCAACCAGTAGTCATACAATGCTTCCATGTGTCGGTTCCCATAACTACATGCCAGTTCATCTTGAACAAATATGTTGCTTCACTTTGGCATATAAACCGGTTCATACATATACCGGTTCCTCTCTCTTTTCACCTATCACATATACCGGTTCTCTTCATAACACATATTGACATCAATGACAACATACAATGTCATTATGTCTTCATGTCGGTTCACATAATGCCAACAATCTCCCCCTTTGGCATTGATGGCAATATACAAAGATATCTTCTCTACTTCACATCTTCTCCCATTTGATGTAGATATCTTTTCGCTTCACTCCTTCTCCCCCTTTGACAACAATGCCAAAGTGGAGGTACAAGCATCTTTGTTTCATCATGTTGCTCCCCCTGAGGAGTAGCTTCCTTCAACACATCAATCAACCAAACATTTGTCTTTCCAGTACCTAACTGATGTGGAACAATTACTTTTAGTTCACCTCCTGAAGGGGCAATACCCCTAATTCACCTCTCAAATGCACAAATGTTATCTTTGGGAGAGGCTTGGTGAATATGTCTACTAACTGCTCCTTACTAGACACATGCTCCAGTGCAATCTCTTTATTCTGAACCTTTTCCCTCAAGAAATGATACTTAAGCTCAAAATGCTTGGTTCTAGAATGTAAAATTGGATTCTTTGATATATTGATAGCACTTGTGTTATCACAGAATATACTTACCGGTTCAGATACGAGGATCTTGAAGCCTTCTAGTACATGCTTCATCCAGATTGTCTGAGTGTAGTTCATGAAAGTTTTAACATACTCCACTTCCGCTGTAGACTGAGAGATACAACTATGCTTTTTACGCATCCATGAGACCAGTCTACCATCAAGAAAGAATGCACCACGGGTTGTGCTTTTCTGGTCATCCACATTACTTGCCCAATCAGCATCTCTGAACACTTTCAGATTGAAATCATTGTTGTATGGGTACCACAATCCATAGTCAACTGTTCCCTTTAGATACCTAAGAATTTGCTTGACTGCAATCAAGTGGGATTCTCTTGGACTCTTCTGGAACCTTGCAGTAATGCCAACTGCATGTGCAATATCCATTCTACTATGCACTACATAATGCAACTTACCAATCATTGATCGGTATTCCTTCTCATCAACCAATGCGGAATCATCCTCTTTTGTCAATTTGCAACCGGTCACCATTGGTGTACCAACCAGTTTGCTATCTTCCATGCCAAAGGTCTTCAGTACCTCTTTGACATATTTGGACTGAGTGATAAAGATTCCATCTTCCATCTGTTGGATCTGTAGTCCAATGAATAACTTAATCTCCCCTATGAGTGACATCTCAAAGTCTTTCTTCATCTCATCAGTAAACTCATGACTCATCTTGTCATCTCCTTCAAAGATAATGTCATCAACAAAAACCTCATAGATCAGGATCTAATCTCCTTCAGAATTCAAGTAGATATTGCTATCTTCACTTGTTCTCTTAAATCCAATCTTCACAAGATGGGAATGTAGGCCCTCATACCATGCCCTAGGTTCTTGCTTTAGACCATATAATGCTTTATGTAGCCTACACACCATATCATTGTCTTTAGATAGGGAAAACCCATCCGGTTGCTCTATATATACCTCCTCTTCAAGTGCACCATTTAGGAATGTAGATTTTACATCCATTTGATATACTTTGAACCTCTTAAAAGTTGCATATGCAAGAAGCATACGAACTCCTTCCAATCTGGCTATAGGAGCAAATGTTTCCCCATAGTCTTCTCCTTCTTCTTGAGCATATCTTTTGCATACCAATCTGGCTTTATTCCTAATCATTGTGCCATCCTCATTCAACTTATTTCTGAACACCCATTTGGTGCCAATGACATTTTTATGCTCAGGTCTGGGTACCAAGGACCATGTACCATTTTTCTCTATCTAATCAAGTTCCTCTTCCATTGCCTTGATCCAGTCTTCATCTTTATGAGCCTCTTTGAATGATTTAGGCTCAAATTCAGAGATCATACATGAGTTTTCTCTGATCTTTCTTCTTGTAAGGATTCCTGCATCCTTATCACCTATGATCTGCTTAGGATCATGATTCAACTTGACATACCGAGGAATGGTCTTAACTGGTTCTTCTTGCTTTTCTTCTTCATCCTCATCTTCATCAGTATCAGCATTCATCAGTTCAGGGACACTGTTACTGGTACTTGGTTGGCTGATAACTGGTTCCCAGAAGGTTGCAACTGGTTCATTTACAGCTTGCTCACTGCCGGTTTCCTCAGTCTTCTCAGAGGATTCATCAACTCTTACATTGATGCTTTCCATAATTCTCTGAGTCCTATTGTTGTAGCACTTGAAAGCTTTACTCTTGGTGGAATATCCTAGAAATATTCCCTCATCACATTTAGCTTCAAATTTGCCTTGATGTTCACTCCTCTTGATGTAACATTTGCTACCAAATACCTTAAAGTAGCTAACCACATGTGTCTTACCAGTCCAATACTCATAAGGAGTTTTGTCCTTACCTTTTTTTATGAGTACTCGGTTCATAGTGTAGACTATAGTGCTCACCGCTTCTCTCCAAAAGGTGTGAGCTACCTTTCCTTGAATCAGCATGGTTCTAGTTGCTTCAACCATAGTCTGGTTATTCCTCTCTGCTAGGCCATTCTGCTATGGAGTCCGGGGGGCAGACAGTTGTCTCCTGATGCCAAATTTTTCACAATACTTGTTGAATTCACTGGAAGTGAATTCCCCTCCTTGATCAGTTCTGAGACATTTGATCCTTTACCGCTTTCCTTCTCCACTAATGCTCTGAAAGCTTTGAATTTCCCAAAATCTTCAAACTTGTCTTTCAAGAATGTGACCCACATCATTCTTGAGCAGTCATCAGTGAGGATCATGAAGTACCTATCACCCTGCACACTTCTAGTTTTCATAGGACCACACAAATCAGTATGTACAAGATCAAGCAAGTTGTCAGCAGTGAAAGATTTACCTTTAAAAGTTGAGGAAGATATTTTCCCCAATTGACATTCTCTACACAAGGTATTATCTAGTTTGTTTAGCATCGACAACCCTCTAACTGCCTCGATCTTACTAGCCTTTACAATGTTATCAAAGTTTATGTGACAGAGTCTCCTATGCCATATCCAACTATCATCAAGCTTAGCCATAAGATAGGTACTTACATTTGCATTCAACTGAAATAAGTTACCTTTGGTCTGCATGCCAGTGGCCACTATTTTACCATCTTTTCCTTTGATTCTGCAAACTCCATTCGTGAATTGCAGAGTGAGGCCACTGTCATTTAGTTGGGCAACACTTAGAAGGTTGTGTCTGAGACCATCAACCTAGTACACATTGTCAGCACTACTCTTTCCATTCAAAGAGATGGACCCTCTGCCTTTGACCATGCATGGTGCATCATTGCCAAAGAGAACCACACCACCATTATACTCCTCTAAGGATAGAAACTTGCTCCGGTCACCAGTCATATGAAGAGAACAGCCACTGTCAATGATCCACTCATTTGAATTATCAAACAGCGAGACAAGAACCTTCTTGTCTACCACATCTTCCTTTACAGCAACAAACACAATGTCTTCATTCTCTTCATCTTCTGATTCCTCATCTGTGACACCTTCATCAACTGCCACAAAACAGTTTCTTTGGTTTCCTCCTTTGAATTTCTTGAACCTTTCTGGTTTATCCTTGTTGTCACTATTAGGACAGTTCATAGCAATATGTCCTATCCAGTTATAGGAAAAACATTTCAAAGGGAGCTTACCTTTGTATTTACTAGTTCCTTTTGGAAATTTCCTGGCAAGAAGAGCTTCAAATTCCATCAGAAACTTTTCATCATTCAATTCTCTATTCTGATTAGGTTCCCCACTAGTGCTAGCCTCTTTTCCTTTTCTAGATGGTGTAGTAGAGGCTCTAAATGCTAATTTTGTCTTTTGAACACTTCCATCAAAACTATTTAGCTCATAGGCTGTCAACTTGGCTATGATGGCGTCCAAGGACACCTTAGACTTGTCTATTGATCTCAGCTCCTGAATAGCAGTGACCCTTATTGCATAGACTGGCAACAGGGATCTCAGGACTTTACTTACCACAGTGGAATCTTCTATTTTGCCACCTACACTCTTGATTTCTCCAACAACTGTTTTGATTCTTATTCCATACTACTGAATGGTCTCTCCTTCAACCATCTGCATGTCTTCAAACTTCCCTCTCAGGCTTTCTTCCTTAGCCTATTTTACATGCTCATCACCACCATAGATATTTTCAAGAGCATCCCATACCTCTTTGGGATTTGCCTTGTCCTAAACATCAATAAATTCAATGTCAGATAAACTACTGATGAGGGCTTCCATGACTTGCCCATTTTCTTGTATCTCTCTCTTTTGGTCATCGGTGAGAGTACCGGTAGGAACAACATATACATTTTCAACATAACTCCAGTGTTGAACACCCATGCTTTTGATGAATATCTTCATCTTGTCTTTCCATATACCGAAGTTTTCCCTATTAAACTTTGGACCTTCCCTCTTCATCATTTGACTAGGATCTTTTCCTCAAGTGGTTAAGCTTACAACACAGAGGACCTAGAGGAGCTCTGATACCAATTGATAACTCAATGATGAACCAATAGTACCAAACCAGTACTGAGAGGGGGGGGTGAATCAGTACAAACAAAAATACAGTCCAAAACTAGTTGGACAACAAATACTTCAAATGACTACAAGCAGTGATATTAGCTGAAGCAGAGTGCAACCGGTAAGACCCAGAACTGCTAAAACAATCATAAACCAGTCACTCACTAAGCTTTCCTCTTAGCTCAATACTACAATACTATTACACCCTCATGCATGAATAGGTAAACTATTATCTGATCTTCACAACAGTTGATTCAGCATGTTTTATAGACAGGCATAAAACACAGAACCATCATGTGCTCAACAGGTAATAACAAAGCATCACAAGACATAAGCATCACACATGACACACATATTTTTCATGTGGAAACCCAACTAGGAAAAACCACAGTGGGGATGAATACCCACAAGTTGCTTTTGAACTCTTTTGAAGTCCGCTTTGTTAGGAGCCTTGTCCGGTTAAAGACATTACAATAGGTTCTGCTAAGAACCGATCCTGTTAGGGATCACCTGGTTAAGGGATAGCAATAATACCCGGTAGGGTCACCTTGTTAGAGGATTTCAAGAGCTCAAAAACTAAAGGATCTCCAGAGCTCTATAGCTTCTCATAACTCATTAACCTCAAGTTACCTGGTTAAGGGATTTGAATCAGGCCTGTTAAGACCACCCCGTTAGGGGATTTTGCAACAAGCCAGTTAAGGCTACCCTGTTAGGGGATTTTACAACTGTTGAAGTGGTTAGAGATCAACAGGAATTACAATGATCTGATAACAGCACTTAATGCCAATGCAGATCCATTTAGGCTCCTCTTCTCCTTCTGCATGTTCACTTTGCAGGTATCTCTTCTCTTCTTTGGTCTGGCAAGAATCACGTATCACTTCCCTTGGATACACACTCACAACTTTTTCCAACAACCCTAGAAAGAAATACAACATCGACCTTATAGGAAACAAATAGGTCGATAGAAAAAACCCTAAACCCTAAACCTGTTAGGTTAAGCAATTCAAGCGGTTCAATCCTGATCGTTGAATCATACTGCATTAAATGCAACAGTCTCGAATCGATCTCAAGACATTCTCCATCATCCATTTTCCACTGATTTCATGGTGGCTGATAACCCATCATGCGTTATCACCATTTGACAGACTTCGCACATTCTCAAGGTAGATAGGAATAGTCTTCTTCATGCTAGATCCTTCACGCGCATAGAGCTTATGTGGCAACATGATCTGTTTTCCATTATACTGCTAACTCATCACACGAAGATCACCGATTGAGTCACTTGAGGTACTCCAACCGGAAATCTTGAAATGGAAGCTACCTACCAACTGGTAGTCATACAATGCTTCCATGTGTCGATTCCCATAACTACATGCCAGTTCATCTTGAACAAATATGCCACTTCACTTTGGCATATAAACTGGTTCATACATATGTTGCTTCCTCTCTCTTTTCACCTATCACATATGTCAGTTCTCTTCATAACACATATTGACATCAATGAAAACATATAATGTCATTATGTCTCCATGCCGGTTTAGATAATGCCAACAAATCAATAGACAAAGATACACATTTGGACATACTTTCAGTTGTTTTTGATCGGCTGGAAAAATACAAAGTAATATTAAACCCCAAGAAATGTGTCTTTGGAGTAGCCTCCAGGAAGCTCCTAGGATTCATTGTCTCAAAAAGAGGAATTGAATCTAATCCAACAAAAGTTAAGGCCATCCTAGAGATGCAACCACCAAGAAATATCAGTCAACTTCGATCTTTGCAAGGGAGACTCCAGTCCATACGAAGATTCATAGCACAACTTGCGGATAAATGTCATCCTTTTCAGCACTTGCTACACAAAAACATCAAATTCAAGTGGGATGATAACTGTCAACAGGCTTTCCAGATACTCAAAGATTATCTTCTGAATCCGCTAGTCTTGATGTCATTGGTTCCGGATCAACCCCTATTACTATACATATCTACTACTTCAACAACATTGGGGGTACTCTTACCACAACAAGATGCTAGGGGCAAAGAAAAGGCAGTCTACTACATCAGTCGCACTTTGGTGGGATACGAGCTAAACTACACACCAATTGAGCGTGCATGTCTCGTTGTGGTCTTTGCTTCGCAAAAATTACGACACTACATGCTAACTAATAAAACTAAGTTGGTCGCAAGAATAGATCCATTGAAATACCTTCTCAATAAAGCAACACTTATTGGTCGACTAGCCAAATGGGTAATGCTCCTGAGTGAATTCGACATTGAATATGTGGACAGAAAAGAAATAAAAGGACAAGCTATCACAGATCAATTAGTAGATGCTCCCATGATAGATGATGCTCCTCTAACTGCAGAATTTCTAGATGAATCCATCTTGACAGTATCACACGCAAAGCCTTGGCAACTATACTTTGACGGCTCATACACACAGCATGGTGTAGGAGCTGGCATCCTCTTCATTACACCTCAAGGGGATTCCATACCAAAATCATATCGATTATCATTTCCTTGCATTAATAACATAGCAGAATACGAGGCATTAACAACTGGATTATGGATTGCAGCTCAGTGGAAAATCTAGGAACTTCATGTTTTTGGGGACTCTCAACTTGTAATTCATCAAGCAACTGATGACTACCAAACTAAGGATGAAAAATTAAAGCCTTACAAAAGAATGGTGGATGGCCTAAAACAACATTTCACAAAGTTATACTTTGAGTAGATACCAAGAGAGCATAATCGAGCCACAGATTCTGTGGCTATTATTGATTCACTAATCGATCTACCATAGAATGAAACCCGCTATGAGTTCTTGGTGGATAACCTTCTGGTCCCCTCGTATGAGATCACTACTACTAAGATGATATGTGTCGTTGGTCCTAATTCCCAGTTATATGGTTCCATTTTCACATACCTTCACAATAATACCCTTCCTCCTGACTTATCCAACAACCAACGTCGCACTTTCATTTGACAATCCTCTAGGTACATCATTTTAGCCGATATCCTATACCGTCGAGGTCTAGATGGCACTCTTCTTAGATATTTAGAAAGGGATGTAGCTCAGATTGTGTTACGCAAAGTTCATGGAGGGATATGTGGTCCACATTCTAGTGGTCCTACCTTAGCCAAGAAGCTCATCGGGACTGGATATTACTAGCCCAATATGGAAAAAGACTCATATCAGCTTGTCAAAAAATGTAAGCAGTGTCAACTTCATGGAGACCTCATTCATGTGCCAGCACAAGAACTTCAACCAATTGTGACTCCTTGGCCCTTTTATCAATGGGGACTCAATCTCATAGGCAAGATTCACCCTTCTTCCTCCAATGGCCACAAATTCATCATCACCGCCACAAAGTATTTCACAGAATGGATCAGAGTCGTGCCTCTTATACAAATCACTAGAAAACAGATTGCTACATTCATTCTCAACTACATCATTTGTCGATATGGTATTCTTGTCTCCATCATCACCGATAACAAGCGTCCCTTCAAAAATCAAGATGTTCATGAACTTTATGATCGCTTCCATATTACCCATCGTTTCTTTACACCATATTACCCCCAAGGCAATGGTCAAATTGAGCCGTCTAATAAAACCATTCTTAAAATCCTAAAAAAGATAGTCGATGACATTGGCCGCAATTGGCATATCCAACTTAATCCCACACTTTCGGCTTACCGCACAAGTGTCCGCACACCTACAGGAGCTACACCTTATTCACTTGTCTACGATGTTGAAGCTATCTTGCCTATTGAGGTCAAGTTACCCTCTTTATGAGTCTCTTTGCAAAACATTATCAGTGATGAAGACTACAGGGTCTCTCGCTTACAGGAACTTGAATTATTGGATGAACAAAGACAAACTACTTTTAATCATCTCAAGGCTTATCAACAATGAGTGAGTCATAGCTACAATCATAAAGTCAATCCTCACACATTTGAGGTAGGTGACTTAGTTCTCAGAGAAAATCCTAAAAATCAGCAGGACATAGAGAAGAAGGGAAAGTTCAAACCAAATTGGCTTGGTCCTTACATCATCATAGCGGCCTATGGATCCGATGCATATCAGCTCTCAACCACAAAGGGTGAACCTTTGGAGGATCCTATCAATAGCATGCACCTTCACAAGTTTTACACATAGCTCTTCAGAGTATCCTAATTCAAAAATAAAATAAAATAAAAAAAAATACAAAAATACAAAAAAAATTCAAAAATACAAAAATATCATAAAAAAAAAAAATCATTACTTGGTGAAAACCTGGCAAACAGGCACCTTATGACACAAAAAAATTGAAAAATAGAAACACATTTCGTCCAACGGTGAAAAACACTTTGGTGGCGCCTTGGGCAAGTACCATGGTGAAAACCGGGTCACTGGCGCCATGTGTAGAGACATTGCTCCTCCCTCCTTCAGGATTCCATGTCATCCTTTCACTTTGTACACACTCAAAACCTCTTCATCCATAATAATCTTACACATTCCCATCATTGCTTGTTATTGATCTACATAATATTGGTTAGCCATTCATAATAATCCCTCCTTTTCACCCCTTTCCATCCATAATAAATCAGCTTATATCTGTGGCTAAGGCAAATCCTACGTCTAGTGATGGGTGTAGAACTAAGAGCATCACATGTTCTGAGTACAGTTTCTTCCAAATTTTCTTTAGTCTATCCATGCACAATCCGCAATAAAATGACATTTGCATCACAACTCCACAATAAAGTTTCATCTTATTCACAATAAAGTATTAGTTTCATGGATTCGTTCAATTTCAGATGAGACACATCAGCAACTAGGCTTCAACAAATCAAATCTTTCAACAAACTCAAACAACATTATGGTTCATTGCTATCTATCCTTTTGTGAAAATAAACATTGTGACCACAATCAAATAAGACTTATACAAGTGATAAGAGACACTAAATTTGAGGACTACAGTGGATGTTGGTGTCGAGTCTTGGTTTTCTTTTGATTTTATCTTTTTGGTGACATGTCTTTTAGCTTTTCCAGGATGCCTCTGACTAGAGATTCTATCTCCAGGATGTCTTTGAATAGAAAGGCGGGGATGGGGTATTGTCACCTATTTTTCTTTGTTGTTTGTGGATTGTCTCTTAGTAATGCTATTATTTGTCCAAGGATATAAGGACACTATGAGTCTAGTATGAACTGGGGCATTCCTTGTTGGCAACTATCTTATCTCCATGCAAATGGGTACAATGACTTTCTGGGTCGAACATATACCTCGATTGTCATAACCTATTTTTCCATAATAAAGCTCAATGATGATAACGCACAAGAAGATCTTTCACTTTCATATCTTCTATCTTCCATCCCCCTTTCATGATTGACCTCCATCATCCTTCTTGAGTTCGTGTAGCCTGCTATCACATGAGTGAGTATAATGATACGCCAAAAATATTTACATTTATGTAGTTGCACCTGCATTACCACATATCAAGCATTTCATGCATACATATAGATATCGCAATTGCATCACATCCTACACACAACACATATTAGCACATTTTATATTTTCATCATGTAAATAATTATTTGCATTATCATATTCATTTGCATTTCATACATCCACAATTTCATATGCATAATATATAAAAAACATAAAAAAAATAAAAAAATATTGCATTTCATTATGTACATATTTGCATCCATATCATAACCATCACATAGAAACATACATCATGAAACATCTCATCACATAGGTACACATGCATATAGCTTCCGCAAGGATGAATCTCATATATATATAATCATAAGTGTCATGATACAATGATGTCAAAATACATATGGCTACAATCACCTGAAGGTGTCTACATCATCATACAAAATGGTACAAAACTGATACATAGGGAGCCCTCTAAGGCTATGATGAACTCCCTCCCTCGAAGCCGCCTGGCCTCGACGGAGTTTGAACCCTGGAAGGACCCACCCCAAGATCATCTCTCTTGTCCCCTCTGTCTGGTGGTGGTGGAGGACCCATGACCCCACCGCTTGATTCCTGTCTCCTGTCCCTCCCTCTAGTGGTCGTCGTTGTCCGCGATGCTCTACGAAAGCTCCTAGCCCACTGCTCTAGTGGCACTACTCCATAGTATAGGTCTCTCCAGTAGCCTATCTCCTCCCTGACTCATAGAACATAGGCATATATAGCTCCTATGTCCTCTGCTGCCTATCTCCATGCCCTCAGTGTTGTCTCAACCTCTGTATAATGCTGGATAGCCTGATCCCTCTCCCGCTCAGTATCCTTCAGCTGTCTCTTGAGCCTATCCCTCTCTCGCTCAAGATCCTAGATCTCATCTGCCTATCCCTGGCAGATCTCCCTCAACTATAGAAACTCATCCTCCTCCTCTCCTCCCTTACCCTGTGGCTTCTCCTATGGCAGCCCCTGTCGCTGTCGTTGTCCCTATCCCTGTACTTGTCTGGGACCCTATGTTGCTGGCACCTGTAAAGGCAATCCGCCTCTTCCTCTCACCATGTGAACCTGTCGAGCTTGCCTCTCCTCTCCACCCTCCCTCCTCAGAGCCACTCTCCTCCCTCCTACTATACCCCGCCTCCTCTGTCGGTCTCTACCTCCACCATCTCCATCATCATCCCCATCACCTCTGCCATCTCCATCTATCAGCTCCCCTGGATCTGTCAACCATGGAAACGGATGCTCAGCCTAATATACAGTATACTCTGCATTCATCCTTGCATCCTCTATCTCTAGCCATATATCCCAAGGCAAGGGAATCATCTCTACCAGCTGCATCACTACCTAATCATATGACAACAATGGCCCAAAATGCACCTGATCTCTCACTGTCCGAGCATACATCTCAGAACCCCATGGCATCCGTTGTATCCTGTCGAACTTCCTGCCCACCCTATCCACCAACTACCTCTCTAGAACATATGGTGTCTACCCAATCAGATACCTACTCTGAAATGTATATGCCAGCTCCACTGCATCATCCTCCCACTCCTCACACTCTTGGTACGGCCTCCATACTACAGTGTCAATCTCATCAATGACCCTACGCCAGTACTCTAATCTCCCAATCTGTGGCTGAGATGTAATCATATCATACAAATGTACAAAATTGCACCCATGGCCCCTGCCTCTGAAATGAATCGGTTGTGTCATTGGTAGATGCTCATATGCCCACACCTGCAACAATGTCACTCCACAGCCCAATCCTGGCGATCCATGGTATACAAACTGATGAAGCTCATAATACAAATGTGCCAGCAGACACGGTCCCCATGCAAATCTGGTGTGTTGTGTCACCAATGTCTCCAGTGTACCACCCCAGCTCATAGCCAATCCTCATATTGCCCTATCTGGACATAGGAACCCAGTGATGACTCCTATTGGTACTGTTGGTAGTGCTAATCATGTCCGTGTCATAGTATCCCAAGACACGTGACCTGCCCTCATCTCCAATCCTAAATCTTGAAACACTCGTCTCAACGCATCCATGTCTCTGTCTCGATCGTAAGGAACTAACTTCCCATTGATCGGTATCCTCAATATCATGTAAACATCCTCTAAGGTGACTGTCATCTCACCCATCAGCAAATGAAAAGTACAAGTCTCTGAATGCAGTCAGCAATCCCATGTTCACCAGAAACTCAAGCACATACAGAATATGTCACAGGCCCATAGCCTGAACCGCTACTCTCTCCTCAATTGTAAGCTCTACTCACAAACTCTGAGTCGATGGGAATCTCTCCCGTGACTCAGCATAGGTAGGCACTCCTACAGTCAAGCAAATTAATTGTGTCAATCATAGTGGCATTCCCTGTTCATCACAAAATGCTACTTTTTATCCTAGTGCTTATGGAATTCTATCATAGTGGCATTCCATGTTCATCACAAAATGTTGCTTTTTATCCTAGTGCTTATGGCATTCTATCCTAGTGACATTCCCTGTTCATCACAAAGTGTTGCTTTTTATCCTAGTGGTACTCCTTGTTCATCACAAAGCACTACATGTTTGCACTCCCTGTTCATCACAAAGTGTTGCTCACTTTTGCACTCCCTATTCATCACAAAGTGCTGCTCTTTTTAGTATTCCCTGTTCATCACAAAGTACTATGTCTTGGTACTCCCTATTCATCACAAAGTGCCTCAGTCTATCCTATCCTAGGGCCTCTGCTTGAGTGTATCCTCTTGAGTAGTTTCCTAATTGGCAACGTATGTTCTATCATAGAATTGTCAATCCTAGCCCTATTTCCTATCCTAGTCTTCCTTAGAGGACCTGCTTGAGTGTATCCTCTCAGCAGCTTATCCAATCGACAGCGTATGTTCATCACAGAACTGTCCATTCGACCTAGAAGACATAAACGCACCTTTATAACATAAATGCACTTACATACTGTACCTACGCGCCAGCTCTACATAGACGCACCTGACATACATAGACGTACCTCTGCTCTGCACAGACATGCCCATATAGCACAAATGTGCCTATATAACACAGACACGCTCTCATTTGACACAGATGCCTTTGCATTCATAGACGTGCCTGGCACCAACACAGACGCGCCTTAGCATTTTTTTACCCCTGCTTGACATATCTAAAATGCATTTATTGCGCTACCTAACGTGCATTAATGACAACATTTATTGTGACAAAGTACAAGGAGGTTTTGCAGTACTTACCGGCTCTCCTGCATCTGCTGGCCTCTAAAATCGACAAACGCGATGGAATCTGTGAATCAAAACCATCACTGCTGCTCTATTCTCTCTCTGCACCCTGATCTCTTGGATGTGTGGATGACAATGAGGATGTTTTCCCCTCGTGGTCTATCTTATAGACTACCCTAGCCCTAGCCCTAGCCCTAGCCCTCATTTCCCGAGTCAGTCTTCTTTATCCCATGACTCTGTCACTTTATCCTATCTTGTCAGTCCATTCTAGCCTTTCTTTCTTATCGAGAGATTGTCTGTGATCTTTTCAGACATTTTCATCCAATCTCTCAAGGCAGCATATCATTCCCATCTTTAGGCAACTTTGTATCAGTTCATATTATTTTCTTTGAAACAATGCGACAAGATGCATTGTCTCAAAGAGGAGCAAAATGTAGACACTTAAAATTGTCCCGTCTAATTAAATAAATACTTTATTTATTTAATTATTTTATCCTAATTCTTCTATTAATTAAATAAATCTTTAATTTTTTTAATTAATTCATTTATCCTCTTCTAGCCTTATTTCTCATTTAGATAAATACCTTTATTTATTTAAATTATCCTTTTCCTAAATTAAATAAATATCTTATTTATTTAGTTGATCCCACTTCTTCTATTAATTAAATGAATCTTTATTTATTTAATTAATTCATTAGCCTTTTCCACCTATGACACATGTCATTCATCTCTTAATTCCTACACTACCTGCCCTCTTATTATTTTCTTATTTTCTCTACCTACCCTCTAATCATAGCCGACCATTTATCTTTTACACCTCTCAATCTTATCCCTCCATTTCTTATAGTGTCTTCTATATAAGGAGATGCTTCCTTCATTATCAAACCCCCGCTGACTACCCAACTACTCTAGCATTCGAACTTTCATATGCGATCAAGCCTACTTGCAACCACATTTCCATTCTTTGTTGAGCTCTTGTGCACACATAAAATATGACTGCAAATATATCAAGAAAGATCAATGGAGATAGGAAGAATGGAGATCCAAACCCTATTGGACATGTGATGGTTGAATCTTTGTGTTTTCATTTGATTTGCATTGTCTTAGGTAATCTTCATATGTTATGGTGGATCTTTGTTGATTGTTAAGCTAGGGTTTTGAGGTTGAATTCATTTAGTCTTTCAATATTGTTGTTTCCACTTTTCACCATATACAGACATCATTGACTACATCCATTGATGGTCATATTTTGGTTTTGGAAGCCCAAATTTTTGTTCTTGAGAAAGAAAAAGACAAAATCATTAGAAGAGCCAGAAGACTTAGAGGTTTGGTGAGTCCCTGGTTGGATTCACTCAATGTACATAAGGAGTGTATAGATATGGTTGGTAAGCCCACACTAACAGAGCTAAATGAGAAAGAGTCATTTACACATATGTTAAATGGACTTGTATCTATTTTCATCACTTTCAAATCTAGTTGGGATACTTATCTTGAGCTATTGGAGAAGGCATATCAGGATATTTTGAAATATATTAAGCTCAGGTAAGGTATTTTGGGACATTCATTGTAAAGTCCTTTCATTCTTCATCTCGATTTTGGATTTTTGGTATTCTTTTTTGAAATTTTGATGGCATTGATGTCAAAGGGGGAGTGATATAGATGTGAAAAAGAAAAAGGGAGTTGTATACATTAGAAGGAGATATGGAAAACTATGGAGATATGGAGTATTTTGTATTGATGGATATTTAGCTCAGGAGGAGCAGGTTCAGGATGAAACTGACATATGAAACCATGATCATTTTTCACATGAGTGTTGCCATCAATGCCAAAGAAAGAGATTGTTGGCAATTGACACTCAATTGGTTGGTTTCAATATGTTGTCATTGATGGCAACATGGTATCTTGTTCCGACTTCATGTTTTGGGTTAGTTGTGTACCGACTGGCACTTCATCAGCACTGGCACTGACAGAATGGAAGGATTTCTTTTTACTGGCAATGTAGGCTGACATGGTTTAGAATCAGGTTATCGGTATTGTAGGCCGACATCTTTTGGATCCTGCATCGGTAATTGTTTTTGATAGCCATGTGTTTATGTTATCTATCCGACATGTATATTGATATTGTAATTATCTTTGTAAGCCAACATAAAGCATGATAAATTGTATAGGGTATATAGGTCAGTTGGATAGATCATTTTCTGAGGTAATGTAATGGATATGAATATCGATGTTAAGTAATGTGAAATATATCAGAGAGATCATGTATTTGAGGATATTATTGTAAGGGGCTATTCCAGTAAAGGGTTTAGGGTTTCAAACTGGAATAGACAGAGCTTGACTAGAACTATATTCAGGCATAGAATATGATATCTTTGTAGTTCAATCATTTCTCCGGATTGTAGTATGGATTTATATGTAGTCGGTGAGGCTCATTTTTGTGATTGAGCAGTGTGCTCTAGGTTGTAAGCCTTCCTACAAGTTCAGGCCTCTATATTTTGTAATATCTCTTGATATGGCCAGTGGATTGATATTGTGGGTCACAAATCTCACCATGGTGTTTCCTCTTTGAGCTTTTCCATGTATAATTTTTTGTGTTATGGTGTTCATTTATGTGATTGGCTTATTGGTTGCTTTACTTCTTTCAATTCTGTATGTACTGGTATATCGGTTGGTGTATGCATGCTTTAATAAGGCTAAGATTGATATTTTTGGTATACCACTGATTCACCCACACCCCCCCCCCTCTCAGTGTTATTGGATTCCAACACTTTGATCTGTCGTCACTTCGGTTAGGGTTTCAACTTCCTTTTTCTTCACAATCTTTGTTATTGGAACAATTCCTTTGTCACATAGACCAGTAATTACTGAAATGATGTCTTTAGTGATCAGATAGGTTTTATCCAACATGATGCAATCATTTTGTACTTGAATCAAGAAAAGCTTAATCAAACCTTCATTATCAAACTGAGGAAATTCACTCCATAGATCCAATCCTTCCTTCCCTAACTCTTTAACTTTTTGTAATTTAGCCTTATTCAAATTGCTTTCCATTTTCATTTTCTTTTCATTATCAAATTCATCCAATCGTACCTTTTCTAGATATTGAAATTCTTCAATGCTCGATTCCCTAATGATCATCTTGGATTCTATGATGCGATCTCTTGCTCTTCTTTTTCTCTTTCAACTGCTTTTCTACTCTTTAGATTATTTTCTTTTCATAATGTAGAAAATGATCTCAAAGTTCTATATTTATCTTGCCAATTACTTCTAGGGTTTACCTGCCAAAAAGGAGTGTCTTGTCAATGACATTAGCATCTTCACCAAATTACCAGATTACATATCCAACACAATCATGCCAAACCTACAACATGAACTACTTTAGAGAGGGGGACCAAAATATTTTCTAGGAGAGCTCCCCTTGAGCCAAAGCAACAAGCTTAATTATAAGAGAAAGATGTACATGCATCAGATTTTGGTATATCAATTTTGCTTACATTAGTTACCTCCTTTCTCCATACCATGACTTCTTCTTATATTCACAACTCTTGACCTTATTATTCTCCGTAGACTTTTCCATAGAAACCACATTTATGCACTTACTAGCATAGTGTCTGGATTGTTTGCATTTATAACATTTGATGTTCCTTTGCACTGAATGTACCCTAGATCTGCATTGATTAGCTTTATGACCATAATCGTTGCATTGGTGACAATATCCATGAAAATTAGTATTCATCCTATTCATTCCAACTGGATAGCAATTATGATTCATAACGTGATTCCTACAGTAGACTTCTTGCAATTGAAACATTGAGTGTTTAGTTCCCTCATGCTTCTACATTCTACATCCTTATGACCAAATCTATTGCATTGAAAGCAATAACCATTAAATGATGGGTACCTGTGTGCATTATTTGGTTGACAAACTGGTGGTCTTCTTGAAGTAGATTTCTGATATTGGATTTTGATTGCATCCTCAGGTTTCCTTTCTGCTTTTATCTTGACTTCCTTGCCTTTGTCTTTGCGTATCTGATTTGAACATTCATAGGTCTGAAATCCTAGTCTAGTCTTCTCTTCATGAGCTTTTTGCATGTTAATCAAGTTATCTAGTAGTTTTTTGCTTTCATAAATTTTAGTTTCTGCCTTAAACTTCTTCACATCTTGTTCTAGCTTCTCATATTCTTCAATATTTAGCTTATTGAATTTTTCAAAGTTTCTTACACTTTGTTTTTTTCCTCAATTTTCTGCATTAGATCTTTAATGATTTCATTTGCTTGCTTCAACTAATTATTAACTTCCTTATGTCTCACCTTGAACTTTTGGATTTATTCTTGCAGCTTCTGCACACATTCATTCACTACCTTCACATATTCTTTCATTTCCTCATTCTCTAATTCCATACTTTCTAGATCTTGAAGAGTCATCTTCAATTCTTTATCTAGATGATACTTAAAACATATTCATTGGTGCCATGATTCAACCAACAGGGATCTCCCTCAAGCAATTAAGCTAGCAAACAAGGGACGAGGCTCTGATACCAATTATTGAAAGGTTGAATGGACCGAAATATTGAGGTGGGTGGTGAATTAGTATTCCCACACCAATAATAAATTTTCATTGATTTTAACCTTAGCAATTAATCTAATCAACATGAAATAACAAATGCAGAATAAATGGAAAACATAATCACAAGATAGATGCCAATTTTTTATATGTGGAAAACCCAAATGGGAAAAAGCCCAGAGAGGGTTAACTCTCAAGATAATATAACTAGTTATATGGTTTTTATAAAAAGGTGGCTCACTTCCTGATTACAACACGACTTACTATCGAAATGCTCATTGCAATAGTGTTGGTTAACAGATTTGCCCCCTTTCTTCAAATTATATTTTTGTTTTCTTTGAATTACAATATGAATCTTGTACAACCCTTAATGAAAGGAAAACAAATAAACCAACACTTGGGTGAACCGATTATAGGCTCATCCTCTACATTAGAGGGCAACTCCTCGTGAGATTCGCAAGGAATTTTTATGCAGAAAACTTTGAAATGAATACACTTTTAACTAGAAAGCGCAAAAGGCTTTTGCATTCATTCATCAACACAAAAGAATTCTTTCAAAACAAAACTGAAAGAATATTTTGAAGATCTATTCCAAATAAAGAGCTCACAGACTCCTACTTCCACACATGTTCAATTCATAAACTCAAAGCAAAGAAAATGCATAGTAGTATGAGTACTGATCAATTCTCTCTCGTGTCTCACAGGACAAGGGGGATCAGCACAACTCAATCCATGATGAATTTACTTGCAAATATAGAAATCAGTGAATTCAAAAAACACAGAAATGACTGATAACAAAATGATATTCTTCACTTTAGCAAGTATCTCAATAGATATCGCCATTTCCTCAAATGCACAGATTTAAAGATTGCACACTACAACATTTCATTAATAAACCAGTCATATCAGTCTTGAGAGATTAATAGAAAAATAGATTCTTCCTCCAAATCACAGTTTTTTGGACCTTCACATAAACTTACTTACTAGCATAAATAGCCTCCAGGCTCATAGTTTGTTACAACATAACTAAAACTTAACTTTAACCATAGGTTAAAGGAACCATTTTCTTAAAACAAAAGAAACTAAAACAACAACCATAAATTGGTTGATAGCTCATCCCCTAGTTGATTTAGGACTCCACCGTAGTAGAGGAAGCCACTGATTTATCTTGTTTTACTGCAGAATTGTGCATGCCATGCCACTCCAAATGTGTTGTCGAGAAGTTCAGGATAACCTAGAAATATGGGAGTCCAATATGTAAAATATGATGCATCCAGACCTCCTTGTCCATGTTTACCTGTGATACCTTTGCCTTGTGCACCTCCAAATGATCAGAACAAACTGTGACCATTGACTCTATCCTAACCACCTTCGAAAAGTCATCCGTAGATAAGGATTTTGTCTTCCTGATGAACTGTATCCTTTCTTGGAAGATTTTTGCCATATCTGTAGCGGCTTCAATTGTCTGGGCATCCTCTTTCATAAGTTGGATTTCAATGCACTTAAGATCCTTTTGCATTGTGTCAATTAGATCTGTCATCTTTAGTAGCTTTATCTGAGTCTCTGCCTGGAATAGGTTTAGCTATCTCGACTGTCCAATGACCTATTGTCTCATCTACCTCAAGCATTGTCTTTGTTTTGAGTCTCTTTGGCTTGGACACTTTTCTGAGACACTTGCTGACCATATCTTCCATAGGGATTGTGATTGGAACCACACTGCTTTTATTCCCAATGAAGGCCTCTAACCATCATGGAGTGTTTGAAGGTTCTTTGGGCGGAAAAGTTATCTGGGTACTCGGTGAATTGACAATAATAAGGGTGTTCATTGGATCTAGTTCACCCTCTGGTTCTTTACTTATGTCCACCTCTTGTACCGAGGGTTCATTCAATTCCTGTTGATCCATTATTGTTTCAATTTCTTCACTTGGATCTAGGTCCACAATGATTTGGCTCAATGTTGGCTCTTTGCTCTTCTTCTTAACCGAGTTACTCGGGCTGCTAAAGAACCTAGCGGAGACCTTTTTGATCTTCGAGGTTGGATTTTCCCAACAATTGACTTTGAATCACCTGCAACATCAACAATTTCATTAGTGAAAGAAATAGGAAGTTGAGTCATAGTATGTGAATCAACTCTTAGTTCATGGCAAGACATTAGCGACCCTTTCTTAAATTTATGGTCTCTTAACCATTTCTCAGTTCTCCTTATAACATTGAAAGTCCTAGCTTGAATGTTATCATCTTCCTTTTTATCCCAGTCAATCTCAAGGATTGGCTCTCCTTGAACTTTTTTATTGAATTTAGGGTCTAGAACATTCTTCCATGTTTCTTCCTATACTCCAGACACATTGATGGGTAGCCTCATGGTGATTATTTGTTGTAGAGTAAATCTTGACCACAGTCTACCCCTTACTTCATATTCATCACTACAATTCTCCTAGTACTATTCCAACTGGGGTTCATGATAGAAGTGGTCATCTACATTTAGGTTTCCGACAACATAGCCCCTACTATCAAACTTACGTCTAGCAACATAGGGTTGCAGATTCCTCTTCTTAAATTCCAACTCCAAATTTAAAGCATCAGACGTGGACTTACAGCCATAGTATCCAAGTTCAATAGGAAATACAACTCCAAATTCATGTTTTGCCCCTAATCTTTTATCAATATGAGCTAGTTGTCTGCTCACTTCAATGAGTACATAGCTGTCAAAGGCATACCTAGGTAGCTTGAATGGTTCACCCTCAAAACTACCTACCCAAAGAGAGGTAAACCTAGGAAATTGAATGAATAATCTTCCATATATACTTATCAATTTCATAGCTTCAACCGACATCCTTTTGTTTACATCACCCTATAGTTCGAAAGCAAGTCTTCTTGCAAATACACCATTCCACCTATAAACATGTTCCATATATTTATGTTGTTGTAACAAAGGATAGTAATCCTAAACTTTCATACCATCCACCCATAGTTCATTGAGGAAGTTGTGCCAATCTCTTATACAAGCTAATATGTAGAATAAATAAGATGACATATAAAAGCTAGACATGCCGACAAAGTTTCTCAAACCTTCATGGAGTCTTTCTGCAATTACCTGCACCCAGTCAAGATATCTCTCACCTAATAGAAGCACTTGAATATAAAAATACATCCAGTCCTCCTAGTAAAAGGAGTGTGAATTCCCTTTTAGCCTATTCAACAGTATAATAATGTCTCGCACTTTTGTGATGAAGTGCTCTTTCGTAAGGGGTTTCGGCAGCCGCAACCCACACTTTTGAACTCTTAGGAGCCAATTTCTTGCAATTATACTTCTATATGCACTTTTCTTCTCAAAGAAGTAAGCGTATGAGGTCCCAATTGACCAATCCTCATATGACTCCTTGTGTGGGATTCCCATTGCTGCTGTTATTGTTTCCCTATTGATTCCAACTAACAACTCACCATTGTTGGTTCTTATGCACCTATTCTTAGCATCATACCTATTCATACAAGCTATTACCAAATCTGGGTATGGTGCAGCAAGTGGAAATGTGGTGGCTTCAACGAGACCACTTTTTATTATTTTCTCCACCATTGAACCTGCTTCAGGGTTTTTGGCTCTTTCTAATAAATCCCCTAAGTCGGCATGAGCTAGAGAATTATCATCTAATTTTGGCAATATGCTCACCAAACATGATATCCAACCAAGTTTCGGCAGTATCGGCCTCATAATGCTTACTTATACTTTAATCAAGCAATAAAAAACGGGATGAAATTCTACTCTAGCAAACCAAAGATTTTCTTCTTACATTGACAAATCCTCTGAACTAAAGAAATACAGCATAGGGAAATTGTCTGAACGCACCTATTACCACCATGAATCTGTGGAACCCTCTCAGGAAAGTAGAGCTGAATTTACCTTCGGTGCCTCTAGTTTATTCAATTACAACAACTACAACCCTTACAAATTATAGAAATGAATTCATATCTTTTTGAACAAACGGGAAATAACTGAGAAAAACTACACACACTTCATAATGATTCATTTAAATGTGTGAAGTAACTGTGATATGATTGAAAACCTAACACTTTCTTAATTGCCCATCACCTCCGCACAAGTAGTTAGTGTCCTCATGATTACTTTCCAAATTTAGAATTTTAAATTGTTAGATGTTGGGAATATTCCTTCTTACCGCATTGCCTCCAGTATCATCAAAGGGCTTAGAATCAGCTTGGAGTGAACCTCTTGAACCTTGAACCATTTCACAAGGATTTCAATGATTCAAGTTCATTCAGTGAGAACAACAATGAACTAGCGGCTCAAAACAATACTGGGAATGAGCAATAACCATGACTAATGGGCAAAGGACTTTGAACTTTAAACCTTTGAACCGAAAATACAAATGGTTCAAGGTTCAAGTTCAATACCAACTTAAACACATTTACACTTGCTCGTTAAATAACATTACATAGCCGTGACTCACACAAAAAGACTTTTTGGACCTTGAACCAAAAAAGGTTTACAGGTTCAAATTTCAAAACACATAACAACAACGCGCTTGCTTTAGTGAAGATAAAGGCTGCTAAAGACATTACCTAAAGCATGCTTTGAACCTTGAACCTTTTTAACTATTTAAAGGTTCAACGACATAAGTTCAAAGCGAGGAAATACAAAGACCAAAAAGAAAAGAGACACCATAAGGCAACCCGCAAGCTTGAAATTTTTAATGAAAATTGAGGGGATGCTAACATTGGCTCTGACTAGGGACTAGGACTGTAAGGAAGCTAGACATGAACTCAAAGATCTCTGGTTTCACAAACAGGTTTTATTAAAAGACCAAGACAGATACACCAACTGAAAAGAAACTATCGACTAAACAAACTAAAACTTATGTACAAAAACCACAAGGGATTCTCGTTTACAATTGATATAGTTTCAAATTTTGCCCATTATAGGTCAGAGGAAGAACATAGCCATCTTGATATGCAATTTTGAAAGAGTTAGGGTCGTTTACCTCCTGAATCACAAATGGTCCCTTCCATAGCGATTCGAACTTTGTGTGCACTCCCTTTGGTTCCCTTCTTTTGTCCCAAAGCAAAACCTGATCACCTAGCATGAATTTTTGTGGCTTGGCTCACTTGTTGAATATCTTCATAACTCTCATCCGATGCTCTGTTATGTGATCCACTAACTTATCCCTTTCTACATCAATCCTCATCAAATGCATAATCCTTTTTTCAAGAGAATCCTAAAAAATGGGCATCCTCAATAACGGTATGTAACTTGGTTGCCGCGAGTTCCAAAGAAAGTGCCACCTAAGCACCCACATTATAAACCAATTCAAATAGTGACATCCCAATAGCTCTTTTTGGTGATGTACGATCCGCCCAAAGAGCTTCATACAATTTCTTATGCCAATCTTTGAAATTTTCACTCACCAATTTCTTCAAAATATTTATGAGATTTTTATTGCTGGACTTCGCCTAACCGTTCTCCTAAGGATAATAATCAGAAGAATGAGTGAGGGATATCCCATGATCATAGCATAACAATGAAATCTCAGTAGAAGAGAAATTAGTTGCATTATCAGTCACAATTTTTCGAGGAACTCCAAATCAAACCAGAATATTTTCTTTGAGAAAGTTACAAACAACCTCAGAAGTCGTCTTTCACACTGGAATAGATTCAACCCATTTGGTAAAGTAATTTGTGGTTATCAGTATATGTGTGTGTCTTGCACTTGAAGTGGGCATCAAAGGGCCTATAAAATCCAAACCCCACTGTTTGAATAATTCATCTACAATCACTAGTCAAAGCGGTAATGTTGCGAGTTGCGGCTCACCTGTGAACAATTAACATTTCTCACACTTGACTACCCATGCATAAGCATCTTTGAACATACTTGGCCAATAATAGTAATTTCTCAAAAATTTGTAAGCAGACACTATAGATGAAAAATGGCCACCACATGCTTCATCATGAAAGATCTTCAATAGTGACTCTTGAAGTGATTTATCTACACAGTGCAAGAAAGTTCCATCCAAACCCCTTTTGTACAATACATCATTAAAAATGATGTATTTGGCAGCCTTTAGTCTCAGGTTCTATTTTTCTCTTGGAGAAAGATGCATTAGGCAATCTCCATAGGTCAAATAGTACGCAACATTTGTAAACCAGGAATCTTGAAGTTCGACAAACAAGACTAAGGGCGATTCCTCAGTCACTTCACTCTTACTTTCACTAATCAACTTCCACAGACCTTTCCCTCTCACCAATTTTGTGGGTTTAATATCCAAATTGAACTCTTGAATCTTGGACACCCATGAAGCTCTATTGTTCATTCCTATATCCGGTTGTGTCAAAATGCTCTTAACTACGAAGTGAGGCACATAAACAACTGCATGAGAATAAAGAATATAGTATCTGAACTGTTTTATGGCTTTCACAACTGCAAATGCTTGTTTTTCCATCAGGGAATATTTTAATTCATTTTTCTTCAACGGAACGCTCATGAAAGATATTGGAACTTCTTCATTATCATTGTTCTTCTGCAAGAAAATCCCTGATATAGTATGCTCTAAGGCATAGCAATAGATAATAAAATCCTTTTTATAATCTGGATTAACCAAAACAGGCGCATGACCAATAGCCTCCTTTATTGATTCAAAAGTTGTCTTTCCCTCCTCATTCCATTTAAATGCTTTCTTTTCAATCATCAAATTTATAATATACCTAGTGGTTTCTGCAAAATCAAGAATGAATCTCCTCAGAAAATTTACCTGTCCAAAGAAGGATCTAACTGCATTTCTGTTTGATGGTAGACTTAGCTGTTGAATTGCCTTCATTCTTTCAGGGTCCACTCTTACTCCTTTAGAGACAATGTGATCAAGCAATTTACCCTCTGTCACTCCAAATACTCACTTGGGATTTAAGGACACTCTATGTTCACGACACCTTTGTAACACTTGTCTCAAATCTCTCACATGATGCTTTCTTCTCTTTGAAAAGACAGTTAAGTCATCAAGATACACAACAATTATCTTATCTTTCAAATGACCAAGGGATAAATCCATAGCCCATTGGAAAGTCGCTCCTGCATTAATTAGACCAAATGGCATTTTGCTATAAGCAAAAGTACCCCAAGGAGTAATGAAGGTAGTCTTATGTTGATCACTTTCCGAAACACTAATCTGATTATAACCTGAAAAGCCATCAAGCATAGACATCATTTTGGAACCTAAAACCGTTCGTAGAATATGATCCATAGCAAGCAATGGATAGTTATCTTTCAGACTGGCTTGATTCAGGTTTCTAAAATCTACACAAATCCTTATTTCTCCATTTTTCTTCTAGACGGGAACTATGTTGGCTATCCATGTAGAATGGTGAATGGGGTATAGAATCCTAGCCTTCAACATTTTATCTACTTCCTGAAATATGGCTTTAGCTACTTTAGGATTGAAACTTCCAATTTTTTTGTCGAAAAGGACTTACTTCAGGCTTCAGAGGAATGTGATATTGAAATTTTCCATCCCTGAAGTTCTTTAAGTCATCATAGCACCAGGAAAAAACATCTTTGAATTCCAACAACAGACCAATGAGTCTCTCTTTCTCCACAGGAGTGCAACATTTTCCTAGATTTATATATTTGGGATCATCTTCAATGCCAATGTTAATTCATTCGTAGCCTCCAACCTCTTGAACTGTAGGAATCTATTCACCTTTTCTTTTCTTGTAAGCATCTTCACGATCAAAAAGGTATTCTAAAGAAACCAACCCTTTAGGAATCTTATTCCCTTTGAATTGCATAACTCCATCGCTCAACTCCTTGGCCCGTTTAGGTGAAAACTCTTTACATTCTAAATCTGACCCTTCAAAATATGTAGTTTCAAATGTTTCAACACACTACACGAAATCATTAATTTGTTTATCATTTTCAAACACTTGCCAAAACTCAGAGTTATCAGGAACACTAGGTCGATATATTAATTCGACTCGATAAATATCATCAACAAACTCAGGATGAGGAATCAATAAGGAAGTTGATATGGCTAATGAATCTGCTTTAGAATTTTATTCTCTAGGAATAGCTTCAACAGAAAATGCATCAAAATCTTTGATTTCATCCCAAACTCTATTATGGTGTTTCACAATCAACTCTGCATCTCCCTTGACTCGAAGAAGCTTAACTCCCAATTTCTTAGCTTCAGCTAAACCTAATAACAAGGTTTCATACTCAGTCATATTGTTTGTATTGTTGAATTCCAATTTAAAATAAAAAGGGATATGATTACCAGAAGGCGGAATTAACACTAACCCTGCACCAGAACTTGATGCTGCACAACTTCCATCAAACTCCATTAACCACAAATTTTCTTCTCCCTTTGGCTATGATACGCTTCATACCACCTCATTATCAGATAAAATCATGTAATTTTTGAATTGACATTCATGATACAAAATTTGGGACCTTGGATCATCATAGGGAAAAACAGTGAATTTAGACTTAGGTTCAGGCTGCAAAATGACTCGTTGTTTCCATATAGGAATTGTGGCTTGATACCAATCCATTTTTATCACACCTCCTAAGTCTCTACAAAACGTATGACTTGGCAGCATGCCATAGCTGGCAGGAATATCAGCTATTAGAATAGTTATCTTGATTATTTTATTCAAGTGAGTAGCAAGAACTACCTGAGCATCCTTAATTTGTCCTAATAGGGGTATTTGTTTAGATTCCATTGAATAACATCTACCAAAAGTTTTTGTCAAGGATGACCCCAACACTTTGTCTACTACAGAGGGTATTATATTATCTGATGCACCTGAATCTATAATATAGTTGTTTAATTTATGACCATTTATAAACAATGATGTGTAAAAAGGCTTAGGTTTTGACTCAAAGACAAACAAAGTATCATCTATTTGGAGGGCAGTTATTTCAGGGGTCATTTCATGAGCAACGAGATAAGCTAATACATCATTGTGGGAAGACAATGTGGCATTTACTGACTGTTGTGTTCCCTTAGCTTCTAACACATTATTTCCATTTACAAACTGAATGAGTCTATCTAGTTCTTTGGGATTTAATTTAAGATACTCAACAGGTGTAATTTGAGTTTGGGAGGATTTACAAAACTCTACAATGTCAAACGGACTTTCCTTTTCAACAGACCTTAACAATGGGGGCTCTTGAGGCTTTTGGTCATTGTTGTGAAATCTGGAAACAATTTCCTTACTTTTAAAATTCATAGCAGAAGATGAAGAAATGCCCTGAGGTTTTACATTATGTTGATTTCTTGTGAGCACAACACATGAAGGATCCTCTAAAGTAACCAAAATGTCACCTCCTCTTTCTAAATCTAACTCGTACTCTAGGAAGTGGATTTCAGAGTCGTCGGGTTGTTTTAAAGATTCCTCTTCACTCCATTCATTTGAAATCTCTTTAGAATTCATCAGTTGTGCATAACGCACCATTTTAGGACAGGAACTACCATCATGTTCATCTGTAAGATGAAAAACACACCTACTTCCTTTGGGTGGTGGGGCTTAAATTGCCAATCTTTGTTGAGTAAAGGGGAAATTGTAAAGACTTGTTTCCAATCCCCAAAGACTGATTTGTATTCCTTCTAGGTATGTCTTGATAAGGGGATGAATAAGATTTACTATCTTTAGGTAACTATCATTTAAGAGTTATTACATCATTCATCAGTCTCTGAATTACAAGATCTGAAGAAGTAGAAGTTTCAACATTGGGTATATGTACTTCTCTTTTCCATTTTCTTGCAGTGATCAAATCATCCTCCAACTCAACTGCAAGTGTTTTGACATCACTTAGGGTTGCAACTCTTTGCCCGCGGATCAAGAAACCTATATCTGAAGGCATGGAGTTTATTAAAAAACATTTAAGATTGTCATCTGAGGGTTTCTGATTAACCGGAATTTTATTCACAATCTTATCATATTTTTCTACAAAGTCCCTCATGGACTCCAGGATCTCTTTCTTTAACTGGGCCAATTGAGCTGAAAGAGAGTGTTCATCCTCTGCTACTTTGAATCTTGCCTCAAACCTTGTTTTCAACCCCTGCCAATCTATTATTGCATTATTGGGCAGGTGATAGAACTAATCTGTTGCTACTCCAGTTAGTATTTGTACAAATAGCCTTACAGCAACATCCTCATGTTGAATAGCTATTATCCCATAGGAAACATTGACCACATTCAAGTTCTCATCAACAGTGGTCTTCCCATCACCACTAAATTTTGGCAAGTGATCCCTTGCTCCTTTGGGTAGGGGATTCAGATTTAAACCCAAGTTCAGTGGACCTACTACAACTCCCCAGGGATTATTTACTGTCATTGGGAGGATCATATTGAGAGGAGTTGGATTCATTATATTGGATAAAGCAATACCATGCAAGGTCAGAGCCTGACAAACTGAGGATACAAGAAGTGAAGGAGATGAAGAAGGAGGCCTACTTCTTTCTCATCTTTGAGGTGAAAAGATGGGCTGAAAATTTAGGTTATGCAACTCTTGGAAAACAGAATCAACTATTCCCTCCCGCCTTTGGGACCTAGTATATCTTCATGACTCCAGTCTGTCTAAAATACAAAGCTTTGATGGCACGCAAAAAGATTCTTTAAAACTGGCAATCCAATTCTTAATACTTTGTAACTAGGCAACCAGTCTTGTAATTCGACTTCCCCAACAAAGTCACCAAAAATTTGTTGGTTAACATATTTGCCCCCTTTCTTCAAATTATATTTTTGTTTTCTTTGAATTACAATATGACTCTTGTACACCCCTTAATGAAAGGAAAATAAATAAACCAATAGTTGGGTGAACTGATTATAGGCTCATCCTCTGCATTAGAGGGAAGCTCCTCATGAGATTTGCAATGAATTTTTATGCAGAAAACTTTGAAATGAATACACTTTTCACTAGAAAGCACGAAAGGCTTTTGCATTCATTCATCAACACAAAAGAATGCTTTCAAAACAAAACTGAAAGAATATTTTGAAGATCTATTCCAAATAAAGAGCTCACAGACTCCTACTTCCATGCATGTTCATTTCATAAACTCAAAGCAAAGAAAACTCATAGTAGTATGAGTACTAATCAATTCTTTCTCATGTCTCACGGGACAAGGGGGATTAGCACAACTCAATTCATGATAAATTTACTTGCAAATAAAGAAATCAATGAATTCACAAAACACAGAAATGACTGATAACAAAATGATATTCTACACTTTAGCAAGTATCTCAACAGAGATAGCCAATTCCTCAAATACACAGATTTAAATATTGCACACTACAACATTTCATTAATAAACTAATCATATTTGTCTTGAGAGATTCACGGAAAAATAGATTGTCCCTCCAAATCACAGTTTTTTGGACCTTTACATAAACTTACTTACTGGCATAAATAGCCTCCAGGCTCATAGTTTGTTATAACATAACTAAAACTTAACTTTAACCATAGGTTAAAGAAAACATTTTCTTAAAACAAAAGAAACTAAAACAACAGCCATAAATCAACTGACAACTCATCCCCTTGTTTATTTAGGACTCCACCGTGGTAGAGGAAGCCGCTGATTTATCTTGTTTTGCTACATAACTATGCATGCCACGCCACTCCAAATGTGTTGCCGAGAAGTTCAGGATGACCTGGAAATAGGGGTGTCCAATATGTAAAATGTGTTGCTTCCAGACCTCCTTGTCCATGTTTACCTGTGACACCTTTGCCTTGTGTGCCTCCAAATGATCAGAACAAACCGTGAGCATTGACTCTATCCTAGCCTCCTTCGAAAAATCATCTGTAGTCAAGGATTTTGTCTTCCTGATGAACTGTATCCTTTCTTGGAAGATTTTCGCCATATCTGTAGCAGCTTCGATTGTCTGGGCATCATCTTTCATAAGTTGGATGTCAATGCACTCAATATCTTTCTACATTATGTCGATTAGATATGTCAACCCTTTTAACAGTCTGGTGGATTCCTCGTGGCCCTATTTGATAATTGAATTTCGCCACTCTACGTTCTTCTTCGACACATATAATACATTGTCATCCAAACTCTCCACAGGTTTTTCAGCCAGGAACTTCATTACACCAAATTTTTGTATATCATTCATTTGTGCAAGTATTACCACCCACTTAGTCATTTCTTTCTCCCAGGCAATAGCTTCTAATTCCAATTCCTTGCTCACAGTCATAGCATCTTCATACACTTTTACCAGACTGACAATATAGTCTGATCCTTGTTGTATTATGAAATCAAGCCATTTATTGAACATCTCTGTCACCATTTTGTTCCTCTAAACCTGATCTAATATCTTTTGGTTCCTTGGAGACTTGGGATCGAAGGATACTGCCACTTGTGACAAAGGTTGGGGATTTGGATGGTGTATGGCATTAATGTATTCAGTCATTTGGGTGATGATTTGCTTCAACTCCTTTTTATCTTTTTCATCCTTCCATGATCTGGAAATCATCCTCTTTGTGGAGGACTCCAAGTGTTTGACATCAACCACTCGTGAAGCAACCCCCAAATCAATTTTATCCACTGTGAAGTTGTCTTCAATAGCTTTATCCAAGTATCTTCCTGGAATATGTTTAGCTATCTCGGTTGTCCAATGACCTGTTGTCTCATCTACCTCAAGCATTGTCTGTGTTTTGAGTCTCTTTGGCTTGGATACTTTTTCGAGACACTTGTTGATCATATCTTCCATAGGGATTGTGATTGGGACCACATTGTGTTTCTTCCCAATGGAAGCCTCTAACCATCGTGGAGTGTTTGAAGGTTCTTTGGGCAGGGGATTTATATGGGTACTCGATGAATTGACAATAATAAGGGTGTTCATTGGATCAGTTCACCCTCTGGTTCTTTACTTATGTCCACCTCTTGTACCGGGGGTTCATTCAATTCATGTTGATCCATTACTGTTTCAACTTCTTCACTTGGATCCAGGTCCACAACGATTTGGCTCAATGTTGGCTCTTTTCTCTTCTTCTTGCTTCTTGACCGAGTTACTCGGGCTGCTGAAGAACCTAACAAATACCTTTTTGATCTTCTGGGTTGGATTTTCCCAACAATTAACTTCGAATCACCTACAACATCAACAATTTCATTAGTGGGAAGAAATAGGAAGTTGAGTCATAGTATGTGAATCAACTCTTAGTTCATGGGTAGACATAAGCGACCCTTTCTTAAATTTATGGTCTCTTAACCATTTCTCAGTTCTCCTTATAACATTGAAAGTCCTAGTTTGAATGTTATCATCTTCCTTTTTATCCCAGTCAATCTAAGGGATTGGCTCTCCTTGAACTTTCTTATTGAATTCAGGGTCTAGAACATTCTCCCATGTTTCCTTCTGTACTCCAGACACATTGATGGGTAGCCTCATGGTGATTATTTGTTGCAGAGTAAATCTTGACCACAGTCTCCTCCTTACTTCATATTCATCACTACCATTTTCCCAGTAATCTTCCAACTGGGGTTCATGACATAAGTGGTCATCTATTTTCCACGGCATAGCCCCTGCTATCAAACTTATGTCTAGCAACATAAGGCTGCAGATTCATATTTTTAAATTCCAACTCCAAATTTAAAGCATCGGACACAGACTTACAGTTGTAGTATCCAAGTTCAATGGGAAAGACAACTCTAGATTCACCTTTTGCCCCTAATATTTTATCAATATGAGCTAGTTGTCTGCTCACTTCAATGAGTACATAGTTGTCATAGGCATACCTAGGTAGCTTGAATGGTTCACCCTCAAAACCACCTACCCGAAGATAGGTAAACCTAGGAAATTGAATGAAGAATCTACCATATATACTTATCAGTTCCATAGCTTCAGCCGACATCCTTTTGTTTACATCACCCTGCAGTTCAAAATAAAATCTTCCTGCAAATACACCATTCCACCTATAAACATGCTCCATATATTTCTGTTGTTGTAACAAAGAATAGTATTCATAGACTTTCATACCATCCACCCACGATTCATTGAGCAAGTCGTGTCAATCTCTGGTATAGGCTAATATGTAGAATAAATAAGAGGACATATAAAAGCTAGACATGCCGACAAAGTTTCTCAAACCTTCATGGAGTCTTTCTACAATTACCTATGCCCAGTCAAGATATCTCTCACCTGATAGAAGCACCTGAATATAAAAATACATCCAGTCCTCCCAGTAAAAGGAGTGTGAATTCCCTTTTAGCCTATTCAATAGTATAACAATGTCTCACACTTATGTGATGCAGTGATCTCTGGTAAGGGGTTTTGGCAGTCGTGACCCACCCTTTTGAACTCTCAGGAGACAGTTTCTTGCAATTACACTTCTATATGTACTTTTCTTCTCAAAGAAGAAAGCGTATGAGGTCCCAATTGACCAGTCCTCATATGACTCCTTGTGCGGGATTCCCATTGCTGCCATTAATGTTTCCCTGTTGATTCCAACTAACAACTCACCATTGTTGGTTCTTATGCACCTATTCCCAGCATCATACCTATTCATACAAGCTATTACCAAATCTGGGCATGGTGCAGCTAGTGAAAATGTGATGGCTTCAACGAGACCACTTTTTATAATTTTCTCCATCATTGAACCAGCTTCAGGGTTTTGGGCTCTTTCTAAGAAATCCCCTAGGTCGGCATGAGCTAGAGAAGTATCATCTAATTCTAGCAATATGCTCACCAAGCATGATATCCGACCAAGTTTCGGCAGTATCGGCCTCATAATGCCTACTTATACTTTAATCAAGCAATTCTAAAACAGGATGAAATTCTACTCCAACAAACCAAATATTTTCTTCTTACATTGACAAATCCTCTGAACTAAAGAAATACAGCATAGGGAAATTGTCTGAACCACCATGAATATGTGAAACCCTCTTAGGAAAGTAGAACTGAATTTACCTTCGACACCTCCAATTCGTTCAATTATAGCAACTACAACCCTTACAAATTATGAAAATGAATTCATATATCTTTTTGAACAAACAAGAAATAACCGAGAAAAACTACACACGCTTCATAATGATTCATTTAAACGTGTGAAGTAACTATGATATGATTGAAAACCTAACACTTTCTTAATTGTCCATCACCTTCGCACAAGTAGTTAGTCCTCATGATTACTTTCCAAATTTAGAATTTTAAACTGTTAGATGTTGGGAATATTCCTTCTTACCGTGTTGCCTCCAGTATTATCAAAGGGCTTAGAATCAGCTTGGAGTGAACCTCTTGAACCTTGAACCATCTCACAAAGATTTCAATGATTCAAGTTCATTCGATGAGAACAACAGTGAACTAGCGGCTCAAAACAATATCGGGAACGAGCAATAACCATGACTAACGGGCAAAGGACTTTGAACTTTGAACCGTTGAACCGAAAAATACAAATGGTTCAAGATTCAAGTTCAATACTGACTTAAACACATTTACACTTGCTCGTTAAATAACATTACATAGTCGCGACTCGCACAAAAGGACTTTTTGGACCTTGAACCAAAAAAGGTTCACGGGTTCAAAGCTCAAAACACATAACAGCAACATGCTTGCTTTAGTGAAGATAAAGGCCGCTAAAGACATTACCTAAAGCGTGCTTTGAACAATGAACCTTTTGAACTGTTTAAAGGTTCAACGACATGAGTTCAAAACGAGGAAATACAAAGACCAAAAAAGAAAAGAGAGACCATAAGGCAACCCGCAAGCTTGAAATTTTTAATGAAAATTTGAGGCTAACAAATAGAAATAAGTGAACTGAGGAAATTTGCATCTCCAAATGCATGAGGTCGATTGTAAGATAAGCTCAGATATCAAAAAAATAATTTACAATGGATCCGGTCAGGCATCTCTGCAACACTTTATCCAACCTGTCAACACAACTGCTTGCAGCAGATTTGGTAAGTGATTACCACAACTTTGTCTTTAATCTGCCAATCTAATTGTTTGTAGCAGATCCGATAAGGGATTATTGCAACACTATAACTGCACTCGCACTTTTCACATTTATACACCTTTTCTATTACACACATCACACTTTTGCTACTCACATATCTTTATCTCTCTTCTCTTGTTCACATACCACACACACTTCATCCACACATCCACATACATATGCATATATATTGGTAAGCACATATACGAAGATATTATGTCGGCCAAGCATAAAAGGTTAATGTAAATAATGAATTGCTCGAATCAACACTCTAGTCAAGCATGCCTCGACCAAAACCAAGTCAGTCTTCACAGATCATCTACATGCTTTCACTTTAATTACCAGAACACACGCTTCAATTACCAAAGTAAAATAAAAGTTTGCCAGACCCATAGACATGATTTCCAAGCATAACGACTTCCATCTTCAAGATATAGATGCCATATATTCTAGAGCATAGGATTCATAGATCATATTGCAATACAAATATTTGGATAGAAATTCAACTATCACAACTAATGCCAACACTTGATAATAAGAGAAACTCAACCATGACTAGTAAAACACTAGATTCTGAAGGAAAGGGTCTTTTAGACACAATGTACCACTAAGAGGGGGAGGGGGTGAATCAGTGGTTCTCAAAACTTTCCCCTTCAGCTCTCCTTTGTGAGCATACCCGTTTGTGAATCAAACACAATACAGACTAACTCAAATACACATACACACAAGGAGACATCACATAACACCAGCATATACGAGGAAAACCCAGGATGGGAAAAACCTTAGTGAGCAATGTTGCTGGTCTACTGCTCCAATCCAACCTCACAATAAACACAGTTACAAAGTTTAGGGCAGCAGTCCAAGGAGCACCAACCCCTGACTTTAGAGCACCAACCCAAGGAGCTACAACTCAGTGTTCACAATGTAAATATCAAATACATAAGTGGTTATCTTGTTACAATTGGATCTTGCAACCATTATATATATCTTTCTCTATCAATGAGATACCTTCTCTTCTTCACCAACTCACTTCTTTGTTGCTCTTCACCTATTGCTTCTCTATTGATAAGTGCCACCAGTTTGTCTCTCTTCAGCCTCCTTCACTTCTACTCTGTCAATATGAATACTACTGGCTTTTCTCTCCAACCAGTTGAATGCTTCAACTCGGTTCTCTCTTATTTCCACTCTCTTCACAGATGATCATTGAGCACTTGGTTGATTTGCTCTTGCTTGCAGAAGTCTTCAACTTCGCAATCACCTCGTATTCTTCTATTCAGTAGCCCTAAACATTCTCTTCGGCCACACACTTATAGTCTGGTTTTCCCTTCAAAAACCAATTCAAAATCTAGCTGGTTAGGGTTTCCTCACCATTCTTGAGGCAAACCAGATCCAATCAGATCTTGCACGATCTGATCTTTCTGACATCCGATTGCACAACTCTGCCATATTCGCATCTCCTAGATCCCGCCTTCCATCTCTAGTGACTTGCTTTTTATCCTAATAGTTGATCCCTTGGTCAATCATAAAAGATCTGTCGTGTTGTTTCCTCTGTCGCCTTGATCTTCTCAATCACTCTTGGCTAACTCATAGTTGTCATCCACACCTCGAGCCCCAAACCCCTGCAATTTCTCTACAGCATGTCTCGTGATTTGTGTGACCTTTCATTAAAGTCGACCAACCCTGCAACAACCCTGTCGATGTACATTCCATATTGATCCAAACACAGTTTTGCCACGTTGACCCCATGTGGCATCCATATCGACTAACTATCAGCTTGGTACTTCAAGTTAGTCCAAGTAGGATCATTGACCAACCACTCTACCGCTTCCTTACTTCTGTCGGTTTTCTAACCTTTCCTATCTCAACCATTCTACCAGTTACCTTATCATATTTGCTCTCATCTTGAACTGACGATGGAACTCTCAAACTGGTCTCCAAACTGGTAAATCCAAAGTATGTTCATTCCCACAAGTAGGAAATCTTCTGCAACTGCACCTTGCTTATATAACCGGTGGACTTATATACTGGTTACCACTCTTCATGACACCATGTCATCAACCTTCACAAGACTCCATCTTCTTTTAGTGAGGTCAGATTCCTATGTTTTCATCTACTCAGCCTTTCTTCCTAATCAATGTTGTTCCTTCCTCTACCGGTTTGTCAAGGTGACAAACACTTCACACTTCCTTTGTATTGGCATCTCAATCATGCCTTCCATCTCTTCACTCTTATCTCTCCAAACTACAATGCCCTTAATGCATAATAGGAGATAAGATCCACTTACTTGGTGGAGTAACACCATCTGCTTCCTTCCATATGCTCATGTGATTTCCCTGTTGTGCAATATCTCTCCAAACAGACACATGTGAATTGATGTGAGCACATTCATTGCCAGTCATTGCTTCCCATGATGATTGCATCTTCATCTGGTGGGAGTCATGTTGTTCTGCAACCTCACAGCATACCAGTTCATTCTTCTCTTCCAGTGTTGATGTGATTCAGGTAATATTTTGCCTCTTCATCACAAACAACTGCTCAAACACCTTTCTATCTCGTCACACAAGACAGACACTAACTTGTTGCACTGGTGACTCCTGAGGTCATCTTCCTTACCATTACCGGTGTTCTGCAACACAAGGGGATATGCAAGACTTCTTCATAGAAGTGTTGCATATACATCTCTACTACCGATGGTCGTCCCATACCGGTTGACATCAATGACAACACAATGCCAACAATCTCCCCCTTTGGCATTGATGTCAACATATGTAGTATCCAGCATACTACAGAATTATTCTCCCCCTTTGACAAAATGAGAAAGGGTACTGTCAAGATATTATTTCTCTTTGTATGTACCGGTCACTGACAGGAAAATTTTCTCCCCATTTGTCTTCATTGGATGTAACACTTCCTATGATGCCACTTGTTATCTTATCACCAGTTGTTACATCTTCTCAAGTCACAGCACTTGAGGTGGGGAACATAATCATCAACTGACACCAGTTGAGTATGCAAGTCTGATGCATACCAATTGTTGATGTGTCAGTGAAATACTACTCACCTGTCGGTCAACCTGCAACACCTCTGCAATTTCCATCTCCTATAGTTAGGGTAGTCAATATTCTTGCAAATTCAAGCAAGTCGACTCTTCATTATGAGACTCTTCATGATGAGCACTTGAACTCCCCCTGAGTCATACATCTCAGGTTCTTATCTTCGGTCAGGTACAGTACTGAGACTCCAATCTTCTCCATATATCGGTTTAGTTGTTTATGTGTGATCATCAAATGATCCTTCAACTCCATTGTATCCACCATAGCCTATGACATGATCCTGGACTTACGCAATGCCAGACAATGCTATCATCATGCCAAGAATCAAAACCGGTTATCCCAAAAGCATGCAAGCCTGCATGATCAACCACGGGGCCAACATATGTCAATCAAGGCATTTCCAATACCACCTGAGACATAAAATCAACATTCCATGCTACCAGGGTTATTGCAATGATTCCCAACGTCATTTTCTTACATAACCTGTTTTGCATTCATGTTGGTAACATCCTGCACATACCGGTTAACACCTGATACTGATCAGTAGGTGTGTAGACAAGGCAACTTCTACACACACTTGTCATCTTCTTCCTTCATACCGGCAACAACATGGTTTTTTATGTTGCCTTCATTACTGAGGGGGTGAATGATAAATTTGATGTGCTACTCCCCCTAAGATCCTGCATCTCTTTTAGACTTTAGGAGATATCACCTGTACATTAAATGCACAAAGCCGGTCCATGGTCTTCTTCCTCCATACCTGCTTAATCTCATTCTTCTCCCCACTTTCAGACTTGGGAGCAGGGTTTGCCTTCTTCTACTGATGGGCCCTTTCTTTTCTGGTCTCTGCATTACAACCAGAAATAGTGCTATAGTAGCACACAGCATCCATGCTAACCTCATGACAAGGGAACTTTCTAGTGTACTAGTTCACTCTTCTTCTTCTTGTCATGTCATTGTAGCCATTAGTCGATCTCCTTGGATACCTTGCTAGAGCAGGAACACCACTCATCTTGTTCCATGCAGGTCTTTGCCTTCAATATGCTCTGTTTTCACTTTTCTACAGAGAAAGGCCATTTTGTCGACCCCCATGTGACTGCAGGTTCCTCTTCTTGCACTCAAACTCTCTATGGCCAAATCCATTGTAGTTATAACAAACAATTTTTGCATAACTGGGAGACGGGTCATGCATGTATCTACTTTTGGGTACACCTTTCCCATAAGCATGATTTTTATGAGATCCTACATTATCCTTTCTGGATCTCTTTCTACATTCCCCTACCATATAGCCATAATCATTGCATGTAAAGAAGTAACCAGTAAATGATGGCATATGACTTACAAATTTAATTTGCCATGCATGATGAGATCTTGTCGGTTTTGCATCCCCATATTTTCCTTTTTGAGAATGGACCCTTGGTTGTCCATTCTGAGCACCTCTTTCATCTGATCTCTTCTTCTTCTCCCACACATGCTTCCCCCTGTGGATGGTAGCATTTATTTGCCCTCTGTCGGTGGAGGGTCTCCTTTGTTGCTTCCTCATCTTCCTGCTTCCGGTGAGGTTTTCTTATCCTATCTTCCCCTTACCTTTGGGATCTGTATGAAGATACCTTCTTGCAGTATTGATCTTCACTTTTGTCTGCAAGTCCACACCAGTTGTGGTCAGGACAACCTTCTTTAGAGGAACATTTCTAACTAGAGAGGTCTGGCCTTTGTTTTCTTCAAGTAGCCATTGAATATTTTTATCTTTTATTGATAACTCAATGCTGAAAGAATAGTACCAAATCGGTACTGAGAGGGGGGGGGTGAACCAATACAGACAAAAACACACTCTTAAACCGGTTTGTCGGCAGACACTGTGCATTGAAAAACAAATAGTAACACAGGTCCTAAAACAAAGTACAACCAGCAAAAACCCAGAATAACTGAGACAGGCATAAACCGGTTAATACCTATCTTCTCATATAATCTAACACTTCAATTCCATTTCACCCCAATACATGAACAAGTAATCTACCATCAAAGATATACATATGAGCAACTAGATCAACATGATTCACCACTTGACAGAAAACAACAAAGCATCACATGAAGAAGACATCACACATGACACACATATTTTTCACGTGGAAACCCAACAGGGAAAAACCATGGTGGGGATGAATACCCACAAGCTTGTTTTTGAACTCTTTAGAAGTCCACTCTGTTAGGAGCCTTATCCGGTTAAAGACTGATACAATAGGTTCTATTAGGAACCGATCCTATTAGGGATCACCCAATCAAGGGATGGCAAGAACACCCGATTAAGGGTTAAACCCTATTAAAGGTTACCTTGTTAGAGGATTTCAAGAACTCAATTATTTTGAGTCACCCTGTTAAAGGATTTATAGCAAGCCGGTTAAAGCTACCCTATTAAGGGATTTTCCAACTGTTGAGGTGGTTAGAGATCAATAGGTATTACAATGATCTGGTAACATCACTCAATGCCAATGTAGATCTTCTTAAGCTCCTCTTCACCTTCTACACTTGCACTTTGCAGGTATCACTTCTCTCCTTTTGGTCTGGCAAGGATCACGTATCCCTTCTCTTGGATACACACACACAACTTTTTCCAACAACCTCAGAAAGAGACACAACATCGACCTTATAGGAAAACAGATAGGTCGGTAGCATAAACCCTAAACCCTAAACCTATTAGGTTACGGAATTCAAACGGTTCAATCCTGACCATTGAGCACACTGCATTAAATGCAACAGTTCTTGATTCAATCTCAAGACATTCTCCATCGTCCATTTTCCACCGATTTCATGGCGGCTGATAACCCATCACACATTATCACCGTTTTACAGACTTCGCACATTCCCGAGGTAGATAGGAACAATCTCCTTCATTCAGGATCCTTCATGCACACAAGGCTTACGTGGCAACACGATCTATTCTTCGTTACCATGCTAACTCATCACACAAAGTCACCGGTTGAGCCACACAGGCTTGAAGCACTACAACCGGAAACCCTGAAGTTGAGACTACCAACCGGTAGTCATACAATGCTTCCATGTGCAGATTCCCATAACCATATGTCGGTTCACCTTGAACAAACACACCGCTTCACTTTGGCACAAATGTCAGTTCACAGTGTTATACCGGTTCTCACATATGTCGGTTCTCACCTCTTCAGCATATTGACATCAATGACAACATACAATGTTATTATGTCCTTATATCGGTTCACATAATGCCAACAATCTCCCCCTTTCGCATCAATGGCAATATGCAAAGATATCTCTCTGCTTCACATCTTCTCCCCCTTTGACAACAATACCAAAGTGGAGGCACAAGCTTCCCTTTTCCATTATGTTGCTCCCCCTGAGGAGTAGCATCCTTCAACACATCAATCCTGAAGAAAAATTTGACTATGCAATACTTGACTGATGTGGAGCATATACCTTTAGTTTACCTCTCGAAGGGGCAACACCCCTAATTCACCCCTTAAGTACATAAATGTATCCTTTGGGAGAGGCTTGGTGAATATGTATGCTAATTACTCCTGACTGAAAACATGTTCCAGTGCAATCTCTTTGTTTTGAACCTTTTCCCTCAAAAAATGATACTTAAGCTCAAAGTGCTTGGTTCTAGAATGTAAAACTGGATTCTTGGAGATATTAATTGCACTAGTATTATTGCAAAATATACTTACCGGTTTAGATACAGGAACTTTGAAGCCATTTAATACATGCTTCATCCAAATTGTCTGAGTGCAGTTCATGAAAGCTACAACATACTCTTCTTCCACTGTAGACTGAGAGATACAACTCTGCTTCCTACTCATCCATGAGACCAGTCTACCACCGAGAAAGAATGCACCACCGGTTGTGCTTTTCTGGTCATCTATATTGCCTACCCAATCAGCATTTGTGTATACTTTCAAGTTGAAATCCTTGCTATATGGATACCACAATCCATAGTCAGTAGTTCCCTTCAGATACCTAAGAATTTGCTTGACTACAACCAAGTGGGATTCTCTTGGACTTTTCTGGAATCTTGCAATAATGCCAACTGCATGTGCAATATCCGGTCTGCTATGCACTACATAATGCAACTTACCAATCGTTGATCGGTATTCCTTCTCATCAACCAATGCTGAGTCATATTCTTTGGATAGTTTACAACCGGTCACCATCGGAGTACCAACCGGTTTTCTATCTTCCATGCCAAAGGTCTTCAACACCTCTTTGACATACTTGGACTAAGTGATAAAGATTCCTTCTTTCATCTGCTGGATCTGTAGTCCAATGAAGAATTTAATCTCCCCTATGAGTAACATTTCAAACTCTTTCTTCATCTCATCTGCAAACTCATGACTCATCTTGTCATCTCCACCAAAGATAATGTCATCAACAAATACCTCACAGATCAGGATCTAATCTCCTCCAGACTTTAAGTAGATATTGCTATCTTCACTTGTTCTCTCAAATCCAATCTTCACAAGATGGGAATGCAGACGCTCATATCATGCTCTAGGTGCTTGCTTTAGACCATATAAGGCTTTATGTAGTCTACATACCATGTCACTATCTTCAGATAGGGCAAACCCATCTGGTTACTCAATATACACCTCCTCTTCAAGTACACCATTTAGGAATGCAGATTTTACATCCATTTGATATACTTTGAAACCTTTAAAAGTTGCATATGCAAGAAGCATACGGACTCCTTCCAATTTGGCTACAGGGGAAAAGGTTTCTCCATAGTCTTCTCCTTCTTCTTGAGTATATCCTTTGCACACCAATCTGGCTTTGTTCCTAATCACTATGCCATCCTCATTCAGCTTATTTCTGAAAACCCATTTGGTACCAATGACATTTTTATGCTCCGGTCTAGGTACCAAAGACCATGTACCATTTTTCTCTATCTGATCAAGTTCTTCTTCCATTGCCTTGATCCAGTCTTCATCTTTATGAGCCTATTTGAATGATTTAGGCTCAAATTCAGAGATCATACATGAGTTTTCTCTGACCTTTCTTCTTGTAAGGATTCCTGCATCCTTATCTCCTATGATCTACTTAGGATCATGATTCAACTTGACATACCGAGGAATGGTCTTAATGGATTCCTCTTGATTTTCTTCTTCATCCTCATCTCCATCAGTATCAGCATCTACATCTACTGGTGTAGGAACATTGTTACTGGTACTTGGTTGACTGACAACCGGTTCTCAAAAGGTTACAACCGGTTCATTTACCGCTTGCTCACTGCCAGTTTCCTCAGTTTTCTCAAAGGTTTCATCAACTTTTACATTGATGCTTTCCATAATTCTCTAAGTCCTATTGTTGAAACACTTGAGAGCTTTGCTCTTGGTGGAATATCCTAGGAATATTCCCTAATCACATTCTGCATCAAATTTGCTCTGGTGTTCACTCCTCTTGATGTAACATTTGCTACCAAACACTCTAAGGTAGCTAACCACAGGTGTCTTACCGGTCCAATACTCATAAGGAGTTTTATCCTAACCTTTCTTGATGAGTACCCGGTTCATTGTATAGACTGCAGTGCTCACCGCTTCTCTCCAAAAGGTGTGAGCTACCTTTCCTTGAATCAACATGGTTCTAGCTTCTTCAACCATGGCCCGATTATTCCTCTCTGCTAGGCCATTCTGTTGTGGAGTCTGGGGGGCAAACAGTTGCCTCTTGATGCCATGTTCTTCACAGTACTTGTTGAATTCACCGGAAGTGAATTCCCATCCTTGATCAATTCTCGGGCACTTGATCCTTTTACCGCTTTCCTTCTCCATTAATGCTTTGAAAGCTTTGAACTTTACAAAGGCTTCATACTTGTCTTTCAAGAATGTGACCCACATCATTCTTGAGCAGTCATCAGTGAGAATCATGAAGTACCTATCACCCTGCACACTTCTAGTTTTCATAGGACCACACAAATCAGTATGCACAAGATCAAGCAAGTTGTCAGCAGTGAAAGATTTACCTTTAAAGGTTGAGGAAGACATTTTCCCCAATTGACATTCTCTGCACAAGGTATTATCCGGTTTGCTTAGCATCGGCAACCCTCTAACTTCCTTGATCTTACTAGCCTTCACAATGTTATCAAAGTTTACATGGCAGAGTCTCCTATGCCATATCCAGCTATCATCAAATTTAGCCATAAGGCATGTACTTATATCTGCATTTAGCTGAAATAGGTTACCTTTGGTCTGCATGTCGGTGGCCACCAATTCACCATTCTTTCCTTTGATTCTACAAACTCCATCCCTGAATTACAGAGTGAGACCACTGTCATTCAGCTAGGCAACACTCAGAAGGTTGTGTTTGAGACCATCAACCCAATACACATTGTCAGCACTACTCTTTCCATTTGGAGAGATGGACCCTCTGCCTTTGACCATGCATGGTGCATCATTGCCAAAGCGAACCACACCACCATCATACTCTTCCAAGGATAGAAACTTGCTCTGGTCACCAGTCATATGGTGAGAACAACCACTGTCAATGATCCACTCATTGGAATTATCAAACCGGGAGACAAGAGCCTTCTTGTCTGACACATCTTCCTTGATAGCAACAAATACAATATCTTCATTTTCTTCATCCTATGATTCCTCTTCTATGACACCTTCATCAACTGCCACAAAACAGTTTCTCCAGTTTCCTCCTTTGAATTTCTTGAACCTTTCCGATTTGTCCTTGTTGTCGCCATTAGGACAGTTTACAGCAATATGTCTTATCCGGTTGCAAGAAAAGCATTTCAAAGGTAGCTTACCTCTGTATTTGTTGATTCCTTTAGGAAGTTTCCTGGCAAGGAGAGCTTCAAATGCCATCAAAATCTCCTCATCATCCATTTCTCTGCTCTATCTTGGTTCACCACTAGTGCTAGTTTCTTTTCCTTTTCTAGATGGTATAGCAAAAGCTTTAAAAGTTGATTCAGTCTTTTGAACACTGCCATCAAAACTATCTAGCTCATAGGCTGTCAACTTTGCAATGATAGAGTCTAGGGATACCTTAGTCTTGTCTATTGATCTCAGCTCCTAAATAGCAGTAACCCTTATTGCATAGACCGGCAATAGGGATCTCAGGACTTTGCTTACCACAATGGAATCTTCTATTTTACCACCTACACTCTTAATATCTCCAACAACGGATTTGATTCTTATTCCATACTGTTGAATGGTCTCACCTTCAACCATCCGCGTATCCTCAAACTTCCCTCCAAGGCTTTCTTCCTTAGCTTGTTTTACATGTTCATCACTGCCATAGATATTTTCAAGAGTATCCCATACCTCTTTGGGATTTTCCTTATCTTGGACATCAATAAACTCAATGTCAGATAAACTACTAATTAGGGCTTCCATGACTTGCCCATTCTCATGTATCTCTCTCTTTTGGTCATTGGTGAGAGTGTCGATAGGGGCAACATAGGCATTCTCAACATAGCTCCAATGTTGAGCACCCATGCTTCTGATGTATATCTTCATTTTGTCTTTCCATATACTGAAATTTTCTCTGTTAAACTTTGGACCTTCCCTCTTCATCATTAGACTAGGATCTTTACCTCAAGCGGTTAAGCTTATAGCACAGAGGCCCTGGAGGATGCTCTGATACCAATTGATAACTCAATGATGAAAGAGTAGTACCAAACTGGTACTGAGAGGGGGAGGTGAATTAGTACAGACAAAAACACACTGTTAAACCGGTTTGTCAGCAGACACTGTGCATTGACAAACAAATAGTAACACGGGTCCTAAAACAGAGTACAACCGGAAAAAACCTAGAATAACTGAGACAGGCATAAACCGGTTAATACCTATCTTCTCATATAATCTAACACTTCAATTCCATTTCACCCCAATACATGAACAAGTAATCTACCATCAAAGATATACATATGAGCAACTAGATCAACATGATTCACCACTTGGCAGAAAACAACAAAGCATCACATGAAGAAGACATCACACATGACACACATATTTTTCACGTGGAAACCCAACAAGGAAAAACCATGGTGGGGATGAATACCCACAAGCTTGTTTTTGAACTCTTTAGAAGTCCGCTCTGTTAGGAGCCTTATCCGGTTAAAGACTGATACAATAGGTTCTGTTAGGAACCGATCCTATTAGGGATCACCCGGTTAAGGGATGGCAAGAACACCCGGTTAAGGGTTAAACCCTGTTAAAGGTTACCTTGTTAGAGGATTTCAAGAACTCAATTGTTTTGAGTCACCCTGTTAAAGGATTTATAGCAAGCCGGTTAAAGCTACCCTGTTAAGGGATTTTCCAACTGCTGAGGTGGTTAGAGATCAACAGGTATTACATTGATCTGGTAACATCACTCAATGCCAATGCAAATCCGCTTAAGCTCCTCTTCACCTTCTACACTTGCACTTTGCAAGTATCACTTCTCTCCTTTTTGTCTGGCAAGGATCACGTATCCCTTCTCTTGGATACACACACAACTTTTTCCAACAACCTCAGAAAGAGACACAACATCGACCTTATAGGAAAACAGATAGGCCAGTAGCATAAACCCTAAACCCTAAACCTGTTAGGTTACGAAATTCAAACGGTTCAATCCTGACCGTTGAGCACACTGCATTAAATGCAACAGTTCTTGATCCAATCTCAAGACATTCTCCATTTTCCACCTATTTAATGGCGGTTGATAACCCATCACACGTTATCACCGTTTTACAGGCTTCGCACATTCCCAAGGTAGATAGGAACAATCTCCTTCATGCAAGATCCTTCATGCACACATGGCTTACGTGGCAACACGATCTGTTCTTCGTTACCATGCTAACTCATCACACAAAATCATCGGTTGAGCCACACAAGCTTGAAGCACTTCAACCGGAAACCCTGAAGTTGAGACTACCAACCGGTAGTCATACAATGCTTCCATGTGTCGGTTCCCATAACCATATGCCGGTTCACCTTGAACAAACACACCCTTCACTTTGGCACAAATTCCGGTTCATAGTGTTATACCGGTTCTCACATATGCCGGTTCTCACCTCTTCAGCATATTGACATCAATGACAACATACAATGTTATTATGTCCTCATACCGGTTCACATAATGCCAACAATCTCTAGCTGAGAGGCTAGATCTTCACACCGACATTTCTTGGTGTCTTCTGCCTGAGTCTTCAACTCTGAGATGCATTTCTCAGATTCTTCAAGGCATTTGACCAACTGGTTTTGCTCCACAATAGCTGGATTCTTGAGTAGCTTGTATTCCCTTCTAACTCTATTGAGTTCTTCAAGTGTATTTACAAGCTCTCCTTCAAGGTCAACTTTTGCTACTTCTTCATCATCAAAAGGGTCTTGATGGCAAGATCTATCTGCCATGTCTTCCTCTTCATCATCATCACTACTCAACACATCTTGTTGAGGAGAACTGTTTTCCCAGCCACTTTCATATTCTTGGGCCACGAAGAGTTGAGCTCCTCTTCATCACTTCTACGACTGTTAGCAGATCTATCTTCCTCATCCAGATAAATATGAGAGGTATTTCTCATATTTGCTTTGATTTCTGGTTCTATAGTTGAGGGTTCATTTCCATAGAGCTTCTTCAATCTTTCCCATAAGCTCTTTGTTGTTTTACACCTGTCCACTTGTGAAGAGACATCACCGGTGAGTCCACTGAAAATATCCTTCATGGCTTCTTCATTGCACTGGTTTCTTCTTTCTTTTATAAATCCAGTAGGAAGACTGACCTTTCTAGGGAGACCATCAACTACTAATATCCATACATCAAACCCTAAAGAGGATAGGAAAACTTCCATTCTGCGACTCCAAATAGAAAAATTTGAGCCATTAAATATTGGAGTAGAGATAGACACTAAACAAACCATTGTGTCCCTAAGCCGGAATCTACCCAAGTTGGAGAGCACTCTTCTAATTGGGAACCTAGCTCTGATACCAATTGTTAGACACAATGTACCACTGAGAGGGGGAGGGGTGAATCAGTGGTTCTCAAAACTTTCCCCTTCAGCTCTCCTTTGTGAGCATACCAATTTGTGAATCAAACACAATGCAAACTAACTCAAATACACACACACAAGGAGACATCACATAACACCAGCATATACGAGGAAAACCTAAGATTGGAAAAACCTTGGTGAGCAATGTTGTTGGATTCTACTGCTCCAATCCAACCTCACAATAAACACAGTTACAAAGTTTAGGGCACCAACCCAAGGAGCTATAACCCCTGGACCGAGCTACAACTCAGTGTTCACAATGTAAATATCAAATACATAAGTGTTTATCTTGTTACAAGTGGATCTTGCAACCATTATATATATCTTTCTCTATCGATGAGATAGCTTCTCTGCTTCATCGACTCACTTCTATGTTGCTCTTCACCTGCTACTTCTCTACTGATAAGTGCCACCAGTTTGTCTCTCTTCGGCCTCCTTCACTTATGCTCTGCCAGTATGAACACTACCGATTTTTCTCTCCAACCGATTGAATGCTTCAACCCGATGCTCTCTTACTTCCACTCTCTTCACAGATGCTCCTTGAGCACTTGGCTGATTTGTTCTTGCTTGCAGAAGTCTTCAACTTCGCAATCACCCCATATTCTTCTATTCAACATCCCTAAACATTCTCTTCGACCACACACTTATAGTCCGGTTTTCCCTCCAAAAACCAATTCAAAATCTAGCCAGTTAGGGTTTCCTCACCATCCTTGAGGCAAACCAGATCCAATTAGATCTTGCACGATCTGATCTTTCTGACATCCGATTGCACAACTCTGCCATATTCGCATCTCCTAGATCCCGCCTTCCATCTCTGGCGACTTGCTTTTTATCCTAATAGTTGATCCCTTGGTCAATCATGAAAGATCTATCGTGTTGTTTCCTCTGTCGCCTCAATCTTCTCAATCACTCTTGGCTGACTCACAATTGTCATCCAGACCTCGAGCCTCAAACCCCTGCAATCGCTTTGCAACATGTCCCGTGATTTGTGTTACCTTTCATTAAAGTCGACCAACCCTGCAACAACCCTGTCGATGTACATTCCATCTTTATCCAAACACAGGTTTGCCATGTTGACTCCATGTGGCATCCATATCGACTAACTGCCAGCTTGGCACTTCAAGTCGGTCCAAGTAGGATCATCGACCAACCACTCTACCGATTGCTAACCCTTTCGATCTCAACCATTCTACCGGTTACCTTATCATATCTGCTCTCATCTTGAACTGTCGATGGAACTCTCAAACCGGTCTCCAGACTGGTAAATCCAAAGTATGTTCATTCCCACAAGTGGGAAATCTTCTACAACTGCACCTTGCTTATATAACCAGTGGACTTATATATCGGTTACCACTCTTGATGTCACCATGTCATCAACCTTCACAAGACTCCATCTTCTTTCAGTGAGGTCAGATTCCTATGTTTGCATCTACTCAGCCTTTCTTCCTGATCAATGTTGTTCCTTCCTCTACCGGTTTGTCAAGGTGACAAACACTTCACACTTCCTCTGTACTTGCATCTCAATCATGCCTTCCATCTCTTCACTATTATCTCTCCAAACTGTAATGCCCTTAATGCATAATAGGAGATAAGCTCCACTTACTTGGTGGAGTAACACCATCTGCTTCCTGCCATATGCTCATGTGATTTCCCTGTTGTGCAACATCTCTCCAAACAGGCACATGTGAACTGATGTGAGCACATTCATTGTCAGTCATTGCTTCCCATGATGACTGTATCTTCATCTGGTGGGAGTCTTGTTGTTCTGCAACCTCACAGCATACCGGTTCATTCTTCTCTTCCAGTGTTGATGTGATTCAAGTAATATTCTGCCTCTTTATCACAAACAACCGCTCAAACACCTTTCTATCTCATCACACAAGTCAGGCACTAACTTGTTGCACTGGTGACTCCTGAGGTCATCTTCCTTATCATTATCGGTGTTCAGCAACACAAGGGAATATGAAAGACTTCTTCATAGCAGTGTTGCATATACATCTCTACTACTGATGGTCGACCCATACCGATTGACATCAATGACAACACAATGCCAACAGGGTCTTCCAGAAATTACTCTTGTAAACAATACATGCCTCACTGCTCAATATCACATACATACATATCTTCCACTGCTGCTCAGAATGCTACATTTGGTCCTAACCGGATCACAATGACAACATTCACACAAATCTAACATTCTTATCATATATAATTTCAACCTTCTTAAGTGAATTTCAATTTTAAAATTTCACTTAAAATAATTGGAAGACTTGAGTAGAGAAACAAATTATCCATTTTAGATTGTTGTTACAATGCAAGCAAATGTGAGAAGGAAAAAAAATAAAAAAACACAAAACACCCCCCTTTTTCACTCAATGGAAGAACCTCCAAGAAAGTATAATTTGACACTATATTTTGTGCAATTTTAGGTGCCACTTGTCAAAACAATTAAGTCGTCTTTATCTTAGTACATCACATATACCAAATTTGGTCGCATATAAGAAAGCATAACTTTTTGATAAGACCAGATTGATAATAATTCTACAAATTGTGTGAAAACTTAATACATTTCTTAGAAGTTGAACTGAAAAATGTTATTTTATAAGCCCGAATTGAACCCCAAAAGTTTCCAAAATGAGAATAGCTCAACAATGCTTACAAGAATCTACAATTTTTGAAAAAAATAGATACTATAATAAAAAAAATCCTCCACACCATTGTGAAGCTCACGAAATTAGACTCCAAATAAAAATAATTCTCATAAAAAATAGACCAAATGACTAAGTTACGACCTTTCAAGATTAGTTGCTAACATCAAAACTCTAATAAATAGGGGAGTCAAATTGGAGGAAGGGATTGATGATGTCATTTTATATTCAATAGTTGAAAAAATTAAAAAAAATTGTTGGAATATTCCCTCAACTACCCATAGATTCCAAAATTTATTCTATAAAAAATCATTGATTTAGCATCAAAACTATTATTTTGAAGAAAACTACCTTCACATGGTTGAGAGCAGTTTTGAGTAGTTGATTCACTATTTTAAGTGTATCATATAAATTAATTTTAAAAAAATAAAATAATATATTTAATTTTTTTATGATCATATTAGTGCACCAACTTGCACAACAATGACATCGATGTAATATTTTTTGTTGTATAGGGAATATTCTCTACAATAGTATTCGTATAGTCGACGGCAAATTTATTTTGGTGCATCAAGGAAAAGTGCTCCAAATTTGATGAATTGTTAGTTGATCCTTAGGTTCTTGGATCATTTGGACATAATGACAATGTCATATTTGATTAAAAATTCTCCAAAAAATTGTAACTACCTACTAGGTTTAACAACCACCTTCCAACTTCAAACCCTTGTAGTTTTGGCCTCACATGTCCAAGATTTGGACAAATCAAAAGAATAAAATGAATTATATGGACACCTTGAACTCGATAGTGAGCTCAGATTTGCACCAACATACTCAAGTATGATATTGCAATGTAAATACACAAAGTGGAACCCCCTAGAATCCGGTACCTATCATTTTTTATTTATTCTCTAGATCATCATACAATAGAAAAGTATGCTCAAATTTCAAGATAAAGAAACATTTGCACTCAAGATATTCTTAAATACTAGCTAAAGGCACTCAACAAGATCTAATACCATATAATGTTTGACTATGGAGATAGCTACCTAGGATATAGAGGCCTATTGAAAAGTATAAAAAAATGAGGCATATGAAAAAAAACAAATTATATTATGTGATGTCCCCATCTATGACCTAATAATGATTAGCAATTATGTGATCAATGGTGACAACCTTGATAGAATCCTCAATTAGATAGAAGTTAAAAGAAAACAATTTGTATGTAATACTAATAGTTAGTTGTATATTTATATCAATTGTAGCATAGAGACATCGTGAAAAATTGTCTCATTCTATAAGACTTCACAATTTTCCTATAAAGCTTCCAAGTAAAACATAAAAGATTCTATAACATCTATCATACAAAGGAAAAATGATGAAAATGAGGAGTAAAATGAGGAGTAACATATTCCCCCATCATCATCAAGACAACACGAAAGCAACTTGATTTGCATGGATATAACAACTCTTAAATATCAGTTCCATTCTGATCATACATGGAGACAACTTCTTATCAACATCACCCATATAGCATCCATTCCCATTTATCAGTGTCAAAGGAGGGCCAAAAGAATATTAAGGAAAGAGTAATATATAGGGGAAGTCGGCAATCTATAGAGTCCAAGTATATGATCATACTAGTTAAAGCACCAACTAAATTGATCAACAATGTGTATCGATTGAAGAAAGACTAAAAAAGATAAACATAATATCCAAAGAATATCAATTAGCATATGATCATACTAGTTAAAGCACCAACTAAATTGACCAACAATGAGTATCGATTGAAGAAAGACTAAGAAAGATAAATATAATATCCAAAGAATATCAATTAGCATTATCAAATGCCACCAAGAATAATATATGTTGGAGTTTGAGTAAGCAAATATTGATTAAGGGAACTAACCCTTCCATTGGTTAGTTATTCACATAATGATTGTATTAAGCAAGCATCTGATTACATGAAATTATATAAACATGTGATCCGAGGGATGCGATTAGACAAACAAAAAATCATTAATCCTTGTTTATGAAAGAAGGCGATTAAGGGAGGCACTTATTCACATCTAAAGAATGTAACCATTCGAGTTTGCATGATACACAATGAAGATCGATTCCATTCTCCCAAACATCATTGGATTTTATTTTTATTTCTTATTTGTATCTCATAAATATCCAAACCACAGTGGACAGTCCTCCCTTGTGCCCTAAAAGTCGTGCATCAATTTCTATTTCATCCTAAATAAACACAGGAGAGCATTATTATCTAAAGCAAATTTGGGGGAAAAGTGAAGAGAATAGAGAGATTTGTGCTTATATGGGTTTGGGCTGTAGAAAAATATGAGAGATTGTAATCCACAGAGACCTGGACGTATTTGTTGCAGGTCATAATGACGGCTGCACAGACATCGTCTACCAAAGACATTATGACACGGGTAGGCCAAATTCCAGAATCATCCTGTAATTGAATAAATGTTTATTAAGTGGGCGCAGAGGAAAATTATTTCTAGGGTTAATCAGGGAATTGGATTTCAAAACATACATACCACAAGACGAGGAGGTACTTTGAATGTGCAGAGGGTGCGGCCTTCTTGCAGTTGATCGATTTGCAGGCCTCTGAAAACGAAGTCTTCGTAAATGTTGGAGGAATCAAGGGATATGGGTGCTTCTCTTGTATTTATCTACTTTATATTCTCAATTTTTTGGAGGGATTGAAGCCATTTGTTTACCCTTTCGCAGGGATTTCGATCCTTCATTGTTAGCAGGATTAGCTGCAGTTAGTGGTAAATAAATTCAAAGTGCTTACAGTAAAGCAGGTTTGACTGTAGGAGCTTAAAAGGCCCTGGTCATTGTGAATGTTTAGGTGAAAGGGGTCCATTAAGTTCATGCATGTGCTTAAATTTGTAGTAGGACAATTGATTTTATGCAAACTTATTGTAAGAGCTTAAACGGGTTTAGTGGTAGTGATAAGGAAATGGTTATGGCCCCACAATGCACTGGTCTTATAGTGTATTACCACAATGCACCGGTCTCATAGTGTATTTTATATCAGACTTATAAAATATACCATTGGGGTTCGTGCATTCTGGTGGCCCCATAGATGACGTCATGGTGATAACAAGTGGGTTTGACGTGGTGATAATAATGAGCAGGTTTGACATTTAGGGGAAGGGTTCCATTAAGTTCATGTATCCACTTTTCTAATGGATGGCTTCTTTTCTGACCATTCTTTGGGATAGCAAGGGATTGGAAAAGGGGATGGCTATATAAGAAATAAGGAGAAAATTAAAATATATAGAAAAATTTCATATATTCTTATGATAATATTGATAAAGCATTTATCATATACATTATAAATCCTTAATACATAGCATGTGTTGAATTAAGAGTTCATATGAGAGTCAAACAAATTAGCAAATATCAAAACTTAATTGCTTTCATAATCCATTGTCAATATACATGTGATTTAAAAAATAGCACACAGGTTAAAACGAAATGCTAAAAGACTATAAATTCAACTACAATATGAAAATACAAAAACAAAGAATATTTCATTTCATTTCCTTCTCATTCTAGGTTGAGTTGGGGTTTGGGAGTTATTGGCATGTGAATCTGGTTTTCTTTATCCAACATGGATAAAGAAATTTTTTAGGATTCTCTATATTTCTGAAAATGTTTTTTTAATGGGATGGCCAACTGTCCCTGAGATGGTTGGGGGACATCACAAACATCCCTGCCAATCCTCTGGATAACTCACCATCCCCTTTTGTTTTCTAGGACGTCCCCTAGATTCTGTGACGTCCCATGTTTTTTCAAAATTTGGGTACATTCCCCATCCTCAAAATTTTGTGCCGTCCCATGTTTTTTCAAAATTTGGGTACATTCCCCGTCCTCGAAACATTTGTTTTGGGTACATTCCCCCGTCCTCGAAACATTTCTGAAACAAGGATGCCTCACAAAATGCTGGGGACACGTCCCCAGATTTTCTTGGAAATATCTTATTAAATTGTGAATAGAGATAATAAGGTGAATTTTGGAAGCTAGATTTATCAATATGATTTATTTGTAGAACAAGCATGTAACAACTATGCATCAGCCCTTGATTAAAAAGAGGTTTTGCCTCAGCTATTTGTACGTCATGCAAGCTAGGCCATATGATTTGAGGTTTGACAGATTTGGGTTTACCCTCTTAACTATGTTCATATTATTTTAGTGTTTGAGTTCCGTTAATTTTCAGAATTTAGGGTTTCTATCCTAGTACTTTCTGTTCAAGCTATATTGACAGCTTATAGCCATTAATACAATTCTTTATAGCATGTAATTGTATATAATTTGCCTCCATTAAAAGTTTAAAACACATTGAATGCTGCAATTTCATGTGCTCACTCCATGACCCAATTTAGTGTGTTCCCCCAGATCGATCCTGTGATTTGGATAAGTTGCACCTGCATATATGGTAGTTGTGAGACTGTTTGACGAACTTACATCTCTGGTTATCATTTCCATAGGCTCCCTTATGTTGAATTACAGCTAGTTGCTCGAGCAGTCATAAAGCTGGTGACCTGTCTGCTGGCAATGGCTACTTCTTGACTGCCTGCATGATTACAACCACATTCACTGTTCTACAGCATCTGCAGTCATTATTGAACTTCTAGTTAGAACTTGCAACTGTACTTATGTATTTTTAAGTTAAACAAGTCAATAACGCATTTGTGGAATACATGAGTGTTGCACTTAACACAAAGCCATTCATAGTGCGTGGTTATCTTTGTATCTTATTTGATGGATTGTACTAGGAAATTGGAAGTTTAACTCCTTGTCAAGCGAATCAGCATCTCACGAATTCACAATATTAAACAATATCTACATAAGTGGGTGGACTAACTTTTTGAATAGTTGCCGACTGTTACAAGAATTGATACGTGCATTATGTGTATGTGTGCAATCTAAGGAACCAGCAAAAATACTTGGCCATTTGTGTAGCAAGAATATTTACTAATCCTACATTAAGTTAGTCACAAATCAGGCTGTATCAGAACACAATGCAGTTTGATTTGAGTCAGAGACCTAATACATCATGCTCTTTCTTCATTTCAGACGGGAACTTTATTAAATTTAAAATCTTGTCTCCATAGCACTTGGGATTTCTTTTCAGTTAACAAGACACAATAGTGTATATACATTTCCATTTATCAACAGTGATTACTACTGCTCCTGAATATGCAGTTACATGCAGACGTCATAGACTTCTAATCATTAAGAACCTCAAAAATACACTCATCGGATTGAACTATATTTGATGTTAGAATACCAAATGTCCAAATACAATGCTATCTCCATGCCACAAGTACAAAAGAGGAAAAAGAAATTGGAACAAATGAACATAGCTTCTTAAAGCTAGTTTCTACAAAGATATTTCTATCCATGTTGCAGAGTTCAATATTGCCAAAAACTCTGATTTCAAAAATTTTACATGAGCAGATGCCAACATACAACCACATACATAGGACGGATGAAAATTGTAAATCTGCCTAAATACTGCTCACTTCTCTATCATTATTCTCTTGTCCATGATTGGCAGTGGCATGGGCTGTTGAGCCTCATGTGGATGATTAGGCCCTTTGTAAACTTTCAAATGTGTGAAAAGTCGTCTACCCAGCTGCAAATAAAACAAAAAAAACATAATAAACGTATGTAACATAAAGGCTACATTGCATTTCATAAAAGCAATTAAATAAATGATTAATAGTAATACATTGTCACATAACTGTAGATAGAGAGCACCACAGAATCCACTAGTGTACTTTGAATATGGGGTTTACTCATTTCAATCCTAGGGCTAAATCTGTAAAACAGAGATTAAAACAGGTAATATTTAAATATGGACAGAGGCGAAGGTGGGATATAATACCTTTCCAAGATAAGTGTCATGTCTGTAAACAAACATTTTAGTAAGTCTAATAATGACAGTGAATCATTTGACGACTCTTATTATGGACAACACTGTAACCTATACAAATGCTGAGATTGTATCCAGGAATTTGAGAAAATTTAGATCAGATTGAAAGGAACAAGAGGAAAAACAAGAAGCTTATGTGAACCTCGACCCACAAAGAAGAAAATGTGAATATCACACCAATTTGTCAGTGTTGAAAAGGCCCACATTCCATCGGTCAGATATAAATATTGAGTCTCAGCACAATGTCAATAAAAATAATATGCATTATATGGAGTCATGCACCCTGTACCGATATACTTGTATTGATGAGCTAAGTCACAAGGTTCGAATTCAAATTCGAGTTCGGCAACCATAAATTTGGATGAAGTTCAGCAAGGGTAAAAATTCGGAAAAAAAAAATCGGCATTTAATTTGCCTTATATAAATTTATTTATTTTAAAATATATGTAATATATCCACAATGCCAAAAAGAATGGAGTCATGTGCAGAAAGATTGAAGTCACATGGCGCAGCAGAAATGCAGCTCATCTTTTTCCGTGCCACTCTCAAACAATCAGCTCCCATCATTTTTAGGAGTCAAACTCACTCTTCTGTGTTTATAGTGAAGTTGAGCAAAGGTTTATAGAAAAAAATAGTCAAAAACCCTAAAATCTGTGTTTCAAAACCCTAAAAAAAGCTTTCTGAAAATATTTTTTAATCAAAACCATGTCTGCATTTCCATACAAACATCAAGAAAAATATCAACAAATTTTATGGAAATGTTTGAAGTTTGCCCAAATTTGAATTTCATTCACAAAATTCAGCAAACTATGTGCCACAGCTGATAAGCACTTTGTGTAACATGGCTTCACTATTAATCTTTCATATCATAATTTTTCTATCAAATCTGCTGATAGAGGCATTTTGAATGCCACATCTCATGCCAATGATGTAATTGTCAATGCTAGTGCCCTACATCTTATTAATGAACTCAAAAATCAGTAATTACAAGACTTTGACATATAGCTTCTTCATCACTACTAGGGTATTAAACATAATAAAAGTATCATGACACTTTTCTTGTAGTCCAAGAATGCACAAAACTTGTAGCAAAGATCAACATGTAGGATTGCAAGTAAATTCCAACTCCAATGGACACAGATCCCAGGTTTAAGGAGCAAACATATAATCAACCAATTGATGGACAACTCTATAAATACTTCCATGTAGTACATCTAAATTGCAGAACTAGGCATAAAGTCAGTTATGCAGCCAGTAGGTGGCAAAAACAACTCTCAGGTGATTATACAAACCACGCTTTGAGGAAATTATCCAGATTGGCTAGTGAATGGGGTCCTAAGTGAAGCCAGCAATTTGTCCAGGAACTTTGATGGCTTTTCAATGCGTGTACTGCTTTCATTAAGGTAACAGAGCACCACATTGCCTAGCCAATCATAGCATTGATATGCCAACCTTGAAGGCAGCCCAAGACCAACTAGCTCAGCTAACCTTGAAATCATTGTTATGAGGTCAATGTCCCCATCATATTCTAAACCTCAGCATTTCTAGCATTTACTAATGTTTCATACAACCCTGGATGTTTATGTTATAATTTATGAGAGAAGACCTTGCTGCTGTTGGGGGTTAATACATTGAATGGCAAGAAACAAATGTATACCTACCTTGGGGAGTTGTGATCAACCAAAGGGCTTGGGATAGCCGAGGCTCTTTTCCTGCTGTGGTGACTTGTGTACATGTGTCAGCTGAGGGGTCACTTAACCCTAGTTTTCTTCAGATTTCGTTGTGTTTTAAAGGCACTATAACATATGCTTTTCTGTCATGTGGTTTCAGGTTAGAAAGGCCAGTCCTATGATATTTTGTAAGAGGAATCAGAAGAATTTGAAACATGTATAAATTTCGTATTGCTAAAAATTAATTGCAACTACTGTAACCTCTTCTTTGTCTTCAGAAGATTTTAGGACTTTAAAACTTAGAAGATTCTAGAGAAGTCCTGAATTTCCATACAATTTGAGAAACACCTCCAACATAAGAATTGTTCAGAAATTTTTCGTGTTTAGTTAGTTTATGGTCTCCACTTCAAAAAGAATGTATAAAAAAGTCAAAAACAATGAAAAAGAATCAAGACATACACGTCCTTTAGGAAGCATGCCCCTGACTGCATGTTCAATAATACGCTCTGGAATTCTCTTTTGCAGGCAATCAAAGGTTTCCTCCTTTAACCCACCAGGTCTACCCGAGTACCTCTTATACACCTTTTGATTCCTCTTATTTCCTGTAACAGCTACATTTTCTGCATTCACCTGTTAGCATTGCATTTTCATAACCATTAATATGCAAACATTCAAGAAATTATAATGGTTTACCTCTGATGTTTAATAACGCATGTTGATACTGTAAGCAGTAAACACAGAAATTCATGGCTATTATAGACCAGAGAATACCAAATAAACTTGAAAGTACTTGGGAAGTTATTAAAATATAACAAACTATGATTATAATACTTGCATAATGCACTCTTGATGACCAAAACTTCAAATTAAAAGTACTGAATTGGATTAGAAAGGAAATCAGAAACAATTAATCTGTAAAGAGAGTTTACATTCACAATAAACAACATTTTTGTTGACAAATAACAGATTAACAATTTCCATTCTACAGACTAATATCATGTTCAAAATATCGCTACTTCATAAATGAAAGGAATTTGGAGAAATGGTACCATTTAAGGGAAGGAAATATTATCAAACTAGAATAGAGGTTTAAACCACATCAGAAATGAATATGTGAAAAGAATAAGGGAAGTGTCTATAATGAAAACTAGAAGCAATTTAATAAAGCATGTAGACCAAAGTCATATAGCAATACATCCCCAATCATCTACAACAAAATCCACTGAGCTGAAATAGGACATTATATTGTTCCACAGCGGTACAGACGAAGTCCAGAGGGGTTCTGCAACATTTTCTCTACAAGATGTAAAGACAAGGTCTCCTGAAAAGGGGAAAGAAAAAAGTGGCTACAAACTATTGAAATCAGAAGTATAGCTTTTAACCATAAGAAAATTTTGATGGTAAGTAGAAAATTTTAAAAAGATTACAAATGGTACGTTTTTGTCTCATTTATGATTATATCATTCAAGTTTTTTGATATGCAGTCAGATTTATTCGTTTCAAAACCTACCCATGTCATTCAAATTTTTTTACCTTCTATTTTAGCAGTTTTTTACTTAATATTTATATGGTGAAGGGTTTTTCCCATATTTCAATATGTACAGTATAACACAATTTAGTCTAGCAGTAAGCTTGCCAGTTGACTTTGCTCCTGTCTTATAAAAATCAAATAGATTTTTAGCTGTGATAATGTTCAAAAATCATTCACTGTTGGTATGATAAAGGCCCAGGCATTTGTAATGAAACCTTGCTCATGGTTACTTGTTATTTGGACTGCCATGGTTGAACTAGGACTGAAAATTAATTAATTTTCTCGAGTCAGGTTTGTGAAAATAGTTCACACAGATTAATTGCACCATTGAGAACTGTGCCAAAATCCTAAACTAAGTTGCACATGGGTGCACATGCACATCAACTGCAAGCGTAAATCAAGTGCAAATATGGCAGGCTCCCTATATGCATAAATGCTAAAAATTATGAATAAGAACAAGAAACTTTGAAAAAGCAACGTTGCAAACCAGTTCAATGATTTTTATTTTTTGATAAAAAAGAATTATAATACTTGAGCACAGAAGCAAAATTCCCAGGTAGATAACAACAGGGCCATAACAAGGGACTAGAAACTAAAGAGCACAGCCAAGACAACAGACAACACGTCTATACAGACTTAAGACTCTAAGAGTAATGATTTTTCATATATTGGATTTAAGAGTACTGATTTTTCATATATTGTTTCTTATAAATATAGATGTGAAGGGCTACATATTTTCATTTATTGTTTCTTCTAAATATAGAAGTGAAGGGCTACATATTTTTAGTTTACCAGGTGGACATGAGAACATTGCTGCTTTGCCTTTGAGGATTTCAAGAACTGGAGTATCTTCCATCATACAGGGAAGAGCTCTTGTTTCAACCAGAAGCCTCTTCAATTGGAGCCCTGGGATTGACATTCCATTTCTGCAAGGGCAGAGGGTAGTTAGGCAAAGTGAGGTTCTTGCAGTGGTGACTAGTTTAGAGCAACCTGTTGCTTCTTGTGCTGTATCACTTTAGCAAGCTCTCTTCTATCTTTATCATTGGTCAGGAGTTACTCAATAAATTCTGTACACACCTAAAATTGTCATGTCTAATTAAATAAATATTAAATAAATATCTTTATTTATTTAATTATCTAAGCCTAATTCTTCTATTAATTAAATAAATCCTTATTTATTTAATTAATTCATTTATCCTTTTCTAGCCTTATTTCTCATTTAAATAAATACATTTATTTATTTAAATTATCTTTTTTTTAAATTAAATAAATATCTTATTTATTTAATTGATCCCACTTCTTCTATTAATTAAATAAATTTTTATTTATTTAATTAATTCATTATCCTTTTCTACCTATGACACATGTCATTCATCCCTTAATTCATACACTACCTACCTTTTCATTATTTTCTTATTTTCTTTACCTACCCTTTAATCATAGCCGACCATTTATCTTTTACATCTCTCAATCTTATCCCTCCATTTCATATAGTGTCTTCTATATAAGGAGATGCTTCCTTCATTATCAAACCCTAACTCAATTGCACAATCGACTACACTACGCCTTTTGCACTTTCATATGCGATCCTACTTGCAACCACATTTTCATTCTTTGTTGAGCTCTTGTGCACATAAAATCTGAGAGCAAATATATCAAACAAGATCAATGGAGATAGGAAGAATGGAGATTCAAACCCTTTTGGACATGTGATGGTATAATCTTTGTGATTTCATTCGATTTGCATTGTCTTAGGTAATCTTCATATGTTATGGTGGATCTTTGTTGTTGTTAGGCTGGGGTTTTGTGGTTGAATTCATTTAGTCTTTCAATATTGTTGTTTCCATTTTCACCATATACATTTTGGCACGCCCGGTGGGACTCTTGTCCCTTTTGCATTTAACATCTTTTGTTGCAAATTTTGTGTTTTGAAGTTGCAGATCTAACATTTCCGACAACATTTTGATATTTTCGCGTCTGCGTACTTTCGGATCGCGTTTTTTATTTTCTACCGCATCTGCGACATCTGGAATCGCGTCTGTGTCCTCGACAGTATTTTATTTTTCTGTAGATTCCGAGGTCGCGCCTATGTTCCCTAGTCGCATTTGTGGAGTTTTCAGGCGCGTCTGTGTCCAGGAGCCGCGTCTGTGTTCTGGAACCGCGTCTGTGTCGGCTTTACGCGCGTCTGCAAAATTGTATAGCGTTTGTGTTTCTGATAACTGCTTCTGTGTGAATTTGTTACAGATTCAATCATCATAGGAGATTTTGGTAGCTCTTTTGCAGAAGCTATTGGCAGTCCACTCGTTTATTTAACCAATTTTGAATTGCCATCTTGTTGTCCCTTAAAGCATTGCACATTAGTTACAAGCAAGTTAATGCATCTTTGTTGAGCAGCTTATTCTTCATATTTTGCCTCTAGAGCCTTGGAGAGTCCTTGCAAGCTGTGATTGATGTTAGCCAGAATGATATAAATGGGCATTGATATCATGGGGGTTTGTGATAGCATTGACACTCTGGGTGGAGGAAGCACGAGTGTCCTCCTTCCAATAGAGAAAAAGTATTTTTTACCTTGATAGCAATAAACAATTTACTAGTGATTTTCAAGGTTCATTGTTCATTACTTCATAAATTGTCACAAATTCAATCATCAGAAATCAACAAATACTCATCCGGTATTGAATATTGAACAAAAATATGGATGCTGATATCTAAAGTAAAAACACATTCCAAATTCAATACATTTGTAATTCAACTTACAGGGGTTTTGGGAACTGTTTTTGGAAGAGCATTAACTACTAAAATCACAATCCCAAAAAATCAAACACCAAATGATGAAATTCTACAGTGGTATAGTGTCTTTTCTTATGATAGCTTTGAGATTTACTGAGGAGCACAACTTCTCAAACCTCCATATAACCCGCTAACTCCAAAAATGACAATGAACATAGGCACAAAAAAGCCCACCAAAACATGGTAAAATTCTAGCTTTGAAATCCTATCCAGAAAATCAACATCCTAGACCCTAAAAATATTGCTACAGCGGGGTCATGAACACCTAGAAATTTTCAACCAGTGCATACAGAGAAATTCTTTTCTTGAATATTTTAACACTACATTGTCTCATATGCAGGTCAGCATGAATCAACTTAAGACTTTGAGTTCTTGGCCCAAAAAACTGGCTAGAAATTTATAAAGCAAGCTATGCCCAATAATGCAACCAAGCATAGACATAGAAGATACCAAAATAATTCCATCCTAAAGGTGTGTAGCTACAAACCACACTCAGATACCACTTTGTCATTGCCCAACTTCCATCACCTACAAAGGGGCAAATCTCTCCATAAAATTTGACACAAAAAATATCAAGCTCTCAATCTAATTATTCATTTGCAACTGTTATGTGCCATTCTAATGAAAATTATATGCCATAACCAAGCTAATATGATTCAGAATAATTTATTTCCACTAGAGATATCAATAAGATATTAATATATTTGCAATAAACTAAATAGGCTCTTGGCCACAAGATATAAACTGATAAGCTATGAAACAGAAATTTTATGGATTCAATATATTGCAAACATAAGCATTCAGTAGTGTTATCAGTGACTCTAGTTTCCACTACTCAATTACCTAAGTCACAAGATTTAACATTATCCCTCTGCCTTCAAACAGATTAATGCCACAGAAATGCCAATGAGAAAGCATTGTGCTTAAGAATGCCTGAATAAGAACCTTTCTGCTAGACAAGCAATTTACCTTTCTGAAACTAATCCAACCAAGGGTTTTTTATTGATGGCAACAAAAGAAAGAGGGACGCATACTCTCAAACCACTACAACCAGTTTCCTTGCCTTCATCTCCAGCTAAATGGTTTCCATGACTGTAGATTGTCAATTATCATAGAACTCCCCACAGCGTCTGCATCAAATAATTTCTTCTCTTCCAAAAGTTAATAGCCAAACAACACCCAATCCTAACCTCAAGTTAGTGAATATATGGGAGAAGCCAAGTTGACCAAAGTAAGTAGAGAAGTTAATGCACACTACCAAATCTATCTGACTGTAGTAGAAGCAAATGTGACACGAATATTGGATTACACCTAGAAAAAATATGAGGTTCCATTTTCAAATGTTACCCTTATTAAATGCATTTGAGTGAGCTCATTTGCTAATGGAGATTTCCCCTCTCACCATTTACTCAATTTACTTCATTTTCATATCAAGGCTCCCTTAGTAGACCCAAACCAACCTAACCTACATATTCACGATTAATCAGACCTGGCCTTTTCACATTACATCTTCCGTTAAAAATGAATAAGAAAAAATAAAGTAAGCTAAAATATAATGCCATTTACTACATAGAAGAGTGAATGTTATACCAGATGGAAGCTTTGCATTTGTTATCCCATTTCACAAAACCAGGATGTTATTACAAAATACTATTTAACATAATGTTTACATGATTTTAAGTCCAGTAGACATGACTAGGTGGTAAAGACGGAGCATTACCACGATGAAACCCAAACTTCAATTCCACTAGAAACCATGGGTATACTCCTGAAGACTAATGCAGTGAAAGGAAACTGCACACCATGAGTGCTAGGGGACCAAGCATCCATTTGTATCCCACGGACCAAAGAGACAGTAAAACCTCATTGACCAATTTTGGAAAAAAAGCACAGCTTTAAAAACATTTAACAATATCAAAATGGAGATACTTTTTCTTTTGTAAAGAGAGTTCACAATGAACTCATAGAAGATATACTGTTAGGACATACAGTTTCCACAGTTCATGAAATTGAGTAGAAGCTTCTAGAAAAAAATGTCTACAGAATTTTGCATTAACATTTTAGATCACATCCTGTGATCCATCATGAGGATGTAATAAGATCTACAATTTTTTCTTTGATATTTGCATACAAATATACAGACACATTAGAAAAAGAAAAGGAAGTACACTAACAAATGAATCATTCCATAAACCTAATGACATACTATAACAAGAAAAGAAACATGATTGTAATTGTAAGCAAGAAAATGCTTTGATTCTTTAGAAAACTAGCTGCCTTTAAAAATTCACAAAAAGTAAGAGACTAGGCAATGAAACTTGATAGTAAAAAAGAATGCTGCAACCTTTACCTCCAAGGTACCTCTTATATTTCTAATTATTATTCAATGAAAGTATTTATGGTGTAATTATTGGCACTGAAAAGCACACATGCTGACACATACCACGACAACATATGCTCCCATGTCTACACTTGGAGTATAGGTTGGTAGATTCTTTCCTCGAATATGTATAGCTATGGTTGAAGCTAGCCTTCCAAGGACTTTGTCAGTGGCATCAACAATATACCACGTTTTTTTGATATTTTCATGATCAGCTGCCTTTGGATACCAAGTTTTCTTCGAGATAACCTACACAGAAAAGCAATGTACAATCATAAAGGCAACCAAAAGAAATAATCTGGCATTCTGCATCCATTGGAGATCGATAATCTGATAAAACATTGGTAATTCTCTAGTTCATTAGATTCGAATAAACAGTACTTTTCTTCAAGAAAGTCTGGAACTAATTTATCCATCTGTCTATCCTTAAAAACAAACAATTATTCCATTGGCTCAGCCAAACATATTTAGTTTTCTCAGATAGCAGAAATAAGAGAAGAACTGCAAGCCATTTAAAGCTCCGACAAGAACTGGGTTTGTATCGTGTGCAATAACCACAAATGAAATCACCAAAAACATTTTCTATCGTTCTTAGAATACAATTAAAATCACAAAAAAATTGCAAAATAAGCAGTTAAAAGCAAAGAAGTACAGAAATTTGGAAGGGAAAATCAGATTCAACTTACAGGGCCAAGCTTTTCGATTTCTTCAAATATCTTGCGGTACTCTTCAGGAATGTAATCGTCTTCGACGCCTGGTGCTTGCATTGTTTTTATTAAGCTTTGGGATGCTTTTGTTGCTATCCTGTCTCTCGTGACATGAATTTCCCTTTCTGCGAAAGATTTGAATTTTGGGGAAATGTGAGATAAAGAACATGTGGGTAGTTTCGAAATTGACAGGGATGAATTTAATCTTCGAGTGCAGGGTGTGGATGCAGTAGAACAGGGACTCGCCATGGCCAACATTTTTGTTTCGAGTTGCCTTCCTTGTAACAGTTCGCCCCGCACTCACATCTCCTTTGGTGATAGCTAAATGGGCAAAACCATATAGTTCAGAGTTATGCAGAGTTAACTATAGTATGTAACCTGTGCTATATGCAAAAGGATAAGGTTTAATTTGAAAAAATATGTGCAAGGGAAATAAAACCTTTTGCTAGGATTAATATACGCTAATCAAATAAAATGCATATAATTCAACCTCTTCAAAATTAATGCTAAGTTGGAGTATTAGATAAACTAAAGTTAATATCAATTTAAGAAATTAATGTGATGGATAATGATATATAGTTATAAAAATGTTATTGAAGATATTTATGATATAGGTATTAAAATTGTTGTTCTAGAACATATAAATAGCAAGTCTTCATTTAACCTTTGTCTTGTATTCTATATAAAATTGTGATTATTTTTTAGTTGAGTAGAAAATTCTAGGTTGTTTTTATAGGTGTGGAACTATTATTTGGTCCATGGATGTAATCCTACAAGTTACACATAGACTAGCTTTGTGATCATGATAAAGATCGGTGAGCAACAAGCAAGGTTGCAAATGTCATAAATGATTATTCTTTGTTTCTTTTAGTGCAACGATCAAAGTACTCTTGTAATAAATGCTCCTTTTATATGAATGATCATTCAACAAATGCTTGATGTGCTTGATTGATAAATGAATGTGCATTGAATGCCTTTAAATACAAGTCCATGGCAATGAGTCACACCATATGTGTACTAATTTGACTAATGATGAACAAGAAATGGGTGAGCGTCTGCCAAGATTTGAATTTGAAATTTAGAAACTAGAGGTCAAATATATGTGTTTGAGATCAATCTTGGGCCTAGAATTTGACCCAGATAAGGGAATGTAATAATATTAAGGTGGGAAATGAATGTTCAAATGTCGAGTATGCAACAAATCTAAAATATATGGGAGTACATGTAGGTATGGTTAGATATGTGGGAATGTGTGTAAATATAGATAGGAGAAGGATTAGGGAAGAAGCTCAAGTTCAGACAAGATTGTGTCATTTATCAATATGTAATTAGATCAAGGCATTCTCTCAAAATGGGCCAAGAATATATGGGAATTGGCATGGGTATACAAATTTCACTATTATTACCACCACTTTGGGGTGCATGTGAATCCTTAAATGATCATGCAACTCAAATTAATTAACCAATGACAAGTATGCATAAAAATAAAGTATTAGACTTAAAAAGGATATCAAGTCCATATAAAGTAATGGACCCCACACAATATCATCATGTGTTCATTGTCTTATGTCTCATAGATGAAATAGACATAAAATACAAGCTTGCTTAACTATCTAGGAAATCAAAAAGCATGCAAATGAGAAGGGTTAGGGTTAGAAAATTATGCCTATATAAAGTTAATATGGCATGTTGTTATAGGACATATCAAAGCCTACCACCCTATATGGTAAATCTTCATCTAGACATAATGGTGAATCTATGTGTAGCATCTTTCATTACCTAAAAGCTTAATAATAAGAATGATGGTGATAATAGATGTCTCATGTAATTGGGAGAGGAGGGGCAAATATTAACTGAAATGTAAATGTAACCATGCAACTCTTGTAAAGTAATAATTGTAATAAGTGTGTTGTGTATAATGAGCAAGTAACCTGTCTATAATTATAAGTCATGAAGATCGTGTGGGTTGGAGATGCATCTCGAATTATAAGGTTGCATGTAGCATGGGAAAATGAAAATGGTGATGTGGCCCTTAATGTCCAAGAACACTTGTGTAGATACAAAGAGAGATAGGATGATCATATGCCCCCAATGTGACATCCAAGAGCATGAGCACATAATAATCGAGATGAGGCAATATTTCTCTAAAGCTATCATAAATATAGGAAAGTAGTCTCAAGGTAATGTGTGGGAAGGAATGCTACCCCCCAATATAAGTGTTGTAACTTAGACATGCCTCATTTTGCCTTAGCAAAATAAGGACCCCTTTTTTCCTTTCATGTTTTTCTTTTGTAATTATTTACTTTTGATTTACCTTGGAGAATGACCAAGGATTTTGGTACTTCAAAAGACTTTTTGAGTCAAGAAGAGTTTTTATTTTTAGATTTTTGCATGTTCATATTTATCTTGAATTTTATGTCTTTTCTTTCCATTTTGTGTTCCTTTTCATGTTTTGTCATTTTAGACTTTTACTTATCAAATTTCTAGTAGGAGGATCCCTACGTAGTGTTAGGAATTAGGTGTTGTCCACCTTGTATAATGTTTGTAATGTTTAATTTATTGTTATATGTGTGGTGCACCTAGGGGGACCTAGAAGTGTGTGCATCACTAGGAGTTAACATTTTGGGGGCTATTTTATGTGTTGTATGTAAGTTGTAGTTATATTTATTTAATATTTGGGAAAGTTATTTAATAAAGTACCCAATATTGAAGTAGGGGTCAAGGGTTTTGTAATCTCATGGTTTTATGTAATACCACTTGGTGCTTGTATGTGAGCTTGTTTCTACAAAATCCTTATTGTCCAAGGTTGGCTAGTTGGTCATTTTGGGCTAAGGGGATAGGAGCATCTCTTATTTGGCATTTGTGAGGGTTTGAGGCATTGCATGGGATGTGTATTGCATGCTTGTTCACATAGAGTGATTGTAGAGAGCTCGTGTTTCAAAAGTGTTCATGGAGGATTCTGAAGATGTATTGTAATGACTTCATTAGTGAATAATACATGAGTGATGGATGGTTTTAGAGGCTACGTTTTTTTCTCTTGAGAGTTTTCCCAAGGTATTGTTTGGAATTAGGTATTATACTATTTATAATGTATTATTTATTATTATCTATGTGGTGCACTTAGGGTAACCTATATGGGTGTGCATCACTAGGAGTTAACATTTTTGTGGCTACTTTATGTGTTGTATGTTACATGAATTGTATTCCTAAATGCATTTATGTAGATAGGGACCATACAGTCTTGGGCCGGTGTTGTCCGCCCAAGGGGTATTAAAGTGAAAACTTAGTACCCAATATTAAATGTGGGGTCAATGGTTTGTAGTCCCATAGTGCTAGTCACATAGTTTTACGTAATACTACTTGGTAGTTTTGTGGGAATTTATATGAAAGCAACCACAAGGGTAGTTAGTTAAGGTTGGATAATTTGTGTCGCACCCCTCTTTCATGAAATTTTCATATATTTTCTTAAATTGCATAAATAAAGATGTGGTGATGTTATTTGAAGTTATTGAAAGTTATTGAAAACATATGTTGATAGATTAATAGAATAAATGACATAAATTATAGCAAATAACGTTTTGTTATATGGATACATGGTATGGTAAAAAGACTATGTCTAATTACCTTCATATGTCTAGGTGGATGTAGGAGATTTAATCACCTTTAGTGAAGGGAGGAAGAGTATCATCAAGGAGAGGGACGCAGACACAAAAGGAGGTCAAAGTTGACATCATTGTCAAGATCATTGAGATAAGTAATCTTTTAGGGTTTGATCGGTTACCCTAGAGTTGTAGAGTCAAGTAAAACCAATTAGGATAGTAAAACCACCAATTACACAAGATCAACCTAACATTTAAAAGAGGAAAGTAAACCCAATAGATCTAGCCACAATTCAATTAGAGAAGATGGTTGAGACACTAATAGAATTTGCATGTTTATTGTGTTGGGTGAATATTTTGTCACTAGTGTACCAATGAAAAAATATATGATTCACTCACAGCTATGTTGAGAAATTAATCTCTCCTCTCGTCAAAGGGAGGTTCCCTTTGAAATCTCTTCTCTAATTAATACGAAATTAAAATCTGTGGGTTAGTGTTGGGCATATAACTCTCTTTTTTCAGAGTTAATGTATTCTCCCTTCACTTTGTTACAAATTCCCTATCACTTCGGTACTTAATAAATTAACAAATTTATCCAACAAACTATATCAAGATATTATAAACAAGAAGCACAAAGTCTTTCTTGAATATAACACTAACTAAACTATTTATCACAATGATAAGGAATTCAACTTGCAGCTCAAAGTCTTCAAGTATAATTCCTTAATCCTAAAAACTACAAGCAATGGTAGCAATATAAAGCCTACTACCAATCACTTAACAATAGAAAATTTCTCAAATATTCAAGGAGCACAAAGTCAACTTTCACAATTCAAGAGCTCTTAAATCCACTTAATAATACTTCCTATATCAAGAAATTCAAGAACACATATAAGTCATGAATGTAAGAACATCAACTCATATAAGCAACTCTTTTTAAACACAACACAAAGTTTGGGATCAAATAAAATCGCTTTCTTATTTTGCTTGATCAAATTTTTACAACAAAGCTCAAAGTCTTAGTTGAGGCAAAAATTTAGTAGAGTTTTGCTTAGCATAATCCAAGATCCAATATACAAATGAGGGTTCCCCTTATATATAATAAAAGTGGAGAAAAATGTGGGCACAATTGACTAATTCAACTGCACAGTCCCACTTGACTACATCTACAGCAAAAAGAAAATATGCAACTACGAGAAAACTTGCAACATCTAACAATGCAACTACATGAAAAGAAAATGTCAAAAAGGGACACTATTCATTTTTCTCCTCCTCGTTGGATTTGTGGAATTCCTCGAACTTAGTCAAGATGGCCTCCATCTCTACTTGGTTCGACATCTGGGTAGAATCTATGATCACACGAACATAGGAGATTGTATCCTCAGCCTCTACATATTTCTTATTCCCGTCCTTCAGCATGGATGCAAGGACCTCAAAACTGACTTGGATCTCTAGTAACTTATCGAATGCACCAAGTGAGAAGTCATGTCTCGTGCAGTGATCCATTAAGGACAAAAATTCTTGTGTGATGGCATCACTAGTAACAAGATTATGATTGTCATCATACAGATAACAAGGAAGGTCAACAATCCTGGCATAAATGAGATCAATCTCATCATCACCTTCCTTCTGATCTCGATCGAGCTCTACTATCATCAACCTTATTGTCTCTTTCTTGTAAGACAATAGCGACAAGATTTGGATATATTTTTCCCTTGAAGGAACCACTTTATTTTCAACGAGGACGTCAATTCTGAAGTCCTCCATTTTGCTCCAAAGGATTGTACTTTTCTCAATATTTTCAATCTCCTGAGATAATGAAGTTTTGACACTTTGCATCTGACTTTGGATCACTTCAAAATCCATCAATAACCCAACTGTTGAACTTAGGAGATGATACCCTTCTGACTTCAGTCGTGCAATCCACTCGGCCCTTGGCTCCTACCTGTTCAATTTTATTAAGAGCTTCAGTGTCCATTGAGGATCCTATGGGCTCAACTTCCTGGGAGGATTGGGTAACTTTCAGAAGAACAATAGTTAATTGTTCACATTTGTGTTTTAATTCATTCTTCTCATCCCTCTCTTGGTTAAGTCTCTGTAACAAAGAGTTTAAAGTCGTCTGAGAATCCAACTTAACACTCTCATGCGTCTCCTCCCCAAGATCTACGATTTGCATGATGTAATACTCAGGTTGTATATCATCTTTATTCTTATCCGATGATGGCACCATGACCTCAACATACTTCCTTTTAGAGGTTGGGACTACTAACACATGGGAAACAGTCTTCAGCTTCTTTGTTCCCTTGGGCTTCGGAGGAACCAACTACTCAAATTCAAACTCATCAGGCGAAATCACCTATGTCTTCCTCTTAGGTGCTACTACCTCCATCCAAGGTGGTAATTTAGGATTGGCCAGTGGAGTAGTAGCTTCTTATTGAGTCTCACTTGGTATTTCAGGAGCATACAGGCTTGAACTGGCAGCAGTTATAGATGTTGTTATTGATATCAATGCTAAAGTATCCAGTGATATACCTGTTGATGTAGCAACAACTGCTGATGCTAACCCTTCTTCAGTTACGACCACAGAGGAGAGAGTGGAAGGTGCAATGGAAACAATTTGAGTAGTAACCAGAGGTGGAATTTCTATTATAACCGTCGTAGTAGAAATAAATTCAGTGCTTACCAGAGATGGAATATCTATTATGACCACCGTAGAAGGTAAATTCATCATTTGTTGTTCCACGAACTCTTGCTCCATAGCTTCAGGAAACTCCAATATTGAAGATTCAATGGTGGTTGAAGGAATATCATCCAAGCTGGAAAAGTTGGATAGTGCGAAGAATTGTTGAGCAATCTTTGACTGAGTCATGCCCATGCCCATGCACAGGTCCTCATCATTGAATTCCTCTTCCTCTTGATCAGAATCAAAATCAATGGAATGGATAATCACTTCTGAATGAGTTGGTGCCTGTGAAGTGGTTGGAACATTAACTTCACCAAGATGTGATGTTTCTTCAACCTGTGCTTCCTCTTGCTGAGGAATTTCACCTTCTTTCGTTTCCTTCCCTTTATCAGTATCTCTAGCAGTCTGTTGTTCTGGTTCCTTTGTGGCTGTCTCCTATGCTACTGAAAATGATTCAGCTTACTTGGACCCTTTAATTGTGAACTTGATTTTGGATCCTTTCCCCTTGGATTGTGTTGCAGGGGCCAAGGATAATGCTTGTGAATCTGCTTTGCCCTTGGTTCTTGTTTCAGCCACAGATGTCTTACCAACTAGGCCATCACTATTATTGTCATCTCTAGAACTAGCAGGAAACTGTTTCATTCTAAGATTCTTTTTTAGCAACCATGCATTGGTGTTTGCCAAAATAGGAGAGATTCTTTGAGTGATAGACTTACTTTCCTTTTTTGACCATTGCACCGGTGGAAGTGGAGAGTCGACAATCTTCTTTTCAAAATAGACTAGATCTATTATGTCATCAATGTCTTCCAGGGTCATTGGGATCTTTTCCAAATCCAAGTTTTCAATCTATTCCAGGGTAAGATGACTGAAATTCATCCTTCTTATATCTTCTTCATCTTTGCAGTCCGCCCATACATCCTCAAGCCTATAGACATGGGTGTAACTCCTCTTGAGCTTGTTCTTCATGCCACAAAAATCAAAATTATTTCATGCCTTGAATCTTCTCATAGTATTCTATTGCATTTCTTCCTCCATGTTCTTGGCCTTGGGGTTAGTTATAACTGAGTACCTGCCAATAGATTCTGGGAACTTCAACCCAGTCTTATGTGCTTGCGATTTTTTTTCATGCACATAGATCAGTTGCCGACACAACTCCATGAGAATGATCTTATCAAAATGATACCTTGGTAGAATGAAGGGTTCAACTGAGAAACATCTGATCCAGATGTAACTGAATGTTGTGAACTGTAGAAAAACACATCTAAAATGAGACACCCTGTTATATGCAGCCTCTGATTTTCTTTTCTTCTGCAGGATTTTATCAAACATGCACTTCCACACAACAAAGAAGGCATCATTAACTCTTGTAAAGTGGCTACCTTGATTCTTGATTGTGAGTTGATCATAGTATTCCCTGACAAACACTAATCTCCTGTCACCTTTAGTAGACAAACCTGGATATTGCCTCATGGAAGCAGCTGCATAAACCAGGTAAAAAGTCATATAAAATTTCAATGTCACTTTGACTTCTTTCAACTGTGCACAGAGTGCATCACTGATCTGCTCACCCCAATCAATCCTAGCAGCCCCTTTCCTAATTATATTTATGTAATAACACATCCAACTTTGAAAGTAATGAGTCCTTTAAACCCTTCACTCTTGCCAACACGATGACCATATCATTGTACTCATTGAAGTCACTCCTGTGAAAATACTTGGGCCATCGCGAGGTGGTAGAATTTCTTGCAGAAGAGAGGTACACAGTATTGATCACTTTCTTGCATTTGACCTCATTTTTCTCATAGTACTCTTGAGCACTTTCTTGAGAAATGTCGACTACTTTCTCGACTGAAGAACCTTTGAAAACACTGTTGAAGAAAACACTATAAAGAGGCATGATCACATTTTCATCAGCATCCCTAACCTGTCTTGTATTTGGATCGAAGTGATCTGCTACTGTAAGTACAAAATCCAGATCATGAGCTGCAACTGGGAAGGAAGCATATTTATGCAACTCGGATTTGATCAGGTTTGTTACGCGGGGAGGAGCTTTCTCAACTTGATCAATAAAATCCTACATACTGACATGTCCAGTTTCTATATGTTTGATCTCCTTTATGTCTGAATCTACTGAACTTTCTGGGTACAAATTCAAGTACTTATCATACTTGTACTTCATCTTCTTTGCGGATGTTTTACCCCGAGAAGATTCCAACTGACTCGAAGAAGGCTCTGATTTGTTGTGAGAGGGCCTTGACATTTGCAAATGACTACATTCAACACTAAGGATTAGCTTGTTTGATAGTTATCATCATCAATAAAATCAAATTTTATCAATTGGATCGAATAATCGAACTTGGAACATGCTTGGGAGCAAAACTAGCAAAAAAGACAGGTCAGGGAAAAAAGTCCGATCTGCACCTTAGGAGTCAAAATTTGCACATCTTAGATAAAACATCTTACTTGCACATTGGACTTTAAATTTCAATGTGCAAATTGGGGAAAAAACATTGGCACATCAGAATTTAAAGTTTGATGTGCAAGTTGGGGGAAAATCACTAGCACAACCATCACATCGGACTTTAAAGTTTGATGTGCAATGGAAGGGCAATCCAATTTACATGTCGGGTTTAAAAACCCTATATGTCAATCGAACAATCTCCCCTCGCATAAAGCTTGTGGATCAGGTAATAAAACCCATCATGTAGACTGTGGAAAAGGGAAGATTGAAATGATCTCTCATGGATTGGGAAAATTAGAATTTAATGTCTGATGAGCCTCCGATCAACAGAAACCAAAGGAAATAAAGGAAGAAAAGAAAGAACACGATGCAAGGGAAGAACATGAAAGAAACAAATAAAAATAGAACAAAAACCTACCTCAATCTGCCATGGTGAACAAAAATCTAGTGGAGATCCGACAAATCCGCAAGGTAGGCGAGCGAAAATGGAGGAGGAAAGAGGAGGCACGTGCAGAAGAGAAATTGCAAACAAGAATGAATAAATAAACTTCAAAAAATTAATAAATAACTCCTAATTTAGCAATTAATGCGGCCATTAATTACCAGTTATGCAGTGCATGTCGGACTTTAAAGTTTGACGTGCAGGACTAAAACCTTTGCAAGTCATACTTTAAAGTCTGACATGCAACTTTTGACCGAACGACCTGCAAATCGGACTTTATAGTCTGAACTGCAGGGGAAGGATTACCTGCAGGTCGGACTTTAAAGTCTGATCTGGAGGTATAAAACTAAACCTTTGCACATCGGACTTTAAAGTCCGATGTGCAATTACCTTTAAAAAGAAGGAACCCTGCATGTTGGACTTTAAAGTCCGACCGACAGAAAAAAAATGCAAATCTAAAAAACTCAGAAAACAATAAAAATGAAAAGCGAAAAGCTAAATGAGCTAACTGATGGAGTTGATCAAGCTCTCCCAGAGATCATAAGGTACGAAACAAAATAGTTTCGTAGGGTTGCCTCATGATTTTGGCCGCATTGAAATCAAGGACAACAAAAAAATAGAGAATTGAACCAAAGCAATGATAACAAAATGTTTCAGACTTCACACAAAGCCACATATAAAGATTTGAGAAGAGAAATTAGATCACATCCTCTAGCTGAAAATTTGAGTTGAATTGTTGGACCAAGAAGGTAGGGTGACCTAGCCTTGCAACTTTTGGATAGGCAAGTTGGATGTTTTTTAGATCAGGAAGATGCACAAGATTCATTATCAAAAGATTGGGTTGAATTCTTGGGACTAGGATGGTGGGAGCTACTTGCTCCTTCACTTTTCATGCTTGTAAAAGTTGAACCTATTTGTCGTAGTCTATATTAGAATCTTTGATTGTAGCACCCGAATCAAATTTTTGCACAAAGAAAGAGAAAAAATTGTTGTGGATAGGGGTTTTCCTTGGGTCAAACCTTGGTTTAGGAATTAACCTTGAATTAAATTGAAATAGGAAATGCAAATACTAAAGTAAATGTTGAAAGATATACCTCAAATTTGCAATGGTTGATAGAATATTGATGATGCAATGCTATTTAGAAGTGATCACAAATGTTGAATGCAATAACATGACAAAAACATGAACATAAATGACCTAATCAAACACACATTCTTTGATGTGTCTTTAATTCATGATGCTTGAAGGATATGGTTGGATGAAATGCTACCTTGAGTGCTTGAGAATGCTTGAAGACGAAGGCTTGATAGATGCACAAATGAGCTATGGTATATTGTGGATGTGAAAATGAATTGATAGGATGTCCTTATATAGGGTCCCCTAGGTAATTACTGATTAGGTTGATCTCCACTGGTCAAGTGGAGCGACGAGGACCAAAATCCATCAACGACGGGAAATGCTTGCCCATATTTGAAATCGGTCATATTTAAGGAGGACCAGCGCGGTGGAGGCTCCTTGGTCCAAACCAGGATGCCCCAATGCACTTGTCCTAAAAAAAAAGACAAACAAACTAGTAAATAAGGACAAATTGTCCTTGGATGGGGTCCACTCAATTATGCAACTAGGTGACATCATATTTGAAGTTAAAGACAAGCCAAAACAGACCTATGGGGAATGAAGATAAGACATGCTAAATTAGGAGAAAAAATATGAGTTATGAACTATACAAGGTTACACTTTATGACACTACATTCAACCCCCACATTAACGGGAGTATGAACCTACGCAAATACTCATGGTAAAGTAGAAAGATGAGGAAGGGAGAGAGGAGCATGTAGGAGCGAGATTACAAAGAGATAATACAACACTAATTTCAAGCAACCAAGCCCCCAATCTTAGGATCTCAACTCACACAACAACATTCAAGGACACACAAAATAAGACAAAGATTAAAAAGCAAAACAAATAAATATAAATATAAAAGATACACACAACAAAGGGGTTATTACTAAATACTCCATGCCAACTAATTGAAGAGACCTTAGTAGTCAAAATGTCTCAGCCACTAATCTCACTCTTGGAATACTATTAGAATAACACAAGTAGTCACATGAAAATAGAAAGAGCATGCATTGAGTGATGAACCATGATCCAATAAGTAGCAAAACTATGAGCTCATGGGTAGGATAAAGGAGAGAACACGGGCGCCACAAACTACCAAGTTGTGTTATGTTAGGTGATCCATGAGAATAGAAGTAAGAGAGATAGGGGAATTCACAGGCTAGTAATTATCTTTAAGGTACGTGATCCATGTGGGAACATGAATACTCATAGGACAATAAGTTGTGTTATGTTGTGTAGAGAAGGAGAGTTAGAATAGTCTAGCAAGTTGTGTTATGTTGGTTCCACTCATCTCGAAAATGTTACACAAGGAGGGTTGTATAATCTAGCAAGTTGTGTTATGCTAGTCAACCTACCTTTAAGAAGTTGAAAGGTTTATAAAGTTGTGTTATGCTAGTCAACTCACCCTGTATGTTGTCGTCTAGTTTCAGGAGTTAAACATCTCATCTAAGACTTTAGGCCTGGTTTTGAGTTCATGCAATAACCAATCTGAGCCATACAATTAGAAAAAAAAAAAAATGGTTTTCGAGAATGAAAACATCTTGTCTAAGAGCTAGGCCTAGTTTCAAGCATATACACCTCGTATAAGACATACAAAAGGACAACCAAGCAAGGAATTTTTCTAAGAAAACCACAATTTGAATTAAAAATATGGTATAAGGAGGGCATGATGTATGCCCCCCCTTAATATGTCAATATAGTGTTATGTTGATATCTTAAGGAAGATAGAAACAAGGATACACACCTTCATCACCAGGGAGATATTCTTCAAGCAATAATGTAGATAAATCCAAGCTAAAAAGGCATGACTCTTATAAGTAAGGAAAAGATAGTTGTAAAAGAGATATCGTGCAACAATTGTACAAATGTTCTTAATGAATGATAACACACTTTTGAACCTAAGTGAGGGGTTTATTTATAATAGACATACATCGTTGAGTGAAGAAGAGGTTGTACTTAAGGATACACATGTCTTGCATAAGAGATAATCCCTGAGCAAACAAACAACTTCACACAAGGAATGACATCGTATCATAAACAAACACCACTCATCATTGGAAAAGTGGATCCTTAGAAAGGATATGAGATAGAATATAGAATCAATGTCTCCCAAGCATAGGGACAAAGAGAAAGATTGCACTCCTTCTAAAGAGAGATTATAAATAGAATATGTACCACTTCAAGCAAAGAATAGATCCTAAGTAAGGAAAAAACATGTACTCACATGAAGGACAATTCATTGTGAGAAAAGACATCAAGTTACAAAAAAATACAACCCAAAAGAAGAGGCAATCTTTGAAAAAGAGAGAGAGAGAGAGAGAATTGAATATATTATCCTTTCCCCTCAAGAAAGGAGACAATAATTATTTTATTGTACACGTATGATTGGAATTGAAGATGCATCACCACACATGACAAAGAGCCCACAATAAAGTTAAACAACTAATGTCATAGGGTAAGGAGCAACATAATAAGGTGAATGGTGTAAGAAATACCTCTTCACTAAGAAAAAATTCAAAATCAATTGTAAGAGCTATGTGAGATAGATCATATTGGTCTTGAACAAATTCAAAAGCTTTACAATTTCCAAGAGAATAAGAATAACAACGATGAAAATAACAATACTCATCATCCTCTTTGTTCTTATTATAATATTTTATGAAATAAAAATAAACATGCTTATCATACTTAAATCTCCAAAAGATTCTTGTAGCTAATTTTTCTTGGATGTCAATATGGCGAGGTCTAGTCTCTTGAGATGTAGGATAGGGTATTCTAGTGGAAGGAGAAAGATTGTTTCCTCGAGGAAAAATAATTGGCAAAGAAGGGGGAGGATTATTTGATGAAGAAATATGTTTGGATGGATGATAGTTTCTATGTCTTGAAAAATACTCCTTGAGCATTTGAACCTTACGAATATCCTCTATAGATGTTTGAGAATTAGGATATCATATGCCTTCTTTGGTAAATTGTGTAGGAAGGTCTATAGGGATCCCGATTCCTTGTTCACATTTTCCAAGCACTTGTCCCTTAGAGCCTTGTTTTGAAATCGTATATTATCCAACCACATAGGATGTTCTCAATTGTGAACGAGAAGGGCCCTTATTATGGATTTATTCAAAAAAAATTGTGTAAAGACAAGTTAAAGGGCAAAGGAATAGGTAGACGAAGAAGGAATATCCCTTGCAGGGAGATTCTCCTTTCTATCATCATTATTCACATCCTCTTTGGTAGATTGGGAAGAAGGATCCTTATCATCGAAAGATTCATCTTTGCTTAAGGTCATGTGAGGAGAAATATCATGAATAAAATGCACAATATCATCTTGCCTACAAATATATTGATGATAAAGATAAGCTATAAGAGAATAAGGAGAATCTATAGAGAGTGATACACCAACATTTTGACCCTGCGCCCCTTCCATCAAAGTATATGTATCAGAAGAAGATGGTGTCATGTTGCTCTTAAATGACTTCTCTCGATTGGAGAGACCATTGATAGAAGTATTTATTATTTTCTCATTCCCATGAGACACCCTAGGAGAGGTACAAGTGTTATCCTTTTCAATGTCATCTCTAGGATTGTCATTGTCTATGAAAGATTTTATGTGGTCTACATATGCTACCCATTTTCTTGAAATTGTCACCATAAAGCAACATACAACATGAATAAAAGCTTTGAGAAATGGTTTGCAAGTAGGAAATATCTTTGAAACTCTAATGATGTCACATGCAAGATTACCAAGAATGAAAATAAGTAATGTAAAGTAAAAGAAACCATTATCCAATACATTATTTTGATAAATGTAACTAAGAAGCAATGTAATCACATGTGAAATAGAAAACCAATCAGATTTAGTGAATTTGATTATGAAACACCCAAAATCAGATCTAAAAAGGAAAATCATAATTAATGAAATGTAAGAAGCGTTAGGTTCACCAAAATGTAAGGTGGTAAAATTAGGGTTCCACCAATTAGGATAGTAAAACCACCAATTGCACAAGATCAACCTTACATTTAAAAGAGGAAAGTAAACCAAATAGATCTAGCCACAATTCAATTAGAGAATAGGGTTGAGATCCTAGTTGGATTTTCTTGTTTGTTGTTTGAACCCCTTTAGAGTTGAAGTTGTATTTGAATTGTAAAGTTGGATCTAGGGAAAAACAATATAGATTTAAATCAAAGCAGTGATAATAGAATGTTTCACACTTCACAGAGAACCACAGACAAAGATCTAAGAAGAGAAAGTAGATCAAAATCTGTGGCTAAAAATATAGGTCTAATTGTTGTGACCAAGAGGGTAGGGTGACTTGGTTCTACAACTTTTGGATATGCAAGTGGGATGTTATTTTGATAAGTAAGACACACAAGATTCACTATTAGAAGATCAGGCTAAATTCTTGGGACCAAGGTGGTGGGAGCTACCTAGTTCTTTGCTTTTTGTACTTATAAAAGTTGAACCTATTTGTCATCATCTACTCCATTGGAATCTTTTATCACAACACCTAAATCAAATTCCTGCACACAAAAAGAAAGAAAAGGGTTATGGATAGGTGTTTGCCTCGTGTCAAAACCTGATTTAGGAATTAACCTTGAATTGAATTGAGATAGTAAATGTAAATATTAAAGTGAATTCTAGAAGATATACATAAGATCTACAATGTTTGATAAAATATTGATGATGCAATGCTCTATAGATGTGATCACAAATGTTGAATGCAATAACATAACAAACACATGAACATGAATGACCTAATCAAATGCACATGCTTGTATGAAGATTGATGTGACCTTGCTTCATGATGCTTGAAGTATATGGTGGGATGAACTAATCCCTTAAGTGCTTGAGAATTCTTGACAAATGCATGAGTGCTACAATATATTGTGGATGCCATTTAAATGAATTGATAGGATGTCCTTATATAGGGTTCCCTAGATAAATTACCAATTAGGCCAATCTATAGTGGTCAAGTGGAGCTATAGGGACCAAAATCCATCATGGAGGGATTGCCCACCCATATTTCAAATGGGTCATATTTAAGAAGGAATAGGGCGATGGGGGCACCCTAGTACGGATAGGGGAACCCCAATGCCCTTGTCCTCCAAAAATAGGATAAACTAGCCAACAAGTAAGCAGGGATAGCCCCAAGATGGGGTCAACTTAGTTCAATTAGGTGACATCAAATTTAGAGCTAAAAGGGGTCAAAATGGACGCAGGGGGAATGAAGATAGGACATGCTAAAGTAGGAGCATGAATATGAGGTGTGAATTGTACACGGTTGTAATTTACTTGACACTACACATACATACATACATACATACATACATACATACATGCATGTATGTATGTATGCATGTATATTTAGATATACATATATGCATATATGTGTGTATATTACATGTATATGTATATATATCTATATATACATATATATAATATATGTATATGTGTGTATATATAAACATATATACAATACTATATGTATATTAATATATATCAAATGCTTCTCATATATATATGTATGTATGTATGTATGAATATATACATATATATTGTAGCATCTTAAATTGTAACCATTATTAATGTGTCCAATTTCACAGTCTCCTAGCACCTCATTTTGTCTTTCTCTTTCCTCTATGTATTATAGAACCTATATTGATTTAAATTAATATTAAGGGTCTTATTCCTCTTTATTACATCATCACACTCTTATTTTGGCCCTTAATCCTAGGTGCACCCCTTTTTATTTTATTTTAATTAATCCTAATAATGTCCTAATTTCAATCTTCAAGGCACATTTCCACATATCTAAACACCTTGGACTGACCTACAGTGTTGGATTTGACTTTATAATCATGATATCTTGCATCCCTAGAAAATTGGAAAAAAGTGAGTTAGACCAAAATGCTAGCATTCTGGTATTTTTTCCCAAATTTAGAGAGCTTAATTTGGTGATATTATAATGTTCAAATCCCACTTTATGTCATTTTTTATTAATTCTAAGCTGGCCTAAAGGTGATTTTAATTATGAAATCCCTATATAAGGCATCCCTCTCAATTCATTTTCATAATCTTATCATATGAAAACATAATAATCAATTCAAGAGCAATTATTCTTCCTCGAGAGGAAATTTGATTCAAGGAGCAGGAAATTACATCAAGGCATCTTCACATTATGTTCCGAGTATGATTTTATAATGGATTTTTTATGATTTATCATGTTTTGATTAAGTAAAAACAGGTATTTGAAAGGTCCCCGAACCTTTTACAAGCCAGGAGAACAGAAAAACATAAAAAAGTGCCTGATCACTTCAAAAAGTCAAAATGAACCCACCGGATGGGCTCAGTGTAAAACATCATTACATAATTACATAAAACTTGGAACAGACAGCAACAGGAAAGCAAAAGACAGCAAAGAGACAGAACCAAGGACAACAACTGGAACTAAATACTATTCAGGATCTCCTCAATGTGAACAACCATTTGTTTCATGTTGTTTGTTGAGGTCTTCATATCCTCCAACTCACGACCTTCGATGTCGACCTTATGATTTATCATGTTATTGCATCAACAAATGAAGGACTTATCCTAAAGAGAATTGCATCACCTATTGAAGGTATAATCATCCGCATTCAAGCATTTCAACCTTGCTCTCAAAAGGAAAGCTTTTCCAATTCAGTTCAAGTTCAATTTCTATTTCAATTAGGGTTAATTAAAAACTCGGGGTTTGATCTATGGAAAACCTGTATCCACAAAACAATTTCCCTTCTTTTGGTGTTCAAGTGGAAGATTTAGGGGCTCTAAAAGTGCAAAAGGATGGAGGAGACAAAGACAAACTAAATTGGCTTTTGCATAAGTTCTAGAGACCTCTCAAGACTAGGGCACTATAGAGCGACTAGGGTGCTCATAGAGGGCCAAGGTGTCCAACATCTTGGTCCCGATAATTTTTCTGAAATTAAATTAGATACAGGTTTCAATCCTTTTCTTATGCTCAGATCCCACTTTACAACTCTATTTGACTTTTGCAACATTCTATTTTCATCATTTTCATTTCAATTTCTCATTATTTGTTATAGATTTAACATTTGCAATTCAAAACCTAATTCAAACACAATTTCAACTCAAACAAAAGGGGATATAGGACCTCAATCAGAATTCAACCTTCTTCTTAATAGAAGTGAGGTTGGATCTATTGAGGTTATCCTCCTTTTAATGTAATGTTTGTGAAAGTTAGTTCATTTTCTAGTTTACAAAGCACAACTTGTGAAACCATAATTTTTCATCCATTACATTTTGGTGAAACCTACTCTTCTTACACTTGCATATTTATAATTTTGAGTTTTAGAACTAATTTTCAGATTTAGATACTCTAATTTCATAACTTTATTTAAAATAAAAATAAAATAAATCCTATTTTATGCCTTTTTGTGTATTTACATTAGATTGGAATAGTTATCATTTCTTTTAAAAAATATCATATTATTCTTTCCAATACTTTCATGCCTTTCATAATCCATTTTCTTTTTATGAATATCCTTTTGAATAAGTATATAGTAGAGAAGAACTTCAGGAGGATCTTGTGGTTTCCTTTATCCTATGCCCTCACCTTATAAACCATCCTTTTGCCAAAGGATGATCAACATACTGTGAAAGCCATTTAGTAGTGATGAACTTGAGATGTTGGATGAAAATCTTGATGACTTCACTCTTATCTCTGAATCATCTTCTAAATTTCCAAAAACTCAGAAGGATATTATGATGCATGACAATCTATTTTATGAACTTTTACCTTCTCTCAATCCTATTTATGAAGTAGCTTTTTTGATAAAAGAAGGAGATGTGGTTGACAATCCCTTTTAATAAGATTTATGTTTTAGAGATGAGGCCCTAATGAACCATGATAATTTCTCTCCTAAATACTCTCTTAATCATGAAGATAATTTGGTGCAATAAGGGATTATTAGTTCACTTCTTTTACAACTCTTCCTCTTAAGGATGAAGTTTTGAAAATTGATGTTGATCTTTCTCCTAAACTATGTCTCTCTCATAAGAATATCCTAGAAGAAGAGGATGAGATCACAAATACCTTCCATACATGGTACCTCTCCTAGAGAAGAAGTGTGATGCGCATTGATTTACCCTCTCCCAAATTTGGTCTTACTAATGAGGACACATTTTTTCAAGAAGAGGTTATGAGCATTTCTTTCAAATATCTCCCTCCTAAGGATGAAGCTTTGAAGAATGTTGTTTATCTTAATATGTACGTTCCTCATGAGGATCATTTGGTGCAAGTGGATGATAGTGTAGCTACCTTTCCTAGTGATACCATACCCTCTTTTCATTTCAATGGATTTCCTACTAGAGATGAGGCATTAATGAGTCATGTTTGTCCTTATCCTAAAGCTTGTCTTACCCATAAAGATACTTTGGCACAAGAGGATGAAATCATTAGCAATTTCCTTCATGCTCTCCCTTCTAAAGATGTATCTATGGAGAACAAAGAGATTAATTAATTCAAAACCATTCATGTTTCTAGTTATGACAAGCCTAAACCCAAGAAACCTCCCAACACCTTAAAATTTGCAAGATGCATATGTGAAAGAGGTGCTATGGAAATACAACTAGAACAAAAATATGGTTATGAAATACATCAAACATATAATGCTTCTATCGAAAAGAAAGATATCAATGTTCTTCTCACTTTCCTTCCTTCCCCCCCTCATCTTAAGAAATTTTTTGACAAGGGACTTGATATTGTTGAGAAACTCCATGATATATTAGCTAATATCTCCCTTTCGGACCTGATTAAAACTTCCCCTTCACACCATAGGTTGATCCAAGAAGCCTTTCATAAATTATTTATGCATCCATCTTCTAAACTAAATGATATTACATTCTGACAAGATGAATTACCTTTCATAAAGGTTAAAAATAGAGGTGATCCCCTTATGATTACTTCTTGTATTTATGAACAAAACATAACAGGTACCTTAATTGATAATAGACCAACACTTAACATTTGTTGTGTGACTTATTAGATAAGATAAATTGGGATCATTCTTCTATTCAACCCAACCCTCTTTGTGTTTGTGACTTCGATAATGTTCCTACAGAGTCACTTGGTATAGTCATATTACCTATCAAAGTAGGACCTGTGACTTTGCATACTCTTGTTCATGTCATGCCCAACCATCTTAATTATAACCTTCTTCTAAGTAGATCGTGGATTCAAGCTATGAAATCAGTCCCTTCTACTCTTTATCGCACAATCAAATTCATATATAATAATGAGCTTCGCAAAATCCAAGCCAATCCTAATCCTTATGATTTTATTCATGATGAAGTAGGATAAATTTGTCCCTTTAATATTATGATTCCTTCAACAACACAATATCCTATCAATGATGCTTCCTTAGCAAAGAATTGAGGTACATTAAACTTTCTACCTTCTTTCAATAGGTATAAGATCACTCAATCTAGGAATGAAGCCTTGAAGGAGCCTTGTGCGTCATTTATCCAGACTTACTCTAAATCAATTCCCACCTCTCCTTCAAACACATGCCTTGATGATGATGGGGTCTCTTTATAATTTAACACTAAGAATGAACCCTCTCCTTTAGACATTTCAACACATATATTTAATTCTACACATGGATACAATGGACATGGTTTAAGATGGATACAACAAAGTTTCGATGGTCATGAGAAATCTACATCACACTTTTCCAAATAGGGTCTCATTTCCAAAGTCCTCCTTTGTTGGCATCCCCTCTATTGTCTATTACATCTATATCTTCTTACAACTTCTCATCACAACAAGAGAGTATTTTGTATGAGCTTCTTAAAGCCAACTTGTTTACTATCCCTCTAAAAAATCAAAGAAAGAATTGTAATAAAAAAGAATTGTAATAAAAATCAATAGAATCCTTCTTTTTGTAAGTATCAAAAGACCACTTCCATGCCACTAATGAATGACATAATTTAGTAGATAAAATTCAACAACTTATTGTAAATAATACCATTCAAATACCAGATCACAATGAGTTGTACTCTCATCTTATTCCTTCTACATAACATTAGTGGTTGTTATGTTACTCCTCATTATGTGACATCAATGTAATGTTGTAAATTGCACCCCATGCAATTCCACATCACATAGGTGCCTTAATTTAAGATAATTGGAAGCATTCTTCATCTCCTTGTCCATTTGTCTGTGTAGACTACCTTGTCAACTTAGGATTTCACCTTTTCACAACTATGTTGATCATTTGACTAATGGAATCTAGCCCGTTGTGGAGGTGAATGTGCGTTGTGTAGGAGCCCCACAAATATGCCAATCCACAGTGGTCATTTAAGCGTTACACTTGCACCTGGAAGAGTTTGTAATGCCTCTATATGTGGCCACCAATGTCCCAATTCTTCTTTGGTCTCTATATCTTGTTCATTTGAGCCTATTTTGGGGATTATTGACCATTTTTGAAATATCTAAGCTCTTTGTATTCTTCTTGACCTCTTAGACATGATTTTCAACATTCAACATCCACCATTACCATAGCTTTTAGAGTCTTGGCTACTCAAATTCATTTCAGGTGATAGCTTCTTGGTTGACTGAAGGTGAGTTCTCTCTCCTTATTCATTTGCATCTCATCATTTTATATTTTTTGTCTTCCATTAAGCATATATTTATTTTGGTTATCTAGTTATATTTTTATCATTTTCTTTATCTGTGGCTATAATATGGGTTGTCCATGGAGGCAGAAACACCAAAATGGGGGTCTAACTGAGGCATACCCCTAAACAAAACCCCCAACATTTTCTCTCTTATCTATGTGTATATTTACTATTGAGGAAGGGAGATTACTTTGTTGGAGGGTTCAATCTTGGACCAGTTGTGAGCTTTTCCTCTCCCTCTTTTTCTTTTCATAGTTGTTGTCATTCTATACATTCTATTCTATTCAGCACAACACCTTTTACTTTAAGTTTTATTATATTTATATCTGCTAAACAACTTTTTAACTCTGCTCATACAAGATGTTGGTTCTTTGCACTAGTGTCCCAATTTTGCGTGTTTGTTTTGATAACAAAGGCTTAGTAGAGGTTGTCTAGATATATATGTTGTTTGTCTATTTGGTTTTATAGTTTGCATCCCCAAGCTCACCTTTAGCTCCAATAAAGTGAGGTAGAGCGAAGGTTGATTTGTTCCTTGAAGTTCATCACTTTGAGGGTAGCAAATCCCATCCTCTACATTTTGGCGAACCCAACATGAAGGCCAGCTGCATTGTTATTTCTTTTAGTACTTGTTTTGTAGTTTCATTAAAAAAAAGAAGTAAAAATATATATATAACAAACAAATTTGCACAAACTTCTTTATCATCAAACATGGTAAAACTCTATAAAACAAGTCCCTTATTACATCCTCATAGAGAGGTCGAAGTGTTGCAGATCTTGTCTATGAGCTTTATGTCCCAAACTGTCACAGGGGTTGTTGTAAGGAGAACTTCTAGACAGAGTGGTCCTCCTAATTGTTATAGCCCTACCCAACTAGGTCCAATGTTTGTAGATCCTAGTGACCCTTTTTCTACTAGTCCTCTTAAGAGCATTATCATAAGGGGTTCTTCTACATATGCTAAACAACAAAATTATGAGAACAATACCCAAACAAACACTCCAATAGATCCATTTTGACTTTGACTAGATCGATTCACTAGAGAACTTGAGAGATTTCGAAGGAATCTGAAATTAGGGAAATGTTCCCCCTTAGGCTAGAAATCAAGAAAATGTTATCCTATATGTTCAAATCTAGACTAATCTAGGTCCCCCCATTTATCTTGCGCTTTCTCAAAGTGTTGAAACTTGGCCAATGTGTTTTATTGTCTAATTTCTTGTCAAAATCAAAACATTCAAAACAAGTACATATCATCAACTGATCAAAACAAAATCCTCAACCAAGAACAATCTTACACAAACATCATTGCTTAGGGTTTGGAAAATACATCAAGAAATCTATCTACCACCATTTTAAGAAGAAGAAGCCTAGTGAAAAGAAAGTCCAAAAAAGAAGAAGTTTTGTGTACAAAATCGTAAGCCCTTATCGAAACATCAAACATTTATACACTATTATCAAGACTTTGAAAATGGATTTACAACAAATTTTGAGATAGAACCTTTGATATAACAATATTTTTTCCAAAGAAGAGCTCTATCACAATCATACAATAGAATTCAATACATTCTACCATCTTACATTCCACAACTAGAAATATCCTACTAGAGACTCCCAAGTTTGCGCTTTCAGTAAGAATCCATCACCAAACTGTACAATCCATTCAACTTTCAATATTAAACAAGTATTGTCCTTAGTCTCTTTTAATCTTTTACATCTTATCAACAATTCAACTTATTAGTATATTTATAAAAGCTAGGATCCATCATCCTAAGAGGTCATACTAGTCATCTATGGTAGGTAAACCTAACTCATGAGTGTACCCTCTCATAGTTAGTTAGATTGTGGTTGTCAATCACAACACTCACTATACCTTACCTAAAAAATTGTTGTACACCAAACTAAAGATCTTAAGAGTACTTTATTGATAAAATTGTGGTATCAAGATTCATTCACTCACAAAAAATAATTCATCTAATTTTAGTCAAATATTGGAGTTATAGAAAGAGTTAGATAATCATATTGATCACAATCCCGCTTTCATACAACTAATTTTCACATGGCTGAGACTAGATCCATGAGGTGTAAGCAATTAGAATCATGACATGACTCAGAGGATGACGGAACTGTCAATCCCTTTCACCATAAATAATTTGCAGGAGAAGAATATTCACAAACTCCTACACAAGAGGAAATAGAAGAAGCAAGTAGTAATCCTAGGCTCAACAAGATCTTTGACATGATCCTTAAAGGGAATACAAACACTCACTTTCTGAAACTTGCACAAGGTGTAAAAATCCTTCCTTACTATGATGTTTCCCAAATAGTAGAAACAAATGATCAAGCAAAAACTAGTCATCATTGAAACAAGGATCAAAACGATCACATACAACAAAATACCCATAACTATGACTGCAATCAATACCAACATGATGACTATGGTTATATCTGTTGGCAACAAGTCAATAAACTAGGGGGGTTGAATTAATTTTCTCACAAACTTTACTTAATTCAAACACAATTTCAGATATGATAATAAATAGTGAAAGCATAAATCAACCCCACATCAAACACACATAACACCAAGTTTTTTGATGTGGAAAACCCAGTTAAGGGAAAAACCGTGATGGGAACCTACATACAATGAGATAATACCCTATTAGAAGTATGTGAAATATTACAATGGGGAATACACATGCATTCAAGCATACTGCCTAGAGCTCACTACTCAAAACACATAACAAGAAGGGATACAACCCTAAGGAAGACTCGCTGTCTTACACAAACATTTGAATTACATTCAGAAGATCATGAACTGAGCAAGTAGCATCTCCTCATGCCTGGATACAGTTCCAATTAAGCACAATCTAATCTACTCTACCACATTTCTTCACACTTCTGAAAGATCAAAGCATTTGTTTGCACACTCATCTGATCACACACATTTGGATATACTCACAGATACCACACAAATATATCTCTCACATGATTATTACATATATTTATACAAATCATCAACCTATATTTCAAGGTTGGCTCAACACACATCACACATTACAAGAATATAACCACACACGCTACAACTTAACATACAGACCAGAACAATGTCAGCTAAGACATACTATGGACCTAAACCAACACCTCAAACATGAAACACCTCCAACAAATAAGCCTCAAACATCTGCAACACGCTACAATCATTCGGTCGGCCAAGAACATCGCATAACACAAACATACTGAAGAAATCATCCACAACAAGCACAATGATCAATGTGGACCAACAACACAGATAAGACCCGATCTAGAAACATCCACAAGCATAATGAATTACCATAGCAACAATTGCAACATCACCACTTACTAGAATCTCCATTATCATCATACCAAACCTCAAGAACACTCACTGAACTGACTATCAAACTGAAAGATTCACTTGTGAACCTCCAAATCATGAACCATCTAAATTGAAGACACATATGAATGTCCCAAACACTCTACAAAATCCACAAACCAAGATATTGCAATGTGGAGAAAAATCCAGAACACTGATCAACACAAACAACTAAAAAACCAAGTGACATGTAGTTGGTATATCAGATCTCATAACTCGATCAAATCATCATGCAAACCTCTAAAACTTTAGATGAATCAACTAGAGATACTTATCTCAAAACCCTTTAATCTGCAATACACTTGACAAACCAACTTATCTAACCTGATAGCAACACTGGAATGCATAGAGGAATATGTTGACATCAATGACAACACATCATTCCAACAAACTTCTCAACAATATCCAACAATATCCTACCCCCTAACATAGAGATGGATATCTTAAAACAATATATCAATAATATCTCCTAACAAATAACAAATTCAAGGAGATCACATAAAAGGTATTTTGTAGAGGCATATGTCCTTATTCATTTGACAAGAACATAATCATGCCACCTTTTCCTAGGAGCTTTGAGGCTCCCAAGTTTGATAAATACAAAGTAAAGGGTGATCCTAGGGATCATGTCTAAGAATTTTACACAACTTTCTTAGAGGTTGCTCACAATGAAACATACTTAATCCGCCTCTTTCCTCAAAGTCTAGGAGGATCGTCTATGAAATGGTTTTCATGATTGCTAGGTGGAATCCAGAGATTTGCTGATTTAGTTCAAAACTTTGTTACCCATCATGCACATAACATAGAACACGATGTCTCCATGGCTGATTTATACAACACTAAATAAAAAAATGGAGAGTTATTCTCAACATTCTTGCAATGATGGAGACACATTTCTAGCAAACATTCCTTCCACATTCCCGATGAACAATTAGTCAAAATATTCATTTCAAACTTAAATGAAGAGATGGAATTCCACTTGGAGATCGAATGTTGAAACTCTTTTGAGGAGGTGATAGCCCAAGGACTTAAAATTGAGAAAGCTCTTATAAAAAAGGGTTTGGTGAAAATCTTCAAAGGTAACAAGACGATCCTCACACAACTTGCAATAGTGATAAGCCAAAATTTTGGTCTAAAAACAAGAACATTGTCAATGATGGCATTTTTTATGCTAGAACCGTGAAAATCACACAACCTATTATGAAATTGTCAGGACCAAACATGAACACCAACAATAATCCCACAAAAAACCAAGTGAGAAACACTCAACAGGATGTACCTAAAAGTAGGTACACTACATACAAGCCAGATTGGACCTACACACCTTTTAAGGAACCCATTGAAACAATGTTAAGGAAGCTGGTATCATCCAATCTTATCATGCTTCTGATAACATCCAACTATGAGCCTCAAGTGAAACCTACCTGGTGGAAGGATAACAAATATTGTGAATTCCACAAAGGAAAATATCATAGATCGAACAACTGTCCCTGCTTGAAGAACATCATCCAAGATCTTATTGATTGAGGAAAAATTGAAATTGATGGTATCAACCATAAAATCTCAAACATTGACCATACAATATTCAAGAATCCACTCCCTTCATATGAAAAGGGAATTACCTCCCATCAAGGGAAGAACAATGACAATAATGCCAATTATACACGAGCATCCCATGATTATACTGTCAACAATATAACATAAGATACTAAACACATTGCAATGATAACCATCAAAGCTAAGAATCCTAAATGCAATGTTGTTACCCGTCATAGCAAGGTCACACTACAAGCTGTGCCATAAAAATGTCATATAGTCAAAAGCAATATAACCTTATTGACCATATAAAAAAGATGTATGCACTAATTTCTATCCTTGAGCTTTTATGATTATCACCATTGCATAAAAAAACCTTGGACAAAGCTCTCCAAGAAGCGTTAGTCCCATCCAATATTAATATTAATCAATTTCAAGCCATGGTGGGCAATCTCAAATCATCTCATTGCCTCATTTTCATTGAAAATGACGATTCATCCATACAACAACTGCATAATGCTCCACTTCACATTGTCGATTTCATTAACAAACACCAAATCAAGTGAGTCTTGATAGATGGCGGAGTTGGTCGGAACATATGCACATTGCAACTAGTAACAACACTGGGATACACAAAAAATGTAGTGGATGTTAGAAAGAAGATCACCATCAAGGCCTATGATGATGCAGAATGATCCTCCAAAGGATGTGTCACTCTACCAATTAGGTTGGGACATGTGGTTAAGGAATCAAGGATGTCGTTTACCAAGTCCTAGATCTACCCCTTCCATAGAAGCTTCTTCTAGGAAGACCCTGGATACATTTCATGGAAGCAATAGCTTCCATCTACCATCAATGCATCAAGTTTTTGCATAATGGAGTGGAAAATAATTTTAGGTGATGCTAATCCATTTGCCTTTTGCAACAATATAAGACATCAACTTGGTAATACTATTCCTAGCAACAAAGAAGCTACTTCCTCATCGTCCTATGTTAACCCCACTTCTCTGACCTGTAATCCAATCCATACACCAAATACCAATAAACTGATGAAGGTAAAGGATGAAGGCCTGTGAGAATATAACATTAGCCAACTTTTTAGTGTTGGTCAACTTCTAATTTTACCCTAGACATATGGCAAACCTCAACCTTTGCAATAGACGTCCACTACAGCTAGCACATGTACACTTGCAAGGTTCACCTCGGGAAGAAGCCAAGATGAAAAAATATTGAAGAAGATTTGGCAAAGTGGATCTACAAAGAGAAGTCAACCAAGGATAAACAACCTATACAGATATCAACAGAAAGCTATGGCAAAGGCTTCACAATGATGCAAAAGATGGGTTATGACAGACATAGTGCTTTAGGCTTACAAAAACAGGGTGTACAAGAACCTTTGTAACCTTCATTATACTCTAGAAATCAACTCAATGGACTAGGATACAATCCAAGTCATGCAAGCACTTATCAATCAAAATCCCCAAATATAACAAACAAGCAAAAGGGTTGTGTTGTATATGTCTATTACTCCAAGGTTAAACTATCATCCATTTTAGACACACAAGCATCATCAACAACCCCATCAAATACGACACCTTCAACAACTGTTGACAAAACTTTACCTAAAGATTTGCCTGTAAGATGCAGTAACAGAGATCTACAAAGTGATTATGAGATAGGCTCACATGAATATGAATGGGATTCTTCAGGTTGAATGGGATTCTTTTGATACTTTTGAAGATAAAAGAGCCAAAGGAGAGGCATGGATTGAAACTTTCTGGGATCATGTGGTACACAAGTCATAACATCCTTTTGATAGAGATGTATCGCCTGCTAAGCCTAAATATGAAGATGAGAGTAACAACGATGACCTCAATACCTTCATTCTAACCTTAAATGCCACATCCTAGGACTGTAACCTAGTCGATGACATAATGCCATTTATACACCCACAACTCATTGATTGGGACCAACAAGATCCCCCGCGCCTAGATGTGTTCCAAAATAATGATGCTATCATTGAATTCCTTGAACTTTGGGATAACACACTAAGAAGGGATCACAAAAATGAGTTTTCTATTAAACTCAACAATGCAACTTACTTTAGAGAGAATGCCAAACCTTTCAGTCACAAAAATATAACAATCCAGAATGGATCTTCTAGTGAAAACCACACTACAACACTTCTAGGTCCTAATAAAGTAAAAGTAAAGGATGAATCCAATGGTGAAAACCTTTCTGAGGCACTTGAGGATGGAAGGTTTGACATTCTACCATTCATCACAAATCAGGAAAGATCCTCTATCCTTGTGGAAGAAACAAACAAAACAAGAACCTTTGCAACCTTCATTATAGCCTAGAAATCAACTCAATGGACTAGGATGCAATCCAAATCATGCAAGCACTTATCAATCGAAATCCCCAAATATAAAAAACAAGCAAAAGGGTTATGTTGCACATGTTTATTACTCCAAGGTTAAACTCTCATCCATTTTAGACACACAAGCATCATCAACAACCCATCAGATACGACACCTTCAACAACTGTTGACAAAAATTTACCTAAAGATTTGCCTGTAAGATGCAGTAACAGAGATCTACAAAGTGATTATGAGACAGGCTCACATGAATATGAATGGGATTCTTCAGGTTGAATGAGATTCTTTTGATACTTTTGAAGATAAAAGAGCCGAAGGAGAGACATGGATTGAAACTTTCTGGGATCCTTTGGTACAAAAATCATCTTTTGATAGAGATGTATCACCTCCTAAGCCTGAATATGAAGATGAGAGTAACAATGATGAACGTTCTAACCTTAAATGCCACATCTTAGGACCGTAACCTAGTCGATGACATAATGCCATTTATACACCCACAACTCATTGATTGGGACCAACAAGATCCCCCACGCCTAGATGTGTTCCAAAATGATGATGTTATCATTGACTTCCTCAAACTTAGGGATAAAACACCAAGCAGGGATCACAAGAATGGGTTTTTTATTGAACTCAACAACGTGGCTTAATTTAGAGAGAATGCCAAACCTTTCAGTCACAAAAATATAACAATCCAGAATGGATCTTCTAGTGAAAACCACACTGCGACACTTCTAGATCCTAACAAAGTAAAAATAAAGGATGAATCCAATGGTGAAAACCTTTCTGAGGCACTTGAGGATGGAAGGTTTGACATTCTACCATTCAGCACAAATCAGGAAAGATCCTCTATCCTTGTGGAAGAAACAAGTGAAATAAATCTGGGAACAACAAGAAATCCTCACATAATACACTTAGCAACATCATTAACTCCAGAAGAAGATCCTATTTTTTCAAAATTATTTCAAAAGAGAGAGATCAATTTTACATGGTCTTATGAAGACACGCTAAAACTAGATCTAGTGATGCATCACTTGACAGTAGCAAAAGGATCCAAACTAATAAAACAAAAGCTAAGGAAAATGCATCCTCAAATCACACTCTTAGTAAAGGATGAACTCAAAAAGTTGTTAGGTGTTGGTTTCATCAGGCCAATTGACTTTGCAGAATGGATATCTAATATTGTACCGGTGGCAAAACCAACTAGGGGCATCCACATTTGTACTAATTTCAGGGACTTAAATGAATCTTGTCCAAAAAATGACTTCCCCTTCCTAACATTGACATGATTGTGGATATGATTGTTGGACATGCAATGCTCTCATGGATGGATTTTCTAGTATAACCAGATCAAGATAGCACTCAAGGATCAACACAAAACAACCTTCACTTGTCCATGGGGCACCTACTGTTGGAGCATGATGTCATTCGGCCTAAATAATGTTGGAGATACATATCAACGAGAAATGACCACTATCTTTCATGACATGATGCATACTTTGATGGAAGACTATGTAGATGATATACTAGTAAAATCCTTAACAAGTGACAATCATCTAGAAATCCTGGACAAGTTCTTCTCAAGGCTAGATCAATACAAGGTCCATTTGAACCCAAAGAAATGTTTTTAGAGTAACCTTTGGGAATCTCCCAGGATACATTGTCTTTGATAAAGGAATTGAAGTTGATCTTGCAAAGGTGAAGGAAATCCTTGAAATGCCACCTTTAAAGAACATTAGTAATCTAAGAACATTGCAAGGGACATTACAATCCATTCATCGGTTCATCACTCAATTGACTGATAAATGTCATCCATTCACACATCCGCTACACAAAAACATTCAGTTCAAATGGGATGAAAAATGCCAACAAGTATTTCAGCAATTGAAAGACTACCTAATGAAACCACCTTTGTTAATACCACCAGCTTGAGATAGGCCCTTATTGTTATACATATCAGCTACTGCTACTGCCTTAGGGGTACTACTAGCATAGCATGATGTAGAAAAGGAATGCACAGTTTACTATGTCTCCAGAACATTAGTAGGGTATGAACTCAAACTATACCCCTATCGAGCGTGCATAAATTGTGATGGTCTTGGCCTCACTCAAGCTAAGACACTGTATGCTAACAAATAAAATCAAGCTCATTGCAAAGAATGATCCTCTGAAGTATTTCTTAAGTAAAGCAACTCTAACTGGTCGATTGTCAAAGTGGGTCATGATCTTGAGTGAATTCGATATTGAGTATGTGGACCGCAAGGCAATTAAAGGGAAAGTGATAGAAGATCATCTGGCAAAAGTCCCCATTGAAGGTAATTACCCACTCATATCAACCTTTCCTAATGAAGCAATATTCATAGTAACATCTACACAATAGTGGATTCTCTACTTTGATGGATCATACACTCAACAGGGTTCAAGAGCGGGAATTATCTTAATCACTCCTCAAGGTGACAACATTCCAAAGTCATACATGTTAACATTTCCATGCACAAAAAACATAGCAGAGTAGGAAGCCTTGATCACAGAACTCAAAATGGCTATATAGTGGAACTTGAAGGACCTACAAGTCTATGGCGACTCTCAAATAGTATTCGGGCAAGTAAATTATGAATACCAAACTAAGGATGAAAATCTCATGCCTTATAAACGTATGATTGATAGTTTCAAACCCATTTTCACAACTATCACTTTTGAGAAAAATCTACGGGAACAAAATAGAGTTGCAGATGCAATAGCTACAATAACCTCTCTCCTAGATCTACCACAAAATTCTACACACTACAAGTTGTTAATTGAATAGTCATGGATCCCCACTTATGATATCCCAGAATACAAAATATTATGTCAAATCATTGCTCCCAATTCCCCTTGGCATGGTGAATTCTACGCTTACCTTCACAATCAAATCCTTCCACCAAACCTATCTAATAACTAACATAAGACCTTCATACGCCAATCATCTCGATACATAATCATTACTGATACCCTATATCAACAAATGTTTGACGTTACTATCCTACGATGTTTAGAGCAAGGAGAGGTGACAACAAATGTACAAGAGGTACATGAAGGTATTTGTTGATCTCACTCTTGCGGCCCACCCTTGGCTAAAAAGATCATGAGAACAAGATACTATTGACCTACAATGGAGAAAGACTCATATTATTTTGTCAAAAAGTGCAAGAAATGCCAAGTTCATTGAGACTTGATACATGCACTAACACAAGAACTACAACCTATTGCAACACCATGGCCCTTTTGTCAATGGGGAACTCAACCAGAGTTTACTTTAGTGGTGAATATTTGCCAATGATGAATATTTCACGTTGGTGACCTGGAAAATGGCGAATATATTGTACCGACCAGGGGTGGCCATGTTACTAGGAATTTATAAATATTCGCCAAATGCACGACCCAATTGCACATTGTAATTGTATCTATGTGAAGATTTCGCCAATAGAATCCACGTTATCCACATGGTAAATTCAATTTTTTCTCATACACTCTCTGAGGTTGCCTTAATAGATGACCATAATTCGCCTATAGCCATATAAAGATTTATTTGCCAAGAGGACCCAATTCGCCTGGCATTTTGCAGGCACGTGTCTCCATTCACCCCAATTTTCTCCAACTCTATTATATTTGCCAATTAACTAGTCGACCCATAATCGCCTCAAAAATTATATAAGACGTGTTACAGTTAAGCGAAATTTGCCAAATATTTGTTGTATGTGGGGAATGAGGGCAATAAAAGCGTAAAAGTCGGATTCAAAAGACCTACACACCAATGAGACTCTTGGTGCAAGTATAGGAACTATTTGAAATAGTTCAACTTCCCAAGGGGTGTCCCATTGTTCTCTATCTCACAGTCAATGTTTTACTCTTAGATCACTGAGCAAAGTGACTTAGGAATGACAACTCCAAGAACGAGTGATGTTTGATTTATATGCATGAATGCATTCTAAGATGTATATGACATTGAAATTATGATGATTAAGCTAGTATAAAGATGATGCTATGATAAAGGATTAGCCAATCTATCCTAACATCATATACTAGTCTAGCATGGATATTCTATGATATAAAAATGCTTCTAAATGCTATTATGATGATTTAACAAAGAGAGGCTAAAATGCTTAGTAATTAGACTATAATGTAGATGCATGAAAGATTATTGATTGAGCAAAATGACTATAAGTTTGATGCACATAGACTTAATTGTGAAAATGAAGAATAAGAGATCTATTTATAGGGAAAATAGGGCAATAGATGGTCAAGATTAGATAATCTTAATAACAGCCAGGATTGAAAGTTAATCAATCCATGTTCACAATTCTCACCAATGAAATGGTGACAATTGTCAACAAGAGGTTGCTTGAGAGGATATGTAAGAAGCATTAAATGCTTGAGAAGGCATGAAGATTACCCTAGGAGGTAAGGGTTAAGGTTAGGTTAGCGTCATCCATTGGATAAAGATTTTACCCAAGGGGTAAACTCTTGTGCAAGGGTTAAAGGGATAACCAAGGTTAAAGCCATGAATGCTTGATGAGACCCTTGGGTTAGATGAGGGTTGAGTTAGAGAGAAAGTCTCTAACCATGCAGTAAGGTTGAGTTAACCATTAATGGTTAGGAAGACTTTGAGGGTTAACTTGTCGAAGACATAAAGCCTTTAATGGTTATGGAAGATTTTGGAGGCTTTGAGAAGTGACTTCTCTTTGCTTAGGATTGTGACAATAGTTATAAGAAGAATTAGGCTAAATTGGAATTGATTAGAAGAATCTAGAAGGGGTTTAGGAGGCAAGTGGGAGATGTAGGAAAATGCAAGTGGAGGGAAAAGGATTTTAATTATAATAAAATTACTTTATTTCAACAAAATAGATGCAACTTGCATAAATACAAGTAGGGGATTTAAATACATAAATTAGATTTATTTATTTGCAAGGATGAATATAATTAAATGTAAATTTAATTAAAAAGGGAGAAAGGGGAATTAATTAAGTAAAGTAATTTATTTAATTAAAGGCTAGAAAAGGTTTAGGTGATCTTAATTAAATAAATTGAATAATTCATTTAATCAAATAGATGAATGTGAAGAAATTAATTAAATAGAATTTAATTAATAAGGGAATGGGGTTAAAATGAATATTAAATATTCATTTAGGAAAGTGGTCAGATTTATACGTCTACATTTGTATACCATATAAAATTCCCACCGAATTCACCAAATAAGGATTGGTACAAATACATTCAAAGATTAGTTCTATCTCTACACAATTTGGTCAGTTTTGGGCTCTCTATTCGGATCAATAGCGAAGTTTTAGACCAAGAAAAACCATTGCAGTTGACTGCATCGGTGACTGCTAGTGACCTATTAGGTGAGTGATCATATTTTTGAAGTGTTCTAATATTATTTTGAATTCATCTCTATTTGCTTGCACTGTTGAGTTCATTCTTATTCAGTGGTGACCTGCTAGTGCCAGTAGTCACCTGGGAGACCTCAAACATCTAGATTGTAGGCCGTAGGGCCAATGAATCATATAGTCTAGTCTATTTACTATTATTTTATTTATTTTTAATAAGTAAATAGTTGCATAGGGGCAACACCCTTGTATTAATAAAAAATGGGTGAATACAAGGGCTAGTTCAGTGAGAGCGGTAGGGGGAAAGAACCAGGAAGAAAACCCCCTACCCTATCTCTATTCCTTATACAAAAAGAACCAGCAAGGAGACTTGATAAGTACAAAACACCAGTTGACAATCGTTGAAGATAGCAGAACCGGCCAGAGGCCTTTAAACAAAAAACAATAACCATAAAACAGAGAAACCAGAGAAAGGTGACAACCGAAATCAATGGGAGTCTTTCGAGTCATCATCTACAAGAGCACGGGCCACATCTAGGATTATAGGGCATTTAGTGCCACAGGTCGAGTGAGCCGCTGATTCATCCTTCTCCCTAGGGAGTCGGTAGTCATTAGGGAACCACTCCTCGCCAGGCCCAAACCCCAAGTCATTGCCATCGACCAAATCTCCATTCTCTAGAATACCAAAAACTTCTACCCTCGCTAAATTTTCATCTCGAAGATACTTTTCCCTCCATTCCAACATGAAGCCATTTTGAATGTCTGATGTCTTAAGCAGAAATTCAATATTCTTGGTAATGGCATGCCAGGTTTCTTGAAGAGCATCAAAGTCTAGAGAGTTCACAATCACAAAATTTCTCACCTCCGCCCCGTTGCCCAAGGACATATAATAATTTTGGGGAAGCGGTATTCTCAATTTGTCATCAATATTGTCCAATGCGACATCAATCTCCCCCAGCAGGCGGTGTTTAAACACTATTTGAGTTAAAAGCTTCGCTCTCTTCTTGCTAGTCCCCATGTATATGACCATTGCAAGGAAAAAGGTCAGAATATCAGCATTGGCTTTGTACCTATGATAAGCCATAAGGAATTCCTTCCCCAGTATCCTTTTAAGGTTGTGAAGAATGAGAGGGTGTCGAGAGTAGAAGACCTCCTGCAAATGTTTGTCAGTGATTTCGCCCAGGAAGGCCATCTGCCGACAAGTAGCTTCAAGGAGAATTGGGGATTCCATGGCAAGTCACCAAGCAAAAAATGCAAATATTTGATGGGAAAATGAGGGCATTCTAGTGTTAAGTAGCAAGTCATCAAACTAGGGTATACGGGCGCCAGGCAAGTAGCTCATGCCTATTGAATACACACACATGTGAAATGACAGTGTCCAATAAACTTTCGATCCAAAGTTTGTCAACTTAATGTCGACCATCTTTATTCATCAAGTAATTATATGCATATCCAGATAGGATCTAGTCGTAACTAAATATCAATTAAAAGTACACACATGTCCAATTGCCAAAGGGCACAAACCAGCATAGACCAATAATGACTGTAGGGAGCCACGACTCAGTGGCAAGAAAAAGTCTTAACTGGTGAACAAATCAATCAGTTGATCTATCCACTAGAAGCCAGGATCATTAGGTTAAGTAAAAAATATAGAGGCAAGCGGGGGGGGGGGGGGGAATACAACCGGTTTGTGCCCCAACCAATAATTCAATCGGAAGGAGAAATGGAGAGCACAACCGACAAGTAACTCAAGCAGTGAGCTCCACCACCAGTGAGATAGTCGGGAGTCCATGTTAATCAGTGGAGGCAATACTATAGTACCATCATCGATAGGTTAATTGAAGAAACATATCAACTGGAAGGAGAAGAAAATCAGTTGAGACCACAACCGACATACTCAATCGAAAAGCACCATTACTTCGCAAGGTAATCGGACCATATCAACTGGTGGAAGCTCATCTGGGATAATCAAACTAGTCTAAATGACCCAATCAGAGTGCTAAGGGGGATCACCATCAGTAATCACCATTTTAGAGTCTCTACCAGCCTCTCCATTGCCTTCCCTATAGATGTGGCTAATCCGAAATTCATCAAAGGTGTCTAGCAGCATCAGAATCGATTGAAGCCACTAGTTAAGGCACCAACTAGGGGTGTTGTTATAGAAGACCACATTAATCACATTTAGTGAGTCTCCCTTCAGATGAATTCTTTGCAACACACACTCCATCCCTAGTTGCAGTCCTCGTAGAGCCACTCTGAATTTAGCTTCGTTGTTAGTGGCAACTCCAATCTTTTCAGAGATTTCTTTTATACAGATATCATCGGAGTTCCTCAATATACACCCAATACCACTTTGACCCAGGTTTCTAGCAAAAGCACCATCAAAGTTTACCTTAAACCACCGAGTCTCTAGCACTTCCCATTTAACACCCAATCTTGGATTGATCTGATCCACCGGGGATCCCTTACCAAAAAGTGGTGGAATGAGTAGATTTGGAAGTGCTATCTTAATCTTCCAATCCCAGTCCGTATATATATTTTTCTTTAATGATTTGGATTGAGCAGCCTCATTCAGGGCTCAGTCAGATGGTTCTCAATTTTCCCACATAGAGTCATTAAGCTCATCTCTTTATCTTGGAAAATTCTATGATTTCTTTCTCCCAAATCAGAAGAGATGGTATAATATAAAATAAATCAGCAAATATAGCCTTTCCTTCTAGTTTAGGCCATTGCAGAAACCACTCTTCCAACCCTGATGGAAAGGGGCCAAAGATTCTCAATTTTCCCATGAAATGCCACCAACAGTGACTGGAAAACTTGCAGTGGAGAAGTAGGTGATCCATAGTCTCTTCTTGCTCCTGACATAAAATGCATCTACTGGGTCCATTGATACCCATTGAAAAGAGTCTTTCTTTAGTAAGAATCTTCTTTTGACAAGCCAGCCAAGCAAATGAACCTGCTTTGGGTAGGAGATGTTGATGCCAAAAAAGATTAACAAGCCAATCTTTTTTTGTCTATAGCAGCTTCTTTCAATTTGTAACCAAAACATATCTTGTATTTACCATCAGAGGAACCACACCACCTGATAATGTCCTTCTCAGGGGAAGGGAAAATAACCCTTTTGCTGAGAATGTCGGCAAACAAGTCTTTCTAGTGCTGGTCCAAGTCCAAGGGATCCAAGGAGTTCCATTTCCACTTAGCAATGTCATTTTCTGGGATAGGGTAACCATAATCATAGATATTGTGACCCCAGAGATGACAAGTTTCTACCATGATAGGTTGCAGAGAAGGGTTGAGACATAAGGCAGCTTCACTAGCCCAAGAATCAATCCAAAAGGAGGCATCCCTTCCATTCCTGACATCCCAGGTAACCTAATCACTTATGATTTCCCTGCTTTCCACAATAAAATTCTAGATGGCCAAACCTCTATGGGGGTTTGTTTATAGTAAGAATCCTTTTTGGCTCTAGGGAGTCCAAATATTTATGTTTTAGAATCATTGCCCATTTTTGTTTACCACCACTGCAAATTTCTCAAACCAATTTAGCACCCATCGCTAAATTCATAATCAAAATTTGTCGAATGCCAGCACCCCCTACCTTTTTTGGTTGGCAAATCTTTTTCCAAGCTACTAGAGGAAATTTCCCTTTGTCATCCAAGCCATTCCAAAGGAAATTTCTCATTATAGAGATCAATTCATCTTCAATTTCCATCGGTAATCTCAGACATGCCATGGAAAAAACTGGTAGTGCAAAGAGGACTGATTTTATCATAGTGAGTTTCCCAACAGAGGATAACCACTTGCCTTTACAATTTGCAAGCTTGGATTTGCACTTATAAATAAGATGCTTCCAATATCAAGTTTTGTTACTGCCAATGAAGAGGGGGGTTCCAAGAAATTTCCCTGGGAAGTTTACAACTCTGAGATTAAGAATCCTTGATAAGACACCTTGCATGTTAATCAGAGTATTGACAAAAAACACTTCAGATTTATTCCAATTGATTTTCTAACCGGAAGCCATACAATAATCATCGAGGAATGATTTAATTGTTCTTGCCTCTCTCCTACAAGCCGAGCCAAACAAAATGGTATCATCGGAAAACTGCAAGTGAGCCATTCTTTCAACCCCTATTGCCACATTGACTCCAAGCCATCGATCATCTTGTTGAAGAGCTCTTATTGATTGACCTAAGGCTTTAGCCATTATGATAAACAAAAGTGGTGACATTGGATCACCTTGTCATATTCCTCTTGACATGAAAAAAAAGCCATGAGATGAGCCATTAACCAAAACGGAGAATTTGGGGGATGATAAAAAACTCGTGACCCATGTGATCCATTCCTTGCAAAAACCAATTTTTTTTAATACATGAATTAAGAAACCACTGTCCACCATATCATAAGCTTTCAGAATATCCAGTTTTAAAATCATGCAGGAATCCTTGGTTTTCCTAGCTGTATGGAGCGTTTCATGGGCAATGATAATGCCTTCCACAATGGATCTTCCAGGGGCAAATCCACTTTGTTCATCCGATATGATGTGTTTAAGGAGGGGCTTCAATCTATTGGCTATGATCTTTATTACAATCTTATAGACCTTGTTGCGTAAAGCAATGGGCCTAAAATCACTCATCTATTGAGGGTTTTGCTTTTTCAGGATTAAAGACAAAAAGGTGTGATTAATAGCACCTAACATAGTCAATTTCTTTCTTGATTCTTCTACTGCTAGGTGTAGATATCGAGTGATGATATCCCAGAACTGTTGGAAGAAAGCTACAAGGAAGCCATCAGAGCCAGGAGTCTTATCAGGATTCAATTGGAAGGTGATTTTCCTTACTTCATCAATTGAGATAGGATTAAAGAGAGTTGCATTTTGATTATCAGATATTATGGATGGGGTTGAGTTAAGAAGTCTGACTCTTGCTTCATGATCATTCTGGTGACCACCATTCATTAAAGATTCAAAGAATCTTACAACTTCCTATGCAATGTCCTCATAGTTCTTGACTATGTATCCATCCGGTCTCTTAATCTCTAATATTTTATTTCTATTGTGAATGGCAATGGCTGATCTATGGAAGAATTTGGTATTTCTGTCACCTTCCTTAAGCCATAACTCCCTTGATTTTTGTCGCCAATGGATTTCCTCACACTGAAGGACTTCATTTAGATCAGATTTGAGGGATTTTTCTTTGTTAAATAAATACTCATTCATTCCTGAAGTAATAACAGAATTGGTGATTTCTCCCAACTCAACCTTAATTCTTAATTTCTCCCTATGAATATTCTTGAAATGGTTCATATTCCATTCTTTATTCTTAACCTTAATATACTTGAGCTTATTATTGAGTATAAATAATCTTGAATTATTCCTTAGAGCTAGTTCATTCCACCAAACAGAAATAAGATCATGCAGCTCAGGCACTCTAAACCATATTTTCTCAAACCGAAAAGGGGTACCTCCTTCCAATTGTCCCATGGCAACCTCCAGACAGATCAGGTAGTGATATGATCCAATAAGCGGGAGAATCGATGACTCTAATACAAGATTTTATGCTAGCCAATCACCAGTAAAAAGAAACTGGTCTAGCCATTCTGCAATACTAGAAATACCCGATCTCTTGTTCGTCCATGTGAAAATTCTATTTTTAGGAACAATGTCTATTAGGTGATTGTTCTCAACAAATTCCAAAAAATCCTTCTAGGATGTACCAGTCCTCTGAATGCCCCCACTTTTTTCATTGCCACAAAAGGATCGCATTGAAGTCCCCAACAACCACACAACTACCTTCAGTAATACTGCAAAGTCTGATGGCTAAAAGATCCTAGAGAGCACATTTATCACCAACAGAAGATGCTCCGTAAATATTAAAAAGATTGAAATTCTCATTTCATCCAAGGATAGTTACCAGACAATGTTTCCGGTACTTATCTTCCCCGACAAGAGAGATCCTAATGTTCATGGGATTCCAGATGATTCCCAAGCCACCAAAGACTCCATCCAATTGCCTAAACAGACCATTCCACTATTTCCAAACTCTCATTTTTCAATCAATCTCAGCCTTACTCCATTTAGTTTCTTGTAAAAGCCAAATATCTCCTTTGGTGTCATCAACATGGCGCTTAATCAAGCACCATTTATTAGGGGCATTGATGCCCCTGACATTCTAAGATAAGAGTTTCATTTCTCTTGGGGAAGGGTGTTTCCCTTCCCTAAATTAAGTTTGGTTTGACCACTAGTTGCACCAACAATTGCTAGCATCATTTTTTCTTACTTGCGCCCCCGCATTCCTTTTGGCTTGAAGTTTGGTTTGTCAATGGTTGAATCCGACTTCCCAAAACCTTTTGTGGATTCCTCCAATATAAGATCAGAGTCAGGTTCAAAGTCTTCTTCCCATTCTGAGGAGGAAGACTCAATTTCACCATCTCCCAATTCAATACCAAGCGAAGAGCAAATATTATTTCCCATCTCCCCCAGATTTCTAATAGCGTCCTGTTCTTGAGTGTGAATTTTGCAATCTTTAATAACTAGCTAACTCCTAGTGGCAAGAGGATAGGGTGGTAGCGACTCCGCCAGTTTAGTTTCAATATTCGCCTGTAAGAATTTAGTCTTTTCCAGAAGCATGAGAAGATCTTGTTGGCTTTCACTTTGATCAGAGGAGGGAAGAGCTATGTTCAAAGGAGTTGCCTCAGTTAATGGAATATTCTCATTATCATGAATTTTTTTACAAAAGTCCGCCCTAGTGTCAGTGGAGATAGGAGGTTCATATTGCAGATTTTCTTCAATAGGAAATTGCACACGAGAATAACTTCTCTGTATTGTAGCCGAAACATCACAACCTAGGCCAGTGTGATCTAAAGAGAAACATCTAGGGAAAATATGCAACTGATCTTCTCTATCAATCTTTTGGATCCAGAACTTCCCAGCCCCAATAATTTTAACTTCATCGGGGATCTTGGTGATTTGATCTGTGCAAATGCATATTTTGAGGAAGCTTCCCCATATTTTATCCTCCAAAATATCATCAACCGATACAAATGTGCCAAGATCTTTGCATATATCCTTAATGACATCTATATGCTAGTAATCTAAGGGATAGTTGTAGAGTCAGTCTTAACCATACCTTACTGTCTGGTAATACATGAGTCCGGAGATTGAAATTGGGCTGCCACTCAATGATGTGAACTTCAATTCCATCCAAGATATATGAACCTTTGTTTTTAGCTTGCCATTTCTCGTAATTACTCATAAATTTGATCATATAGAAATCATTTGGGAGAATATTGATGTTAATATCCTTTCCCCATTGTGCTCTACACCGGGATTCAAAGTTACCCTTAACCCATTTTCCACCACCCCACTTGATGAAAAAGCAGAATTCAAGCATATTCGATCTAGTAGAATTAATTTTGTTTTCATCCAAAAAGATATTAGGTCTTGAAGTATTTCTTACCGGTTTATGATGATGGGTACGATGAGGGGGAAAGGCCCGTCCTCAAAAATCAGCATATCCCACTCGATCCGGACAAGGGTTCTGATCTTTAGGATGAAAGTTGGATCTCCAAAACTTGGCATGGTCCACCCTAGAGTTGTCTTGCCTGAAGTGCCCATTCCACAATTGGAAATTACCATGAGATTTTAGAAGGACCATATTGGGTTCAGAATGAGGATTGCCTCACTCGATTGCCGCACCAGGGATGCTAGATTCAGGCAGAGGTTGCTAGTTTTGGGGGAACTCAGAAGCATGATACTTGGCCTTGCGAAACCAACCTTTATTATTCCAGATGAAACCATTTTCCTTCCATTTAAGGGGGTCAATAGGGCACTGATTTCCACTTGAGTATGGATTTCCATAATTCATCCGTGGTCTGGAATATCTATCTCCATGGAAAATGTCTTTTTGCCCAAAAATTAGCCTATTTCTGAGAGGGTTGAAACCTACCTGCTTCAATGGGAAAGGCAATATCTGCTTCATTGCTCCATGAACTGATCTTTGGGTCGACTTTGTTTTGATTAGGAATCTTTGTAGCCTGCACGCCCAAACTTTGCATATCGACATCCTTGCTCCTATTGTTGATGTCGCTCCTGCTGCCTTCAAACACCGCCATTTCGCTATTTTAATATGAAGTTATTACTCACTGATATATTACATTTATTTTAATAGTCTATTTACCATTATTACTTCTTCAACAACTTGATATTTTTTTGTAGCCTTTATTTCATTGGAGATGTCAAAAAAGAAGAAGGGTAGGAATCTTGAATGTGGGGAAGACCAAAAGAGGCCAACAAAACACAAAACGTTGTCTTTGTACTTTGGCATTGGCAAAGATCTTGGTGAAAATCAGGAAGGTACATCATCACAAGTACAAGTACAAGATTCACAACCTTCGCCGCATATTGAAGAAGGTAGAGAACCTGATATCTTAGATCACGATGAACTTGAAAGATATTTTTTGGTAGATACCTAGGTTAGCCAGAATGAAATAATCAACTTGGGTGATAATGCCACATATGATAATGTACGGAAAGGGAAAAGAAAAGCCATATCAAAAAAAGGATCAACCCAAATAAAAAAAGGATTGGGAGTGGGATATGTCAGTGAGTAATTTTCAATTTAATTGGGCATCAAAGTATCCATTCATTGAACCAGTGGAGAATCCAATTGAAGGAGAGCCTCTAATAGAATGTAGGTGTAAGATTTGCACTTGGAAACATAAGAAGGAAAATAGGTTGCAACTAAAAATTGACACCATAGAAAAGCATATGGGTAAAGTTAATAATAAAAAATAGACGGAGTTGAAAAATCAGTGCTAAGATGGAAGACAAAGAAGGAATGTAAGCATGTGAGGAATGATGAAGAATTTTATTTTTGTGAGAAAATACAAACAAAGCCTGCTGAAGTTAAAGGTTCTATTGAAGCTATTTTTGGAAAAGCAATGCAAATAGAACACTTGGGAAAAGATGTTCAGTTAAGTGTTGTTTTTTATATTTTGAGCAGAGGGTGTTCTATGACAAACTACCCATCAATAAGTAGTTTATTATGTTGAGACATGGACCAGCTAGGACTCGAACCTAGGAACTTCCATATGCTACTGGAGTGCTCTGCCACTGAGCTACTGGCCCCTCTTGGACTAGTCCATCATCGGTCCAGGTGTGGCTTATTTCCAACACCAACACCCCCCTTAAGCCACACCTCTTGTGTGCTTGGGGCTCCTAGCATGGACTTGTCTCTGATACCATGTTGAGACATGGACTAGCTAGGAATCGAACCTAGGACCTTCCATATGCTACTGGAGTGCTCTACCACTGAGCTACTGGCCCCTCTTGGACCAGTCCATCGTCGGTCTAGTTGTGGCTTATTTCCAACACCAACATATTACACCTTTTGAAAGTTCCTAACTATCCTAATAGTCACTGGCCGGTAAACAGTGGATGGGAATGGGCAAGTTGTCTTGCTAAGGTTGAAACAAAAGATGTAAAGGAAAAAATAAGGGAGTGAAAATTTATTGCGTTGTCTTTAGATGAAGTTACAATAGTAGAAAATACTTCATGGGTATGCATACATGTTTATACTGTACAGAATCATGCATGCCAACCTCATCTGCTATCTGTTGCTAAAATGAAGGATAATGCAACAACGGAAAATTTATTTTAACTAGTAAAGAGTAGTTTAATTGAATATGGAGGTATGGATGACATGACAATTGCCAAAAAGTTGGTGTGTGTTGGAGCGGATCGAGCTTCAGTAATGAAAGGTCATAGGAATGATCTTTGCACAAAAATGGAAACTTCTTGTGCACCCTACATTACTGGCATTCACTGCATGGCCCACATAATGAATCTAGCTTTTGGAATTGTGAGCAAGTATGCTCCAGTAAAAAGAATTGAATATTTAGTTAGAGAGCTCTACTCACACTTTTTGTCAAAGTCCCAAACGATTGGAATTTCAACACTTTGCCGATGGAATAATCGATGGGAACAAGCTTCTTAAGGATAATGATACCAGATGGATCTCTTTGGATGGTCGAATGCATCGATTTTTTTAGAATATTCATCCTTGATTGGACTATTTCACATAAATTGTGACAAATTAGAGCAACCAAAATTTTCTGACTTGCTTCAGTGGTTAAGTAATATAGAGACACTCTTAACTTTACCAATTCTTCTCCCCATGCTAGAGGAAATGAGAAATATTATGAAAAAAGCCCAACAAAGAGCTATGTATATTGCAGAATAAGCTAAGTTGCATAAGATGACATGCCTCTCCCTTGATAATCTCTCGATCTCAACCAACATTATCTGATGAAAAAATTGATAAGTGGCAGACACTCACAAATTTGAACAATCCTGATAACTTTTTATAGATCGGTGCAAACAGGGAGATATGAGCCAGTGTACATGGAGTTGAGATACCAATGCACTTATTTGCCATGGTCGAGCCCGAGGAACCAGGAAAGCACCCCAAGAAGCAACTAGCAAGCGTTAGGAGGGAAGATTTTAGCAAGATTGTTGAGTCTATAACTGCTTCTGTGAATAAAATTGCCTATGATCTTTCCTCACAGATTAGAACCAGATTCCCTCCTGAGAAACTACTTGAAGCCATGTCTATTGTGTTTCCTCAATATTGGAACTTCAACAGTGCAGCTAATTTTTGAGCTAAGCTACTGACTTTGATAAATCAAATTTGCAAATGCATAGAATTCAATGGAGTAACTATAAATGGAATTTTAAATGAAACTCTTCTTAGAGATAAATCATCCCATTTTGCATACACTATGAGGGAACAATATGAGAAAATGGAGAACCCCCATGAAGAGGGATTAATAACAAGGCTTTGGACATATGTAGCTAAGAATGAAATGTTGTATGATTTAATATCAGAATATTTCAAGCTTGTTGATTTATGTCTTACCATGATATTGGGTTCGGTGGAGGATGAGAGAGTTTTCAGTGCTTTGGAGTTCCTAAAATCAAAGCTAAGAAAAAAAATAGACAAGAATTTGTAAAATTGCTTGAGGCTCTATACATCTAGGTGTGATGTCCACACTTTTCCTTATGATAGGGCATTGAAAATCTGGAGGTCGAAATGTGAAAGAAGAGGTTTGGGCAAAACTTCAAACCAAAGTGCCAGTGGGACAATTGAATCATGTACTGGACCTACTGGTAGCATTAAGATGCAGTTCAACAGAGGTATGCAGACTTAGAGTGAAGAAAACACAGACAAGAATCAAGGATGCTCTGATTTTAATGGGGAGGAATGACAACTGTAAGAGATTCAAGACTAACAGTTCATAGGTATTTATTAATCTTATTATTGTATCTCATCATTCATATTACAAAAACATACTATTGTGGTTGATAACTCGACGATACTTTATGTGTCTGTCAACTTTTTGTAATTAAAATTTAATATTAAATTGCAATTGCATTTTCAACTTTCCATTTTTCACATAGAAAATAGCAGAATAAAAGAGTGTAATGTGTTTATTGATAGAGAGATGTTTATTTAGACATGTTGATATTTTCATTAATTCTTTTAAAATATAGCCATAAGTTACAATTCATTCTGTTGGCATGCTGGCATAACTAATGGAGATGATGGTATACTCGTAAAGGACTGTTGGTGATGATATATTGATAGACTATTGGTGATGATATAACTATGATATGATGATCAGTTATTTGTATTGTCATTGATGGCAACCATATTTGTCCATGTTTGTTTATGCTTAGTATGTCATCTAAGTCTACTGGTTAAGTCTAACCGGTAATGGATTAAAATGGATTGAGTTGAAAAGAAAAATTGTCAAGTGATAGTGAACCGGTAAGCAGGAACAGAGAAGGAGATGGTTGCGGTAGTGATCCGTGTTGAGTCAGGTGTTGTGGTTTGGAATGTGTGCTTATGACATCATAAGGAGTCTATGACTTGAACCACATCATGTTTGGAGAACCAGAAGTCATTTTTGTAATTGACTGTTGTATAATCAGCTAGGGTTTGAGAACTGGTAACAAGATCTTTTGGCCAGTGATGTTTTATGGTTTGGCGGTGATTCTTTTCATGTTCATAAGTTGATGATGATGCGTCAGAATCCATGTGAAAATATAAGATGTTGTTTTGGTGCATGCAAGAATCAAATTTCTTGGAAAGTAGCGAAGTGCTTAGTAGAATGTGTTAAGGTTTTGACAACATATCAGATCAATGTGCGGTGATGAGTTATGATTATTCAACGACTGTAATTATCTTGTAATTTGTTGTAATAATTTGTATGATGATCTAAAATGATTCGTAATGATCAAATATGATCTATGATATAGATTCATTGTAGGTTAGGGTTTTGTAACTGACCTAATTGTAAAGTATATTTAGGTTGAGTTTGAGAAGGTTAAGTGTGACAATGATAAGATTAGTGTGTGTGTGTGTCGAACCAGATTGAGATGTCTACATGAGAGAAGCATATTGGAGCAGACAAGAATCTATAATAGCAAGATATGAAGTGCTAAGTATAGATCATTTATCTATTGTTTCCTAACAGTTGCAACAACATTAAAATCCCTTAACCAGATAGGTCCTAACAGGCCTGATTGTATAAATCCCTTAGCCGGGTAGCTCAACAACTTGAGTTTAAATCCTCCAATGAGGTTACTCCTAACAGGGTAAATCTCCTAATAGAGCTTAATTGTAAAATCCCTTGATCGGGTGACTCTTAACAGGGTTTGCTCTTAACCGGGCATTGTTGTAAAGTTCTTAACCAGGCATTGTTGTAAAGTTCTTAACCGGGCTAGGCTCCTAACAAGGCGCATTCCGAAAGAGTGCCTATTTTGTGGGTACCAATTCCCACCGTGGTTTTTCCCATTTGGGTTTCCACGTGAAAAATATTTGTGTTCATGTTGTGGATGGATTCTTGAGTTATGCTTTTGATGTATTTACTTAATGCTGAATACTTAAGTTGCTACCGGTAATGTTTTGGTAAATCTGCATTAAGTGATTATTAGATTAGCTACCGATACTGGTTATGAACTATTTTATGAAGTATTGTTTAGATTGGTGAAAGTTTGCAGTTTACTGTTATCACTGATTCACCCCCCCCCCCTCCCTCAGTGTTATCTAGATCCTCACATTAACAATTGGTATCAAAACATTAGGTCCTCTTTGTGCAGAAGCTTAACCGCTTGAGGAAAAGATCCGAGGAAGATGATGAAGAAGGAGGGTCCCAAATTCACTAAGGACAACTACCCGATATGGAGTGATAGAATGAAGATATATATCAAAGGTACGGGTGCTCAGTTTTGGCAGCATGCTATTATTCAGTATGTACCGCATACCAGTCCTCTGACCGCAGATCAGTTGAAGGAGCAACACGAAAACATTCAAGCATTGGAAGTCATTGTAAGTACACTAGCTGATACTGAATATATTGATGTCCATGGTTTAGAGACTGCTTTTGAAGTTAGGGATAAGTTAGAATTAATCTATGGTGGTGATAAGCATGTTCAAAAGGCTAAAGAAGAGAGTCTTAGAGGAAAGTTTGATGATATGAGAATGATGGAACGAGAAAATATTACTCAGTATGGACAAAGGATTAAAGAGGTTGTCGGTGGAATCAAAAGTGCTGGTGGTACTATAGAAGAGACACTATTGTGATTAAGATCCTTAGAACCCTGTTGCCTGCCTATGCCATTAGAGTGTCTTTTATTCAAGAGTTGAGGTCAGTTACTAAGGATAAGGTTACTATTGATTCTTTGATTGGTAAGCTCACTTCTTTTGAGTTGAATAGTTTTGATAACAATGTACCTAAGACAAAATATGCATTTAAAGCATTTGTATCTAGTGTATCGATGAGAAAAGGAAAAGATGTTTGTCAAAGTCATGAATGCAGGTCAAGTCATCTTGGCGGTAGTAAAGCTGATGTGGATGATGGAGGTAATCTGATGGAATTTAAAGCTCTATTGGCTAAAAGGCTTCCTAGAGGCATTGGAAAGTACAAAGGTAAGTTTCCTCTCAAATGTTTCTCTTGCAACAAGATAGGACACATTACTGCACACTGTCCTAATAATGATCAAAAGGAAAATTTTAGAAAATATAAGGGGAAAGGAAAGAAACAATGTTATCTTGCAGTTGATGAAGGTGCTACTGATGAGGAATCTAAGGATGAAGAGAATGAAGAGATTGTTTTTTTTGTTGTTCAAGAAGATCTGTCTGATAAGAAGGCTTTAGTATCTCACATTGACAATAATGATGAATGGATTATTGACAATGGTTACTCACACCACATGACCGATGATAAGAACAAGTTTATTTCTCTTAAATAATTTGATGGTGGTGTAGTAAGCTTTGGAAACAATTCAACTTGTATGGTTAAAGGTAAAGGTTCTATCTCTTTGAATGGTACAAGCAATGCTGATGATGTATTTTGGGTTTAAGGTTTAAAATATAACTTGTTGAGTGTTGGTCAATTGAATGACAAAGGTTATCATCTTGAGTTTAAGAGTGGAGTTTGCAGGATCTTAGGATGCAAAGGAGAATTGATTGCTACCAGTAAAAAAACTAAAAGTAACTTATTCCATCTAAATGCTAATGTGAATAGTTGTTTGGTTGCTAAGGTTGAAGATAGCTGGTTATGTCATAGAAGGTTTTTCCATGTGAACTTTGATAATGTGGTTAAGGTCAACAAATTTAGTATGGTGAGAGGTATGCCACAACTTGTTAAACTAGACAATGTGTTGTGTAAAGAATGTCAGTTGGGTAATATGACTACATCTTCTTTTAAGAGAAAATCTTTTTCTTTTGAGCATATTCTAGATTTGGTGAACACTGACTTATGTGGTCCTATGATGACTAGATTTTTTTATTGTGATAAGTATTTTATGATATTTATTGATGATTTTTTTAGAATGATGTGGGTTACTTTTTTGAAGGAAAAGTCAGATGCTTTCAAAAAGTTCAAGGAATTCAAGGCCTTAGTAGAAAAGGAAACCGGTAAGAATCTTAAGTGCTTGAGATGAGACTGGGGTGGAGAGTTTACATCTGATGAGTTTGTGAGATATTGTGATAAAAATGGAATAAACAGGCAGTTATCTGCTCCAAGGACACCACAATAGATTGAATTCGCAGAAAGGAGAAACCGGACCATTGTTGAAGTAACAAGGACTATACTGATACATGGAGATGTACCTAAGATGTTTTGGAGAGAAGCAGTCACTACTGATGTTTACACATTGAACCCGGTATTGGTGAAGAAAGGTAATGATAAAACACCCTATGAGTTATGGTACGATAGAACTCTTAGTGTTAGTTATTTCAAAGTGTTTGGAAGTAGATGTTTTATAAAAAAAATGATTATACTGGTAAATTTGATGCTAAAAGTGATGAAGAAACATTTCTTGGATACTGTACTAAGAGAAAATCTTTCAAGTGTTACAAAAAAAGGACAAAGAAGATTGTGGAGAGTGTGAATGTAAAAGTTGATGAGTATTTTGATGAAACTGATGATACCAACAAATGTAGAAAGATGTTGAGCAGAACAGTGCAAATGAGGATGCTCAACCGGTAGATGAAGAAGATGAAGAAAAAGAAGAGGTTGTTGCCCCAAAATAGGTAATTCCTAGATATATAAGGCTAAATCATTCTGAAGACCAGAATGCTAGAGTACAGACTAGAAGAAAAATTAGAGAAAGCTCTTGTTTGATTTCTATAGTTGAACCGAAGACAGTTAGAGAATCTCTTAAGGATGATAACTGGTTAAATGCAATGAATGAAGAACTTGATCAGATTGAGAAAAAGAACACTTGGTCACTTGTTCCTAGACTTGACAATAAAAATGTGATTGGTACAAAATGTTTATTTAGAAACAAGTTGAATAAAGATGGAGAAGTTGTTAGAAACAAGGCAAGACAAGTATGCAAAGGGTATGCACAAGAAGAAGGTGAAGATTATGGAGAGACCTTTGCACCGGTTGCTAGGCTTGAAGGAGTTAGAATGCTACTTGCATTTGCAACATTTAAAGGCTTTAAAGTCTATCAAATGGATGTAAAGTCAACATTTATGAATGGTATTCTTGAAGAAGAGGTGTATATTGAACAATCAGATGGGTTTGCATTGACAAAAGATAAGGATATTGTATGCAAACTTCATAAGACATTATATGGATTGAAGAAAGCACCAAGGGCATGGTTTGAAAGACTTCATGCCCATCTGATAAAGATAAGATTTTAGAGAACCAGTGAGGACAAAAATATTTATTTGAAGACTAAAGGAGACAAGATGTTGATTAGAGAAGTATTTGTTGATGACATTATATTTGGAGGAAATGATGATACGAGTATGACTTTTGCAGATGATATGAAGAAAGAATTTGAGATGTATCTTATAGGTTAGATAAAAAAATTCATTGGATTGCAGGTCCAACAGCTGAAAGGTGGTATCTTTATTTGTTAGTCCAAGTATGTGAAGGAAGTGTTAAAGACTTTTGGAATGGAAGACTGTAAACTAGTTGGAACACCTATGGTTACTGGTTGTAGATTGTCAAAAGAGGATGATTCACCCTCTATGGATGAGAAGGAATACAGGTCCATGATTGGAAAATTACATTATGTTGTTCATAGTAGACTGGATATTGCCTATGGAGTTGGTTTAGTAGCAAGATTTCAGAAGAGCCCTAAGGAGACACATATGACAACAGTGAAGAGAATATCCAGATATCTTAGAGGGGAATTTGATTATGGATTATGGTATCCATACAAAGGCAATTTTTCTTTGCAGGTATTCACTGATGCTGATTGGGCAGGGAATGTAGATGAGTGGAAGAGCACAACCGGTGGCACATTCTTTCTAGGTGGTAGACTAGTATCTTGGACCAGTAAGAAATAGACTTGTATTTCTCAATCTACAACATAAGCAGAATATGTAGCCACATCAATGAATTGTACACAAACCATATGGATGAGACATGTCTTGGAAGGATTCAAGCAAGATATGACATAACCGATGATCATACATTGTGATGACACTAGTGCTTTAAATATTTACAAGAACCTGGTATTGCATGCAAGGACTAAACATATTAAGTTGAAGTATCACTTTCTGAGAGAAAGAGTGCAAGAAAAGAAAGTGAGATTGGAGCATGTATCTAGTAAAGAGAAGTTGGTAGATATACTAACTAAGCCATTGCCTAAGGCTACCTTTGAATATCTCAGAGGTAACTTAGGGGTTATATTAACTAGGATGCTAGTGAAGCATCAATCTAGTGGAATTATTGAATATCTTTCATTATGGATTGATGACAAGTGGGCTACTCCTCAGGGGGAGTAGTTGAGATGATGACAGAAGATGCCTTTGCACCCTTGGCATTAGTGTCAAAGGGGGAGAAGAAATGTAACAGTCATAAGGAGAAGAGAAATAAAGAGCAAAGGAGAAGAATTCATGACCAGACAATGATATAACATGATTCATGATGAGATTTTGGTGTTGCCATCAATGCCAAAGGGGGATATTGTTAGCATATTGGCATAAGTGATGGAGATGATGGTATACTGGTAAAGGACTGTTGGTGATGATATATTGATGGACTGTTGGTGATGATATAACTATGATATGATGATCAGTTATTTGTGTTGTCATTGATGGCAACCATATCTGTCCATGTTTGTTTATGCTTGGTATGCCATCTAAGTCTACTGATTAAGTCTAACTGGTAATGGATTGAGTTGGAAAGCAAAATTGTCAAGTCACAGTGAATCGGTAAGCAAGAACAAAGAAGGAGATGGTTGCGGTAGTGATCCATGTTGAGTCAGGTGTTGCAGTTTGGAATGTGTGCTTATGACATCATAAGGAGTCCATGACTTGAAATGCATCATGTTTGGAGAACCGAAAGTCATGTTTGTAATTGATTGTTGTATAATCAGCAAGGGTTTGAGAACTAGTAACAAGATCTTTTGACTTGTGATATTTTATAGTTTGGTGGTTATTATTTTCATGTTCATAAGTTGATGATGGTGTGTCAGAATCCATGTGAAAAAATAAGATGTTGTTTTGGTGCGTACAAGGATTGAATTTATTGGGAAGCAACAAAGTTCTTACTAGAATGTGTTAAGGGTTTGATAGCTTATTAGATCGATGTGTGGTGATGAGTTATGATCATTCAATGACTATAATTGTCTTGTAATTTGTTGTAATGATCTGTATGATGATCTGTAATGATTTGATATGATCTATGATGTAGATTCATTGTAGGTTAGGGTTTTGTAGCCGACCTAATTATAAAGTCTATTTGGGTCGAGTTTGAGAAGGTTAAGTGTGTCGGTGATCAGAGAAATGTGTGTGTGCCGAACCAGATGAGATGTCTGCATGAGAGAAGTAAATTGGAGCTGACAAGGATCTATAATAGCAAGCTATGAAGTGTTGAGTCCAGATCATTTATCTATTGTTTCCTAATAGATGCAACAACATTAAAATCCCTTAACTGGGTAGGTCCTAACAAGCCTGATTTTATAAATCCCTTAACTGGGTAGCTCAACAACTTGAGTTTGAATGCTCCAGCGAGGTTACGCATAACGAGGTAAAGCTCCTAACAGAGCTTAGTTGTAAAATCCCTTGACCGAGTGATTCCTAACAGGGTCTGCTCTTAATCGGACATTGTTTTAAAGCTCCTAATTGAGCTAGGCTCCTAATAGGGCACATTCCAAAAGAGTGCATATTTTGTGGGGAACGATTCCCGCCGTGGTTTTTCCCATTTGGGTTTCCACGTGAAAAATTTATGTGTTCATGTTGTGGATGGATTGTTGAGTTATGCATTTGATGTCTTTACTTAATGATGAACATTTAAGTTGCTACCGGTAATGTTTTGGTAAATCTGTATTAAGTGATTGTTAGATCAGCTACCATTATTGGTTATGAACTGTTTTGTGAAGTATTGTTCAGATTGGTGAAAGTTTGCAGTTTACTATTATCACTGATTCACCGCCCCCCTCTTCGTGTTAACCAGATCCTCAAATTAACATATTCAATACATAACTCTCTGTGATTCTCTATGCAAAATTCAATACCAAATTTCATAACCCTTTGCAAATGACCCTGAATTCCCTTTTATAGAAACAAGAGAGCAACAATAGCTCCAGGTCAGTTTGCAACATGTGAAGACTCAACATCAAAATCAATTACCGAGGCACTAAATCTATTGTCCCATCAGTATAAGAAATAATACAATTTTACAAGGCTGAAGTTATCTATGATCATCATAGGCCAGATTAGCAATTTAGCAACTGCTACATGTTTGTTGAGTCCTATTCAAAAAGTAGAGTTAAAACTTAAAACTTAATTCAAGGCATGACAAATTAAATATACAGAATAACAGTGCACAAAACCTAGAAATTAGAAATAGAGGAATGCAGAAAAGTTAAAACCTGAGAGAAATTGAGAATACAAATTTACAAGGCTGAAGGTGTGCATCATAGGGTGGATTAGTAATAGTGAGTGATGCATTTTTTTTGTTCATAAAACAAAGTTATTTCAAGCGATGCCAAAAGAAGAAAACCTTGAAATTAAGAGTAAAAGCATAAAACTATGCAATACATACTATGATTCATGAGATCTTTGTGCCATTTTTTGTAGGGTGCTCTAATCTCTGTTTCATGGACATCCAATTTCTTTTAAAGTATAGTAAGTCAACTACAACTTCATCAACAATTCATATTTGGAAGAGTGACTTCACTCTACTGTTTCACCCAATACTGAATTTAAAGTTGTCAATGGTTTGATGAAATCCAAAACGCTGTGAGGAGTTGTGTCCTTAGGAAGCAAGTCTAAATCAAACTTCATTTTGTCCTCCATCCTTTTTTTGAAAGCTTCTTTTCCAATGAATTTATTTGGTGTGTCAACACTCTTTGGCTAACCAAGATTTAACAATTTGGTTGTCTTTTGTTGCAGCTTGAATAACTTTTTCCCACTTTTATACAAAATTTCCTGTGCTTCCCTTACTTTCTGGCATTTTTGAATGATAGATGATGCCTTAACTGAGGAATCAATGCGGCTCTTAATTCCCTTGGATGCCAAATAGCTATCACAGTTACTATAGACTTCTTGCAAATTTTTTTTTGTAATATTCTCTTTTGAATTAACATTTCTGTTCTTCTCAATGTGCTCTTTGAGCTTCCAAAAAAATACTCTCAGACTTTCATTCAATTCAAACCATTCACACAACTTGTCACTCCTTTGCATTATTTGCCCCCACATGTTTTCTTTTATATACTTCACTATATTTTTCATATTGTCCTTCAATCTGTCTTTAGAACTTTTAATTTTATTATTTGCTTTCTATAACTCTTCTTTCATTTGTGCACATTTTTTTTTTCTTCCTCCGCTTTCTCTTCCAAATATTTTTCTTTTTCCATTTCATGCTCCAATTGGTTTTGTAAATTTTTGTTTAAGACAAAAACAAACTCCAGGTTTTTTTTTATAATTTTGTTGTAGAGGCTCTTTCATCATCAAATTTTTTAATGCTTTTATCCAATTTTTCCCTAAGTTCTTCCTCCATCAAATCCTGCATTGTAATTGCTGAGGTAAAGGTCAAATATTTTATCCTTTTCTGTAGTTCATTGCACTTGTTATCTGTTGCTTTCCTCTTTGCTTTTTCATTTGCCAGGTCTTCCTGTAACTTTTCTATTTGTTTTACCACCTTATTTCTCTCTCTCTCTCTCTCTCTCTCTCTCTCTCTCTCTCTCTCTCTCTCTCTCTCTCTCTCTCTCTCTCTCTCTCTCTCTCTCTCTCTCTCTCCATATTTAGCAGCAAAGTGTAGATCACTTCATTGGTATTTTTTGACATACTAATTTTGTCCACATTTTGAACTTTGGAAAAATCCATTTGGAGGGTACTAACGTGAAATTCAGAGGGATCTATTTGACTCTGTGATGGATTTTTATCTTTATTTGGGGGCATAACAACCATGAACTCCATCATATCTTTGTTTGGGTCATATGTGGGAAATACTCTGTTCGATGCAAGTTATTCCTCTAAAGCTGCAGTAAGGGCACCCCTCTTCAATGTCTTCTTTTTTTCTTTATTCATATTTGTTGTTTGTGCAAATTTATTAAACAAATCATTGTAATGAAAATCTGTTTTTGCTAAAGCAAATGGATGTTTGAAAGGTGAAATAACACTTGCAGTGATATATGAGGCTCCACCTATGCCTGTGGTTCTAACTAATGCATTTTGAGAAGTACCAAAAGCCATTCCTAATCCTGTCCCACCTTCACTTGCAAGTGTAGTTTAGTCTGAAGGTGATTTTGAACTCGCCATTGTTGTCATAAGATTTTGCTTCTTCACATTGGCTTGATCACTAGGATTCTATATAGTATCTACTACTATTGTCCTCTTGCGAGAGATATCTTGTTGTTGCACTTGATCAGGACAACTAGTATTAGTACCCGTGCCATCCCCACCAGTGGCAGTGGCACTTGATTGAACACTAATAGAAATATTATCCCAAGATTCCCCACCAGTGGCAGTGACACTTGATAAAACACCGATAGGAATACCATGTTATGGCAGTGGTTGTGATTGAATTTGAGTGTCTGCACAAGGTGGTTTTGAAGCTCTAACAAATTGAAATGGAGATGCAGGGTAATGAGTAGTACCTTTCTGTGATGAATTTGATGAATCAAGTCCAATGCTTGGTTTCTCAAGATGTTTTGATTTTAAATTTGATGGAAGTGGTACCTCAAGTGGAAACCAAGGACCTTCTCCTCTGGGACCTAGATCACCACCTTCAAAACTCATTTTTTCCACAATGTTTGCCCTTTGCTATATTTTTCTTTCGTGAAAGCATTGACTCCACTCAATTTTTCAGAGATTGTAGTAGCTATTGGAGTGACCTCAACCTCATACTCATTTTCATCATCACTTCTATCATATCCTTCTATAGGATGCTCCATATTCCACAATTTGTTAAACTCAATATTCCCGTCGATTTCATCAAAGTCTGCATTGGTCTTTGGTTCACCGAGATTCTTCCTCATAGTCCAAAAATCATTTATTTTGGTTTGCGTCCAATGTTTGTCTTTACATTCATGCAATATGTTTTTGGGAATCGTTGTGTTAGATGAATTAGCAGATTTTTGGTAGAAATTGTAGGACCTCCTATTTTCATTTTGATTTTGGATGCCCTGCTTTGTTGTTTTCTGTGTGTACAATGCCATAATTTGTGATGACAATTCTTTTGTTTAAATTTTATTGTCAGTGACAATTTTCTCCATCTCTTTTTTACCTTGTCCCATGAGTCCATGTTCCTAAGCTTTTCTAGCAATGGTTTACTTTCATGTTGACATAACCTTTCAGAGTTCCATTTTTTCTTAAGCCTTGTTTGAACGATGTTTAGTGGATCATACTACCAGTGGCCCTCAACACCAAACCTAAAAATTGTCAAAAAATCATGTGCCACTTCAAATTCTTTTCTATCAAATGTGAACCCTCCACATGAGAAAGACAAGGATGGAAATATGCTCTTCTTTTGCTGACCATGAAAGAGTACATCTATGCTCTCCGCTGTACATATTCCAATGCAAAAACCCTCTCTGTCACATGTATTGGAAGTTTGTAGGGTTCTACTGCTGATCGGTAAAACCTTAACATAATGTAATCTTCCATGAAGAACCAGTCAACCAATTGTATTTGACTTTTGAGTTGAATGCAATCTCTACAAGGCATAGGCAATCTAGGCATTGGAGTGCTTGTAATTTCATTATACATTGGTGACAAAAAGAAGTCTACAAAATGGTTGTAGATCTTTTTGTTATCATTCATCCTTATCTTATGTGTCCATTCATATATTGGACACCCTATTCTATTCTGAGTCTTCTCATCAATCTTATAGACCTCAATGCGAAGCTTTGGTCTCAAATATTGTACGATACTTTGATAGAAGAAGATAGCACAAGTAGGATGTGAACCTAAATGGCTTAAAGGAACCCGTTTTAATAATTAGTAATTATGTTTGCATGGATTGAACAATGTGCTCAATAAAATTAAATCTTACTTGTTTTGTTACGCAATGGATATTAAAAATTATTTCAAGAAGGTTGGCACCCACTTCCCTATCATTTTCCAATCCTGGGCAAAATGTTAGCAAGAAAATAGTATCTTGAACCCATGGCACAAAAATATTATAATCATAAGGAGGCTTATGATTCCGATCCAATTGAGTACCAGACACTGTTAGACCTTTGATAGATGAATCTTTATAATTTGCATCGATTATGTCATATTGCTCTGCTAGCTTTCCTAGGTCAATGTGGACATTTGAGTTTTGTGCTTCAAACCCTAGGTTCAACAAATGAGCAAATTCTCCCTCAGTTACAGACAAAATTTTCTCTTGAGTATTTTTATTGATAATTTCTTTTCTATCTTCATCATGATTTTGGGCATAGACCATGACAATTTCTAGGTAAGGGGATACTTTAGGTAACACCATGCTGATAAGTCCAACATACCACAATACAATTTTATATGTACTCGCATTTAAAATTTTGTTAAAGACAATATATTTTTCCCCGTCTGGATCTCTCACCTTATTAGACAATGCATATCTAATTTCTATGATTTTCTTTTTACCATGGATAATAGGGTCATAAATATCATGGTATTCATCAGTGAAACCTGTTGTTTTAACCAGTTCAGTTAAGTCTATTTTTTTATTCACGTGGGTTTTAGTTGTACTAGCCATTTTCCCCATTGCTGGTACTGTTAATGGTTCAAAATAATGCTAACCCTCAAGTTGAACACCTAATTCTAGTTCTACAATCTAGACGGTAAACCATGAGATTCAAAAATTAAAAAATACAGGATGTAGGTGTTCTAGATTTTACCGAGAATTTCTATTTGAGTAGACTGTTGCTGACAAACTCTGTTGCATTCCTCAATCTAGTAGTCGTTTCTAAATGTCTCTGGTTTTACTGGTTTATCCAAGAATTGAAATACCAATATGAGTCCCTTAGTTTGAAAACCCTCAAAAGTTCAAAAGTAAAACTAAAGGGCAAAATTTCTAGAATCATGTTGTAATTTTATAAATTATTATTAATAACTATTCGCTGCCACAGGGAAAAAATTTCATTGCTTCTTTCTAAATTCTGAGGACTAACAGTCTAACACATCACACGAGTAACTTTTCTGGAATGTTTTTGAAGACTTTTTAATCCTTTACAACTTCTGCTTGAAATAGAGCTTATTACACTTAATTAAGTATACAATTACAAATTTAGAATTTAACTATACAAAGTTAAATTCACTCATACATACAAAGTTGGGAAGAAAATATACATGGAACAAAAAGATACAAACAAACAACACCAAACACCACTGGCCATAGCAAGATTAACCAGGAAATGACCTATACTTTGGGTCATCATAGAATTTTGAGAGTCGCTTCATTGCTTGGGTAGTCTTGGGTCTCAGTCGCAACTCTCGACCCGCCTCTACTCGTGCCACTTCATGAAGGACCCTTTAAACCTCATCAGACCGCATCAACCTTGCAAACATTTTGAAGGCTTGCCACCCACGCCAAGCAAGAGCTCTGCATCTTTCTTTCAAATCATCATCAACCTATCGAATGAGTGGTAGCAGTACCACCAAACCAGCCACCCCTGCCTCAGGAACAATGCCTACCTTCGAGACCACACGATCACACACACTATCCATATTTACTAGGTAGTTTGAATCAATTACAACTCTCAAGGTATTTTTTACCTTGTCCACCTCGTCCTCAAACTAGAAACCCCAAGTGACAATCAATGAATATGCCTCCATGTTCGTCCTATAGCGATGACCTACACGGACAATTTCCTCTCCCAACAACATTTTCACACTCTTGTACAACTGCTCATCCTTAAACAAGAACAAACCTTTCAGCCTCCTATTCGTAAATCATCTGAGAAATGGGACTAATTTCTTATCAGTATGGAAGGAGAAATTGGCTTCCATGCTTCTTAAGAAACCCAAGACAACGCTGCAAGTGCATATAGTATGATACCAAGAAAATGGCAATCCAATTACACTCTGTGACCCTTCAACTTCCAATCCACCCAAGCTTTAAACACCTCACACTCAATTCTAATTTCTGACATCCAACAACGGTGGCCGTCGACATTAATCACAAACTCTGTCATCATTCCTCCACATGTACTAGTTCAGTTGCACAATTCATTTGTACAAGATGGCATTAAAGCCGCCTAAAGGCTAAATGTTAACCATTCACTTTCAGTGCGTGCATACCATAAGACAATATCACTGCATATCCATTTTTAGTTCCCATGGGTCCCATTATACATAGGATTTTTTTCACCCAAACGCCACATCACCTAACACTTCATCGTCCCATCGGCCATAACATTTATTTCATGTCGGTGTTCAATGACACGTATTTTCGGTAGAAGTTTGCAAAAAAATATATCGTTCCCATATTCAGCCTGAAATACACCTTACGTCGTTGATCTATTCTCATCCAACAGACAATGGTATCCATGCCTGAAATTATATATGAAGAATAATAGTATTGAAAATGTTAATAAATATTTTTTAAATTATATTGATTATATTTTATTTTTTAATATGTTGAAAATTATAATGGTAATAAATAGTTAAAAGTATTCTCAATATTTATAAATTTATAATAGTCATATTCAAACTAGTGACTAGAAATTAATCTATTTAAACAAAAACGGATTAAAAAGATATAGAATAAAGCAATATACTTCAAATTAAATATAAAATATATTAATATATTTATTTATTTATCATTAATTAAATTAATTATATTTTTAACTATAAATTACAAGCATCATATGATATAAATATTTTAAACGCATTTATGTATAAGATATTAAATATATTTCCATCTTTAAAATCTTACATTTAATAAAATTTTAACTTTTATTTAACAAAATATTTTATTTTATTTAAGAAGCGTATTATTTAATTCTAGATATTTATTAATGTATAACATTTATATTAAAATATGTAAATTAAATTTCTATAATCTTTAACATTTTTTTTTAATTCTGCAATTCAAAGACTACAAAAAATTGTCTCCAAACTTCAACATGTAAGCTCTCTATCTACATAGTAGAGGTAAAAAACCTGCCAAAATACAACCAAACAAAATAAACACAAATCTAGCATGATAGTTATGACAGAATTGCAGCAGCCGACTCTTTATAGTTAAAAAAATCAGTATCACTTACACCTAAATACTAAAAAAAATTAAATTTAATCTTCATCCTCTGCCTCGTTCTCAACAGTGTTGAAATAACACAACGACATTAATCTTTTTCAAAAACTTCTTTGTCAAACACTTCAAATATCTTTTAGAAAAGGTCATCTCAGAAGTGACACTGAGTTTGTTTTTTAACTTTAGATAAGAAATTAGAACATACCTTTTATGTTCGACACTATCTTCCCTCCTTTAATTACTATCTCATATCTGGAATCTTCTAATTCCAAATTGTGTTCTAAGTAGAATTTCCCTTTCTCTCTACCCAAGATTTAGCATTTATTTAAAATTTTATATTTTTTAATGGTGAAAATTAAATTTTATATCCACACAAATTAATAACTATTTAAGCTATTTTAGAACATAATGATTATGCTAAGTATTTTGCCATGACAAGAACTAATAATACAATAAAATAGAAAGCATTTTTTTTAAATCCATAAAAGGCAAACTGAAACGAACTAGAATTTGCAAAATTTTCATTGATATGTAGCACAAATTTATAATTTTCGACTGTCGAAGTCCCTGTCCCTCCAAAAATTTAAAGCCAAAATTAGGGAGGTTATGAGGAAATAGCCAAAAAAACAAAACTACTAGGAGCTAGGGAATTTGTAGTGGACGGTGGACCAGTGGTATCCAAAAACCCAGACAAAAAACTGAAACCCTTCATGGGTAACCCTAAGGATCTTTCCCCCCGTCTAAGTAGAATTCTTTAGAGATGAGAAGCTTTGAGAATTCTTCAAGCCATTTTTAGTCTTGAAATTCATCCAGGCGAAACCATTTCCAGAGTAAATCTCTACCAATTCGCGCCCATTTCCTATGTTGTGTCAACTGCTCAGCATTTAGGTTTAAAAAAAAAGATTGCCTGGCCACATTTTGGTAATAGAGGAGAAGCTTGGGTAAATCACTCGCCCAAGGGATCCCCACCCCTACTGCAAAGATGACAACAGTAACGTCGTCCTCAAGGAATTCTTCTTTGAACACTCTCCTTAACAACATCAACATATCCAACTTTTCTCCTCCGAGGTCCAGAAGAGATGCCAAGAACTGAGACGTAATGTTCATGTTAACACGGTATCTATTATCATTTCTCAAAAACTCTTGACCCAACACCATCCTCACAACCTCGTTAGTGAACATCCCAACCTCCTTACAGATTGATTAGAGGGTTGGGTCTTTGACGTATCCCAAAAAAGCCCTCTGGTCCTCCTCAGATGTGCTTATCAACCAGATAGGAGTGTCCATCTTCAGAAATTTTGAATACCAAATTATACATCTTAAAGACCTAAACCAGAGGTAGAATTTCAACTACTGTAAGCTCTAACAATTTATCTACCAAAGGAAAATTGAAGAAGAAAGAAGCGAAGATCATCTATAAATAGCTCTTGATACTAGCAATTCCTTCACCAATCATATTAATTCCTTTGTCCTTTAAATTTTTATAAATATTTTGTATCTCTCAGTAATTCTTTCTCATAAATGCACAAGTGTGCAAAATTGGAAACAACCGTAAACCACTACCAATTACCAGATTGGAAGTCGTGCATGCTGACTGGATCACAGTTAGAGAATGTCAGTGACAAGACATTAATAAATGTCGATACTCAATTAGATTTGATACGTGTCTACCATCTCCAATTCCATTCCGGGGACTTTATGGAGAACTATGTTCTCTTAAAAAATTTGGGCTGAAATAAAACTTTAGCCATTGATCTACGATCATTAAACAATTTTAAATCATTGATGGATTTTAGGTACGTGTAACGTGTCGATGAGGTCACACTTATCGATACATCGTGCAGAGTCCAGACTCAACATGATGTTGCATTAATTAGATGATGAAATGACTATTAATAGATAAGGAAAATGACAATGAATTTATGAAATCGACAATAAAATATTTATTTTTCCATAAATAAAGAAATATTAGCCAATAAAATTAAATAATTTTCAAATGGTAGATAAAAATCGCCAATACGCTTAATTTTTTTTCCTTCCGAGTATAAATTTTCGTCCATACACTTATATATATTTTCCTTTAAACAAAAAACATTTGCCTCTGACATTATATATTTTCCCCACACAAAAATGAATTATTCACCAAAATTTAATGGAATTTTCATACCCTAAAAAAAGATTGCCAACACAAATTACTTTTTTTTCAAATTTGAAAAACATTTCACCATCAATATGAAATTTTCCCCCAAAAAATAATGTTTAATTCGCTAGGATTTTACACTTCTAGCTGGGGGGTGGTTTCTTAAAGTTATCCCTAGACTCAACCTTATGGGTAAGATACATCCATTATCATCATGTGGCCATAAATTTATTATCACTGCCACTAAGTACTTCACCAAATGGATCGAAGTCGTTCCATTAACACAAGTCACCAACAAGCAAATTGTGTCCTTTATCCTTATTATATCATATGTCGTTACGGTGTTCCCATGTCCATTATTATAGATAACGATCTTCCATTCAAAAACCAAGATGTCTGAGAATTGTGTGAAAAATTCCATATCCAACACCAATTCTCCACCCCATACTATCCACAAGGAAATGGTCAAGCAGAAGCTTCAAACAAGAATATCCTTAGAATCCTAAAGAAAACAATCAATGACGTTGGTCATGATTGGCACATCCATCTGAATCCTGCACTATGGGCATATTGAATTAGCATTTGAACCCCTATAGGTGCAACACCATATTCACTTGTTTATGGAGCATAAGCTATCTTACCTATTGAGGTTGAGTTACCATCCATGTGAGTATCACTACACAATCTTATTAACGACAAGGAATATCTAGTCTCACGTCTTCAAAACTTGGAATTGTTAGGTGAGAAGAGACAAGTTACCTTCAACCACCTTAAAGAATATCAACAATGCATGAGCAGAAGCTACAATCACACAGTCAAGCATAAAACATTTGAAGTTGGTGATCTTGTCCTCAAAGTAAATCCTCGCAACCAGCCAAACAGGGAACATTGAGGCAAATTTGAATCCAACTGGCTAGGTCCTTATGTAATTACTGCAGTCTTTGGGTCAGGGGCATGTCAGTTGGCTACTTCAGAGGGGGAACCACTATTAGATCCAATAAACAACATGCATCTCAAGAAATTTATTACATAGTTTTTCAGAGCATCTAGCTCACATATATTTCAAAAATATCAAAAACATTCAGAAAAAGTTTTGAAAAAAGTACCAAAAAAAAAACAAGAAGAAGAAACTAGCAAAGAGAAATCATTCATCCAAACGGTGAAAACCGCTCAGGTCACAGGTGGTGCCTTGGACAAGTACGATGGTGAAAAATTGGCAAACAAACACCATGTGTAAAGTCTTTGCTCCATCATATTTCAGGTTCATTAATCAAATTATTTCACCCACTCACAACATTTTGTACTTACCATGGCTTGATATTGATCTATCATTAATATTTGTCCTATAGTCCCACCATCGCACTTAGCACCTACACCTAAATGGGGGAAAATTTCCTTGACATTATGATGGGAGTGAATCCTAAATATCATTGATTCACATAGCCACTTTATTGTAAATAAATCAAAAAACATTTGAAAACTGTCTTGAAATAATCCAAAAACATTCGAAAAATTATCTAGAAAGAATCCAAACACATTCGAAAAACGTATTGTACATAATCCAAAAAAATTCGAAAAATTGTCTTGAAAGAATCCAAACACATTTGAAAAACCACCTTGTAATAATTAAAAAAACATTATAAAAATAAATCGAAAACATTGCAATAAACTAATTCTTTTTACTCAAACATTCGATCAGACCTGAAAACAAACAGAGCCTACAAATCACATACTTAAGCAAAACAAACTATCAATTAGTCCACACAGTCTCAAATACTTTGGCTAAACATCAAACAAACGTCTTAACAAGGATGCATCCTTCCTTCAAAACAAGACATGATGACACATCTTTTGGCAAGAAGATTCACTGGTTGTTTGACTGTTCATAGTACTTTTATCTTTTACTGATTTATATCATGTTCCTATGCTACTCAAGGATATCCACAAGTAATTAGAGTGGCAAGGATGGTTCATGATATCTTTTCTTTGTTTTCTATCTATGGATTGTTCCAATGAAGTTTTGGGGCAAATACTAATGGTGTCTACGCACGGGAAGTTCACTAAACTACAAGATCCTATGCAAAAATATAAAGTCATGGATCACTATGATTTATTGACTATAGTGTATACCTCGACCATCAGTATGTGAAATAGAATGGAGGGGAGTATTCCTTGTCTATAATATGTCTGTTTACATGTGTAAATGCTTAACCTTAGTTCCCAATACCTCGATCAAGCTCAGTACTAAATAAGCCCAATGATGAAAGAAATGACTATGAAAAGCACAAGATTCATCCATTTTGTCTCATCTAAAAATATCATACCATTGCATTCCATCCATCCATAAATCCATATCACAACATATCATTCATAAATAGGCATGACGATTTGATCCTCTTTTATAGGAATGGGTACTAGGTCTTCCATACCTTCTATCTAACATTAACTCCCACCCGTCACACTCCTTATCCAGCTCATCATAACCACATACCATACATCATGTCTCATCAAATCAATCAAACCAACTAATTTATAGTCCATCTCTAAATGGAGGGGTTGCATAGCCAGTGTCACCTAAGTCATCCTATATGCAACAACATGTTATTGATTGCATTTTCAACCCAACTATCAATTGGTCAACCAATCACACACAATCAAACCAGACAATTACATCAACTTTCTAAGTCTCAATGAGTAATTTGACTCAGATGCCTTGAATTCATCAAGCATTTACATCAGTTGTCTAAGTCTCAATAGGTCAATTTGACTCACTTACTAAGACTTTATCTTGTCCAAGCGAACAACTAACATCAATGGTCACACTTTGACTAAAACCGGGCAATTCAACCAATTGCATCGGACAGTCCAAATAATATTGATCAAATGTAGAACATCAATCAAATGCACCACAACACTATATTTGCACTGTATCTCTTGCATGACCTAGGGTAAGGGTACTTACCGGCTTACCCTTCTCCTCCCCTATTCAATCCAAAATCCTCCATTCTATCTTGCCTAATTTTTGAGAGATCTCTTGACTTTTTAAAATTTCATCCAATCTCTTGAGGGGGCATACCTAACCACCAACCTAGCACATGCTAGGGCACGTACCATGCTTACTCGTTTTTCTTTGAAATGATGCAATAAACCACACTGTCTCAAAGAGGGGCAAATGTAGACACCCATTTCTGTCCATTTAATTAAATAGATATTTGATAATTATTTGATTATTTAAACATCGTTCAACTATTAATTAAATTTAATTCATTCATTCTTACCATGTTCTTCTATTAATTAGATAAATTATTCAATTTATTTGATTTAATTCACTTAACCATATTTTGACAATTAATTAAATAAATAAAGCATATTTGTTTAATTAACCCCCTCTCACATTTAAATAAATCAACATTTATTTAAATCACATCTCTTACATTTAAATAAATAAATATTTATTTAAATTCCTAAAATCCCTCCCCCACTTTCATCTTCTAGAAAATGCAAGTTGCACGTTAATCTTCCTCTTAATCATGCCTAAACCCTTATTATTAACCTAATCACCCTTTAATAGTTTGCACATTCTTAAACTAAAGGTTAACCCAAAACCCATCAACTCAAACCTTTAATGACTTCCTTCAAAGCCTTCAAGCCTTTAATGGTTTTCTTCTAGAGTCTTCAAGCTTTTAATGATTTCCTTTAAAGTCTTTAAGCCTTTAATGGTTTCATTCTAGAGTCTTCCCAAACCTTTAATGGCTTCTTTTAAAGTCTTTAAGCCTCTAATGACATCCATCTAGAGTCTTTTAAGCCTTTAATGGTTTCCCTCAAAGTCTTAAAGTATTTAATGAATTCCTTCTAGAGTTTCTTAAGCCTTTGATGTTTTCCCTCAGAGTCTTTATTGTCCCAATTTTTGGATCTTTAAAAATTTGACAACCCTTATGAATTTTTTCTTAAAATGTGTTGTTTTTGTCTATAAAGTATGTTTTACGATATGCGAAACTCATATTGTTAATTCCAAATCATCAAGGAGTGCATTTTCTATTGTTGTCCAAGTTTTGGTTGGTTTTTGCCTTCATTTCCCTAGCTTTTTGTGCAATTTCGAGTTTCAGATCGGTCACTGTAAGTGAGAAATTTTAGATGTCATTACAAGTAGGAACTTTTGCTCACTTTACAAGTTATCTTTACTTGTCAAGTCAGATTTTATGTCCAGCATTGCAAGTGTGAAGGTATATGTTTTTATTGCAAGTTTATTTACTTGCAATCGGGCCTCTAGAACCCGATTGCAAGTCTCTTTATGCCTTCTTTCTTGCAAGTTATATCTACTTCTACTTGGGTCTCTTAGATCTGATTACAAGCATATTACATGATTGTTTGGATATGTTGCCCTTGTATTCAGGTCTTGCAACCATGCTTGCAAGCTTATACTTACCCTACCCAAATAAACCTTGCACTTGCAATCTGTTGGGTGAATATTTTGTCACTATCGTACCAATGATAAAATATGTATTTCACACATAGCTATAATAAGACAAAGTCTTTCCTCTCATCAAGGGGAGGTTCCCTGTAGGAATTTTGAGTATTACAACAACTTATGCAAAACAAAAATTTGGGTGTAAGCTTAGGGCATGTAATTCTTTTTTTTTTTCAGAATTAATTTATTCTCCCTTCACTTGGTGATATTTCTTACAACTAAATAAACTTAACTAGTAAATTAAACTTCTTGATAAATATACAAAGATACTCAATATTTAGACAACCTTGTAAGCCCAAAGTCTTACGTAAGTACAACTACTTAAATCACCACTATTTTAACTTAAATCTCAACTTGTAGCTCAAAGTCTCCAAAATGTGATCAAATATTCCTAAAACTACAAGTAATTTGCAGCAATACAAAGCTTCATACGCAATTACTTAATTATCAGAAGATTTCCCAAATATGTAGATAGCACAAAGTCTATTTCCACAATTAGAAATCTCTTTCATAAACTTTTACAATTTCACCAAAAGATTCAAGATCATAAAGAATGATTATGAGAACTAAACATAAGAATGATTCCAATCACAATCACAATCTTCAGTCTAACACAAAGTTTGGTAACTAGCAGATTGCTATCTTTATTTCCTTGAATCAACTTTTACATCAAAAGCACAAAGTCTTAATTGAGATAAAAATTTGACAGAGTTTTGCTAAGCATAAAAAAAGATAAAATATGTACAAATGAGGGTCCTCTTTATATAGCAAAAGAGTGGAGAAAAATGTGGGCATAGTTGACTAATTCAAATGCAGAGTCCCACTTGACTACAACTACTGTATCAAATAAAAACGCAATTGCAAGAAAATTTGTAGTGACTAAGAATGCAACTACATGAAAAGAAAGTGTCAAAGGGGGACACTTTATTCATCTTTCTCCTCATTAGATTTTTGGAATTCCTCGAACTTGACCAAAACAACTTCCATCTCGACTTTGTCCAACATTGTGGTAGAACTGGTGATGGCGCAAACACGAGAAACTGCATCTTTTGCTTTCATGTATTTCTTCCTTCCATCTTTCAACATTGATGCAAGAACTTCAAAACTGACTTGTATTTCTAGCAACTTATCAAATGCATTCAATGTGAAATCTTGTTTTGTATAGTGATCTATCAGGGAAAGAAATTATTGTATGACGGCATCACTGGTCACAAGATTTTGATTACCATAATATAAATAACAAGGAATTTTAGCTACTCTTGTTGAAACAAGATCAATCTCATCATCATCTTCCTTCTTCTCCTGATTTAACTCCATAATCATTGACCTTATTCTGAAATCCTCCATTTTACCACAAAGAGTTACTCTCTTTTCAATATCTTCTACCTCTTGAGATAAGGAAGTGTTGACACCTTGCATTTCACTTTGAACAACTTCAAAGTCAGTCAATAATTTTATTGTTGAATCCAGAAGATGAGAACCTTTTGATTTCAAATGAGCAATCCATTCATCCACTACTCGGCCCTTGACGCCCACCTGTTCCACTTTCTTGAGAGCCTCAGTATCAATTGAGGAAATAATTGGCTCAATTTCCTGTGAAGATTGTGTAACCTTGAGAAGCACATTGGTCAACTATTCACATTTCTGCTTCAATTCATTATTTTCATCTCTTTCTTGATCAAACCTTCTCATAAGAGAATTGAAAGCAGTTTGAGAGTCTAACTTGACACTCTCATGTGTCTCCACTCCAAGTTCTACAGTCTACATAGTATAATCTCCAGGTTAAATATTATCCTTTTTCTTATTTGAAGATTGCACCATAACCTTAGCATGTTTCCTTTTTGTAGCAAGATACACCAGCACCCGAGAAAGAGCCGTTGGCTTTTTAGTGTTTTTGGATTTGAGAGGAACCAACTGTTCAGAATCAAATTCATCTGATGAAATTACCTGTTTTTTCCTTTTAGGTGCTACTATATCCATTCATGGTGGTAAATCTTCTCTAGTGGATGGAGTTGTGCGTCCTTTTGAATGGCAACTGATACCTGAGGAACAATTTGACTTGAAGTTGCAACAACAGAAGATAGAATTATAGGTACTAGGGCTGTGACAATAGATGGTGTTTCTGTTAATGGAGCCGCAATAGCCATTATTGATGCCTCCTTGGAAACAATTGTGGGTGCAATTGTGGATGGTGCATTAGTGGCAACAATGGTATTGACACTAGGTGGAGATTTAGCCATGATTGTTATGGAAGGTAGGGTCACCAACTGTTGCTCTATAATTACTTGTTCCATAGATTCAGTAAAGTCCAAAATTGAAGACTCAATGATCGATGTGGGAACATCATCAAAACTTGACAGACTAGACAATGTAACATATTGTTGATCACCCTCCCGATGTGGTAATTATGTATTCAACCCTTCATCATCATATTCTTCTTCCTCTTGATCTGAATCCGATTCAATAGAATAAATGATAACTTGTGTCAGAGTTGATACTTGTGAAGTGGCAAGGGTATCACTCTCACCTTGATGAGTTGATTCTTCATCCTGAATTTTCTCTTCATGAGGAATTTCTCCTTCTTATTGTTATTTTTCTTTTTCAGCCTCTTCAATAGCTTGTTGCTTAGGCTCCTCTAGTTGTGTCACTTGTACAACTGAGGAAGATTCACCTTTCTTTGACCCTTTGATAGTGAATTTGATTTTAGGTCCTTTTCAATTGGATTATGTTGAAGGGATTGATGGAGGTGATTGCACATCTTCTTTGCTTTTGGTCTTAAATTCAACTATTTTACCAACTGGACCATCATTGTTATCATCATCCCCAGAACTGGCAGGAAGCTGCTTCATTTTGATCTTCTTCTTCAATAACCATGCATTAGTATTGGCCAAAATAGGGGCAACTCTTTGAGCAATGGACTTACTTTCCTTTTTTGACCATTGGATGGGCGACAATGGAGAATCAACAATTTTCCTTTCAAAATAGGTTGGATCCACTACATCATCAATATCCTCCATTGTCATCAGGAATTTAGCCAAATCAAGTTTTTTAATTTGTTCCAGGGTGGGTGAGACGACTAAAATCCATTATCCTCACATCTTCATCATTTTCACAGTTTTCCCAAACATCTTCAAGCTGATATACATGAGTATAGCTCTTCTTAATTTTGTTCTTCATTCCTCATGGTGTTCCATTGCATTTCTTCTTCCATATTTTTGGCCTTTGGGTTGGTCATTACTGAATATCAGCCAATGGCTTCTAGAAATTTTAAGCCAGTCTTATGAGCCTGTGACTTATTTTCATGCACATGGATCAATTACCGACATAACTCCATGAGTACAATCTTATTAGATGAATACCTTGGCAAAAATGAAAGGTTCAATTGTGAAACATCCTATGTGGATGTAGGTGAATGTAGGAAATTGGAGAAAGACGCAACCAAAATAAGAAACCCTATTGTATGTTGCTTCTGAAAGTCTCTTCTTCTGTAAGTCCTTATCAAACATACATTTCCATACAAAAAAAGAAGGCATCATTGACCCTTCTGAAATGACTTCTCTGATTCTTGATTGTGAGCTGATCATAATAGTTCCAAACATGAACTAACCTCTTGTCACCTTTTGTAGACAAACTTGGATATTTCCTCATAGAGGCGACTGCATTCACAAGGTATGAGGTCATATAGAACTTCAATATTGTTTTAACCTCTTTCAATTTTTCACAAAGCGCATCACTAATCTGCTCACCCCAATCTATCTTGGTATTCTCTTTCCTGATTATGCTCATATAGTAGCACATCCAGTTCTCAAAGTAATGAGAATCTTTCAAACCTTTCACTCGTGCCAACATAGTAACCATATCATTATAATCTTCATTGAAATCACTTCTACGAAAGTATTTTGGCCATCTTGTAGTAATGGAACCCCTAGCTGAAGATAGGAAAACTGTATTGATCATTTTCTTACACTTTGCTTCATTCTTCTCATAATACTCCTAAGCATTTTCTTTGGTTATATTTGCTACTTCTTCCACTGGTGAACCTTTAAACACACTATTGAAGAAAACATTGTCTAATGTCATGACAACATTCTTATTACTATCCTTCACCTACCTAGTACGTGGATCAAAATAATCTGCTACTGCAAGTACGAAATCCAGATCATGGGCTGCTACTGGGAAAGAAGCATACTTGTGCAACTCCGCCTTGATTAGGTTTGACATATGTGAGGGGGATTTCTCATCTCGATCAATAAACTCCTGTATGTCCACATTACCAATTTATTTATCCTTTATCTCTTTAACATTGAAGTCAACTGAGTTTTCTGAAAACATATTCAAGTATATATCATACTTGTACTTCCATTTTTTTCACAGATGGCTTTCTTGGCGAGGACTCTAAGTGACTTGTCGAAGGCTCTGATTTTCCTTGAGAATACTTTGATATTTGCAAAGTACTATATTCAACACCAAGGATTAGTGTTTTGAAAATTATCACCATTAAAAGAGCAAATTTTATCATTTGGAACAAGAATCTAGAGCTAATTGTACTTTGGAAAAAGCTGAACAAAAAACTTGTAGGTTGGACTTTAAAGTCCGATCTGCAGGTTTGAAAACCAAAAGTCGCACATTGAACTTTAAAGTCCGATGTGTAAGGAAAAAACATCATAGATTGCATATCGGAATTTGAAGTCTGATGTGCAAGTGGGAAGAGCAATCTTCACAGGTCAGACTTTAAAATCCAACCTGCAAGTTAAACAAAGATCATATGCAAGTCGGAATTTAAAGTTCATCTTGCAAGTTAGAAAACTTGTGAGGTAAATGACATGTCGGGTTTTAAAACCCAACCTGTCAGCTGGAAAAGACACAAAGGTTGACAAGTCGGGTTTTAAAACCTAACATGTCATCTAGGAAGATCGCGGTCTGCTAACATATCGGACTTCGATATGTTATCAGGGGAAGATCATACATCACTAACATGTCGGGTTTTAAAACTCGACATGTTAGTAGGGAAAAAACAAAAATTGCTAACATGTCGGGTTTTAAAACCCTATATGTTAGCAATGAAACCCCAAAGCAACTAACATGTCGAGCTTTAAAACCCAATATGTTAGTTGGAAAAACATACATCTCTTGTATGTCGAATTTCAAAATCTGACATGCAAGAAGGGAAAAACAGATCAAGGAAGTAGGGAATTCCCTCATATGTCAGGGTTTGAAACCCTACATGTGAGGATAAATGGTAAAAAAGGAGATTAGGGCATTTATATTCAAAATCTTGACATGCCCTAATCCACAACAAAACAAACAAAAACCCTAACGCACACAAAAATTAAAATGCAGAAAGAACATACCTGGAGAAAAAGACCAACTCTTTGATGAAGAATTCATAGAAGTAATCACCAATCATGAGCCAAAGACAAAAAATGTAGAGAGCAAATGAGAGGGGAGCCAAGATGAGCCAAAGACACAAAGAAAATGACTAAAAAGAACAAAAAACTTCATGAAAAACTATAAAACCCCAATTAAATAAAACACAGACTGCAATAAATGCAGTTCATCCTGATAGGTCAGACTTTAAAGTCCGATCTGTCGGTCACAACACAACTCGACTGCAAGTCGGACTTTAAAGTCTGACCTATTAATTACAGACAAAAGGGAAACTGACACATCAAACTTTGAAGTCCGATGTGCTAACATGACTCATTGCAGGTCAAACTTTAAAGTCTGACCTATCAATCAAAACATAAAAACTCTCTAACTTCTAAACGACCAAACATAAAGACAAAAGATGAAAAGCAACTAATCGACGAGGTTGGTTAATCTTTCCCAAAGCCTGTGATGTACGAAACATACCAGTTTCATAGGACTACCTCATAATTTTGGTCATGCTGAAATCAAGGACAACAACTAGCTCTGACTGAGGAACAAGCTTCATCACTTGAAGATAGTAGAATCCAGAACTCCGAGTGCCTGTATCTATTGGGCCATAGAGTCAGGTGACAAAAAGACATCAAAGAAAAAATAAAAAAATATTTTACAATATGTACAACTTTGCTTCTGCATTGCTCTTTACTGGGTAGAGAGCTTCAAATGTTTTCCACTATGAGGTAATGAGAATGGGGTACCATCAACATACGCGAGCAAGTAACTATGCTCGCCACATACTTCATGAATAGTGAAGGGGCCTCTCCATAAGGAATCAAATTTCCCGTGCATACCCTTTGGTTCCCTCCTCTTGTCCCATAACAAGACTTGATCACCAACTGTGAACTTGTGAGAAGTCACCTTCTTGTCAAATAACACCTTCACTTGGCTTTGGTGTGTATAAATTATATCCACCACCTCTACCCTTGTTTCCTCCAACTGAGAAAGAAACATAATTCGCTTATTAAGCGAACCTTGGTAAGTTTCATCTTCAACAGTCTTGGCAAGCTTCAATGCTGGAAGTTGCAAAGTGATAGGAATCTCGACATTAGCTCATCATAGAGAGCCTTATGCCAAGCATGTTGTTTCTCATCAACAAGCTTCCTGATAATTGTAACTAGGTTCTTATTCCTTGACTCAGCCTGACCATTTCCTCGCGGATAATAGTCAGATGAGTGTGAAAGGGTAATACCATAATCGAAACAGAATTCAATGATCTCATAAGATGAAAAGCAAGGAGCATTATTAGTTACAATCTTATGAGGAACACCAAACTTTGAAACGATGTTTTCTTTCAAAAATTGACAAACCACTACTAAAGTGGCTTGCTTTGTTGGAATTGCCTCCACCCACTTGGTGAAGTAATTGTCATAGTGAGAATATATATGTAGCCCGCACTAGATGTTGGATTGACAGGTCCAATCAAATCCAATCCCCATTGCTGGAATGGCTCTTCAATTACCACTGGCTTAAGAGGAAGTGCAACTAGCTTAGGCTTACCAACAAACTGTTGACATTGTTTGCATTTGCAAACCCAATTGTATGCATCCTTAAACAATGTTGGCCAACAAAATCTTGCATGCAAAATTTTGTGTGTAGTGACAAGAGCAAAAAGTGTTCACCACAAGCAAGATCATGAAAAACTTCAAGCAACTTTACTTGTTGTTGCTTGTCAACGCAACGCATGAAATTTCCATCCAAACCCTTCTTATACAAACCATTGTTCCATTAGACAAAGTTCACTTATTTGAGCTTCAAAGTCCGCCTTTCATTGCGTAACAGGTGTACAAGACACTCACCATATGTAAAAGATACGCCAAGTCAGAATACCACTCATCATTAGTATTGACAAACAGAACCTTGGGAAGATCTTCACTCATGCCTTCATTTTCAAGCACTACTTCATCACTTGATTTGTTATCAGCGATCAACTGACACAAACCTTTTCCATAAACCAACTTGGTAGGCTTAATTTCCATTTCATATTCCTGAATTTTGGCAACCCAGTTGCCCCTTTTAGTTCCAAATTCCTGTTGTGTTAGAATTGACTTGACAATAACATTAGGAACAAGCACAATGACATGTGAATTTAGAACATAAAATCTAAAATGTTTTACCGCTTTAACCACGAAAAAGGCATGCTTCTCCATTTATGAGTATTTCAATTCATGAGCCTTTAATGGGTAACTCATGAATGCAATAGGTGATTCAACACCTTCATTATTCTTTTGCATTAGTATAGCCAAACAAGTATGATCAAATGCATAACTATACATGATACACTCTTTGGTGTAATCGGGACACACCAACATTGGAGCATTTGCCTTAGCTTCCTTAATTTCATGAAAAGCTTTCTTTCCTTCATGAGTCCACTTGAAAAGAGGTTTTCCTTTCATCATGTCAACTATATGATGAGTCTGTTCGACAAAGTCTGGAATAAACCTTCAAAAGAAGTTTACTTTACCGAAAAAGAATGCACAACAGTCTTACTTGCTAGAAAGGAAAGATTACGGATGGCCTTTACCCTTTCAATATCAATCTTGATACCTTCTCTTGAGACAATATGACCAAGCAACTTACCTTCAGTAACCCCAAAAATAGATTTCTTGGGATTAAGGGAAATTCCATGTTGGCGACATTTCTCCAACACTCACTGCAAATGATAGAAATGATCTCGACGCTTCTTAGAATAAACTGTCAGATCATCCAAATAGACTACAATGAACTTACCAAGAAAATATTGGAAGCCAAGTCCATTGCACGTTGGAAAGTATCTATTGCATTTATCAACCCAAAAGGCATCCTGTGGTATGCAAAAGTACCCCAAGGTGTGGCAAACACAGTCTTGTGTTGATCCTGCTCAAAAAACTCCACTTGATTATAACCCAAAAATCCGTCCAACATGGACTTCATCTCGGATCTAGTGACAACTTGTAAGACGTGATCCATGACAGGCAATGGGTAATTATCTTTCAAAGATGCTTGATTCAAATTCTTGAAATCAACACATATCCAGATCCACCATTTTTCTTGCGCATAGGCACAATATTAGCTATCCATGTAGAGTGATGAATACGAAAAATTATCCTTGTCTCTAGCATTTTCTGGATCTTAGCAGAAATGGTATTAGAAATTTTAGGATTGTGTTGCCTTTGCTTTTGATGAAAAGGAGCGAAACTTGACTTCAATCGAATGTCATGACAAAGTTATTCAAGACGAAAAGACTTCAAGTCATCATAAGAGTAGGCAAAAACATGAATATATTGTTGCAAGAATGCGACAAATTTCCGTCTTTCTTCATGTGAACAACATTTTGCAATGTTGATCATCTTAAGATTTTCATCCATTCCAATATTCACTTGCTCATACTCCATTATACAAGCAAGTGATTTTTGTTGCTTTTTGACATAGCGATTATGCTTGTCAAACAGTTTTTCAAGAGAAACAAGACCCTTAGGAATCTTGTTACCTTTTAGTTCTAGGAACTTTTCACCAGTTTTTGCATCAACACTTTCAATGACATCTTTTGAAGGATATTGACTACCATCAAAATACAAATCGTCAAAATTATCAACAGTCTACAAGAAATTAATCACATGCTGATCATCATTGAACACTTCCCAATTGTCAGAATTATCAGGAACACTTGATTGAAAGATCATTTCAATAGTATATATAGGCCTGAAAAAATCCTTGTGTGGAACCAACAAGGTTGCAAATACTGCTAAAGAATCCACTCTATCATTGAATTCACAGGAAACAATAGATAGATCAAAAGCATCAAATGCCTCAATTGAATCCCACACAAGATTACGATAATGCCTTAGCTTATCGCTTCTTGTCTAATAGATATTTCTGACTTGACAAACAATCAAATCAGCATCTCCCTAAGCATGCAAATTCTTAATTCCTTTCTTTTGAGTGACATTCATTCCCAAAAGAAGAGACTCATACTCAGCAGTATTATTAGTATTGTTAAACAATAACTTGAAAGAGTGAGAATATATTACCATCATAAGACACCAAAACAATACCGACTCTTGATCCTGTGGAAGAACAACTGCCATCAAACTCTAATGTCCAAACATCATTTGGACCACCAACACTGATAGTATCAAAATTGAGAGGTTTCTCTTGTGGAGTTGAGGATCCCGCAAATTCAACAACAATACTTTCACAATCACTAGAAATTTCATCAAGTGAAATGACATCCTTAATTTCAGGAACAACTTCAAACTCATCATCAACATATAAGAAATAATTGTGCATACCTGATGACTCAAAAAGAATCTGAGCCTGTTGATCATCAGATTTCACAACTGTATATTGTGATTCTTTTTTTTGGATACAACTTTTTGATCTCTCCCTTGACAAGAATACTTGCTTCAGTCATATACATGTTTAATTCTCCTCCAACATCTCTACAAAAATTCCTTCCCAATAGTATGCCATAGGAAGCTGCCACATCGACTACCAATACTGTCATTTTGATCTTCTTGTCTAAAAATGTGGCAAAACAAAATTGTGCATCCTTAATTTGACCTATCAATGGGACTTGCTTATTATCCATGGAAAAACATCTACCAAACGTCTTAGTCAAGGTCAAACCAAGAGCGTTGGCAACTTTTGCTGGCATAACATTGTTAGATGCTTTGAGATCAATTACACAATTACTTCAATTACTTAACTTATGACCATTTATCAACAAGGAGATATAAAACGGTTTTATGTTTCCTGTAGGAGAAGGAGAACTGACTAAGTTATTTTGAGATGTGTTGGATTTGGGAGGATACTTGGGGAAGTATCTTTTTCTTTAACAAATTTGACTAAACGATCAAATTGATTTATATTAAATCTCAAATATTCTACCTCAAACATTTGTACTTTAGTTTTCCTAGCATGATCTATAATATCAAATGACTGAAAAGAATTCATCAAAGATTGGTTAAGGTTCTCATTTTGAAAACTTGAAACATTAGGTGCATTGGTCTTTGATGCAGGTGCAAAAGAATTAACAGGTGTTGAAGAATTTGCAATAGTCGAAGGAGCACTTACATTTTTATCCTTCGCATTGTCTTTTGGAATGGAGTTGTCCTTTGGAGGATTTGGTAAAGGATTTCCATGCTTAGCAATAGTAACTGGCAAGCGTTGAGAATCCTTGACTTGTGTAGAATCATCACTCTTCGCATTGACGGGCGGTTGTGCTGCTTGTGCTTGCGAATGGGTGAAAATTGCAAAGACATCTCCATCATGCGCATATGACACATCATCTTCTTCATACTACATATATCTGGCGTTAGAGTCGCCAACCAATTCTGCATCATCTCCTTGAAGCAAATTGACATCTTCATCACCAAATGGAGGAAGATCATTTTGTTCAGCTTCATAATAACCTGTAGCTGAATTCTGAGGTGGTGCTTCCAATGCAAGTTTCTCTGGAGTAGGAGGTAACTTGTTTTGATTGTGCGCAACATAATTGGAAGCATTGTTCGGATAAGTTCTTTGTGGAACATCACGGTAAGAAGTATTTCCTTGGGAGGAAATTTGCTTCTTAAGTGCTAACAACTCATTTGCTAGCTTTTGAATCATATGATTAACATAATTTGTTGAGGAAGGTGGTGAATCAACAATTTGATTATTCCTAACCTTGTTAGGATCCTTTCCTATCTTACCAGCAAGGATAAGATCATCTTCAACTGATATGACCATCCATTGTGCAATAGCTAAATCTGTAGGATTATCCCTACGCAAAAGAAAACTTACTTCTGGCAACTGAGCATTAATAAAGAAACATTTCAAATTTCTAGGAGTAGGTTGAGATACGGTTGGAATACGATTGGACAACTTATTAAACTTAGCCACAAATTATTGCATAGGCTCTAGTGGTTCTTTCTTCATTTGAGTCAACTGCGCTAATAACGCATCATCATATTCAACAGGCTTGAACCTTTCCTCAAACCTTATTCTGAGACTTGCCCAATCTGTGATACAATTATTTGGAAGATGATAGAACCAATCAGCAGCTGCACCTTGCAAGGTTTCAATAAATAATCTCATTGAAACATCTTCATGTTCAACATTGAGAACACCACATGCAATATAAAAAGCAACAATGTGCTCATCAGGATGTTGAGCACCATCTCCCAAAAACTTAGGCAAATTATTTCTTGTGCCTTTTGGAAGTTCATGTAAAGGTGTCGTTAGGCTCAAAGGACCAAAAGCAGTACCCCAAGGACCCAGAGCAACCATCCTTAACAGATTATATGGTGGTATTACAAAATGATTTACAAGTGGAACAAATGCAACTTGCAAACTTGACACCTCACTTGGTATAGGAGATCACTGTGCAGTAGGAGGAAAACTTTGTGTCCGCTGCAGAGGAGATCGCATCCGTGGAGGAGTCACAAAAGGGAAATTATGTTGCTGCAAAAACTCAAACGTAGGATCAAAAATTCCTTGTTCTTTTCGACCACAAGTATAGCTTGGATCAGCCAGGTTATTACTTTAAGAAAATCAACAATAAAGATATTACAATAGAAAAACACACTTTAACCCAAAAGAGAAAATATTGGTTGCAAGTCGAATCCCGAACATAGTCACCAAAAAATTGTTGGGTGAATATTTTGTCACTAGCGTACCAATGATAAAATATGTATTTCACATAGCTATGATAAGACAAAGTATTTCCTCTCATCAAGGGGAGGTTCCCTATTGGAATTTTGGGTACTACAAAAACTTACGCAAAACAAAAATTCGGGTGTAAGCTTAGGGCATGTAATTCTCTTTTTTCAGAATTAATGTATTCTCCCTTCACTTGGTGATATTTCTTACAACTAAATAAACTTAACCACTAAATTAAACTTCTTCACAAAGATACAAAGATACTCAATATTTAGACAACCTTGTAAGCCCAAAGTCTTACATAAGTACAACTACTTAAATCACCACTATTTCAACTTAAATCTCAACTTGTAGCTCAAAGTCTCCAAGATGTGATCAAAGATTCCTAAAACTACAAGTAATTTGTAGCAATAAAAATCTTCCTACGCAATTACTTAATTATCAGAAGATTTCCCAAATATGTAGATAGCACAAAGTCTATTTCCACAATTAGAAAACCCTTTCATAAACTTTCACAATTTCACCAAAAGATTCAAGATCACAAGGAACAATTATGAGAACTAAACATAAGAATGATTCCAATCACAATCACAATCTTTAGTCCAACATAAAGTTTGGTAACTAGCGGATTGCTATCTTTATTTCCTTGAATCAAATTTTACATCAAAAGCACAAAGTCTTAATTGAAATAAAAAATTTGGCAGAGTTTTGCTAAACATAAAAAAGATAAATATGTACAAATGAGGGTCCTCTTTATATATGAAAATAATGGAGAAAAATGTGGGCACAGTTGACTAATACAACTGCATAGTCCCACTTGACTACAACTACTACATCAAATAAAAATGCAAGTGCAAGAAAATTTGCCGCGATTAAGACTATGACTACATGAAAAGAAAGTGTCAAAGGGAGACACTTTATTCATCTTTCTCCTCATTGGATTTTTGAAATTCCTCGAACTTGACCAAAACAACTTCCATCTCGACTTTGTCCGACATTGTGGTAGAACTGGTGATGGCGCGAACACGGGAAATTGCATCTTCAACTTTCATGTATTTCGTCCTTCCATCTTTCAACATTGATGCAAGAACTTCAAAACTGACTTGTATTTCTAGCAACTTATCAAATGCATTCAATGTGAAATCTTGTTTTGTATAGTGATCTATCAGGGAAATAAATTCTTGTATGATGGCATCACTGGTCACAAGATTTTGATTATCATCATACAAATAACAAAGAATTTCAGCTCCACTTGTTGAAATAAGATGAATCTCATCATCACCTTCCTTCTTCTCCTGATCCATCTCCATAATCATGGACCTTGTTTCTTTCTTATGAGACAACAATGACAGAATTTGGATGTTTTCTCTCTTGTTGGAATTACTTTATTTTCCACAAGGACGTCAATTTTGAAATCCCCCATTTTACCCCAAAGCATTACGCTCTATTCAATATCTTCTACCTCTTCAGATAAGGAAGTTTTGACACCTTTCATTTGACTTTGAACAACTTCAAAGTCAGTCAACAACTTAATTGTTGAATACAGAAGATCGGAACCTTCTGATTTCAAATGAGCAATCCATTCATCCACTACTCGGCCCTTGACGCCCACCTGCTCCACTCTCTTGAGAGCCTCATTATCAATTGAGGAAACAATTGGTTCAATTTCTTGTGAAGATTGTGTGACCTTGAGAACCACATTGGTCAACTGCTCACATTTATGCTTTGATTCATTATTTTCATCTCTTTCTTGATCAAACCTTCTCATAAGAGAATTGAAAGCAGCTTGAGAGTCTAACTTGACACTCTCATGTGTCTCCACTCCAAGTTCTACAGTCTGTATAGTATAATCTCCAAGTTGAATATTATCCTTGTTCTTATCTGAAGATGGCACCATAACCTCAACATATTTCCTTTTTGTAGCAGGATCCACCAGCACCTGAGAAACAATCTTTGGCTTTTCAGTTCTTTTGGATTTGGGAGGAACGAAGTGTTCAAAATCAATTTCATTCGGTGAAATTACCCGTTTTTTCCTTTTAGGTGCTAGTATATCCATCTATGGTGGTAAATTTGCTTGAGTAGATGGAGTTGTGGCGTTCTTCTAAATGACAACCAATATCTGAGGAACATTCTAACTTGAATTTGTAGCAGCAAAAGATGGAATGACAGGTACTAGGGCTACGACAACATATGGTGTTTCTATTAATGGAGCCGCAGTAGCCATTATTGATCCCTTCTTGCAAACAAGTGTGGTTGCAATTGTGGACGGTGCATTAGTGGCAACAATGGTACTCATGCGAGGTGGAGCTTCAACCATGATTGTTATGGAAGGTAGGGTCACCAACTGTTGCTTTGCAATTACTTGTTCCATAGATTTGGTAAAGTCCAAAATTGAAGACTCAATAATGGATGTGGGAACATCATCAAAACTTGACAAACTAGACAATGTAACATATTGTTGATCACCCTCCTGGTGTGGTAATTTTGTATTCAACCCTTCATTATCATATTCTTCCTCCTCTTGATTTGAATCTGATTCAATAGAATGAATGATAACTCGTGTAGGAGTTGATACATGTGAAGTGGCAGGTGTACCACTCTCACCTTGATGAGTTGGTTCTTCATCCTGCATTTCCTCTTCATGAGGAATTTCTCTTCTCCTTGTTCTTTTTCTTTCTCAGTCTCTTCAATAGTTTGCTTCTCAGGCTCCACTATTTGTGTCACTTGTACAACTAAGGAAGATTCACCTTTCTTCGACCCTTTGATAGTGAATTTGATTTTAGGTCCTTTTGCCTTGGATTGTGTCGAAGGGATTGATGGAGGTGCTTGCACATCTGCTTTGCTTTTGGTCCTCAATTTAGTTTTTTACCAACTGGACCATCACTGTTATAATCATCCCTAGAATTGCAGGAAGCTGCTTCATTCTGATCTTCTTTTTCAATAACCATGCATGACTATTGGCCAAAATAGGGGCAATTCTTTGAGTAATGGATTTTCCATTTTTGACCATTGGATGGGCAGCAATGGAGAATCAACAATTTTCCTTTCAAAATAAACTAGATCCACTACATTATCATTATCCTCCATTGTCATCGGGATTTTAGCCAAATCAAGATTTTCAATTTGCTCCAGGTTGAGATGACTAAAATCCATTCTCCTCACATCTTCATCATTTTCATACTCTGCCCAAACATCTTCGAGCTGATATACATGAGTATAGCTCCTCTTAATGTTGTTCTTCATTCCATGAAAATCAAAATTATTACAAGCCTTGAACCTCCTCATGGTGTTCCATTGCATTTCTTCTTCCATATTTTTGGCCTTTGGGTTGGTCATTACTAAATATTGGCCAATGGCTTTTGGAAATTTTAAGCCAGTCTTATAAGCCTGTGACTATTTTTCATGCACATGGATCAATTGCCGACGTAACTCCATGAGTACAATCTTATCAGATGGATATCTTGACAATATGAAAGGTTCACTTGTGAAACATCCTATGCGGATGTAGGTGAATGTAGGAAATTGGAGAAAGACACAACCAAAATGAGAAACCCTATTGTATGTTGCTTCTGAAAGTCTCTTCTTCTGTAAGTCCTTATCAAACATACATTTCCATACAAAAAAGAAGGCATCATTGACCCTTCTGAAGTGACTTCCCTGATTCTTGATTGTGAGCTGATCATAATAGTTCCAAACATGAACTAACCTCTCCTCACTTTTTGTAGACAAACTTGGATATTGCCTCATAAATGCGGCTGCATTCACAAGGTATGAGGTCATATAAAACTTCAACGTTGTTTTGACCTCTTTCAATTGTGCACAAAGTGCATCACTAATCTGCTCACCCCAATCTATCTTGGTATTCCCTTTCTTGATTATACTCGTATAATAGCACATCTAGTTATGAAAGTAATGAGAATCTTTCAAACCTTTCACTCATGCCAGCATAGTAACCATGTCATTATACTCTTCATTGAAATCACTTCTATGAAAGTATTTTGGCCATCTTGTAGTAATGGAACCCTTAGCTGAAGATTGGAAAACTGTGTTGATCATTTTCTTACACTTTGGTTCATTCTTCTCATAATACTCCTGAGCATTTTCTTTGGTTATATATGCTACTTCTTCCACTGGTGAACCTTTAAACACACTATTGAAGAAAACATTGTCTAATGTCATGACGACATTCTGATTACTATCCTTCACCTGCCTGGTATGTGGATCAAAGTGATCCGCTACTGCAAGTACAAAATCTGGATCATGGGTTGCTACTAGGAAAGAAGCATACTTGTGCAACTCCAACCTGATTAGATTTGACATATGTGAGGTGGCTTTCTCAACTCGATCAATGAACTCCTACATGCCCACATGACTAATTTCTCTATCCTTTATCTCTTTAACATTGAAGTCAACTGAGCTTTCTGAAAACATGTTCAAGTATTTATCATACTTGTACTTCATTTTTTTAACAGATGGCTTGCTTGGTGTGGACTCTAATTGACTTGTAGAAGGCTCGGATTTTCCTTAAGAAAACTTTGACATTTGCAAAGTACTACATTCAACACCAAGGATTAGTGTTTTGAAAATTATCACCATCAAAAGAGCAGATTTTATCAATTGGAACAAGAATCTAGAGCTAAATTGGACTTTGGAAAAAACTTAACAAAAAACTTGCAGGTCGGACTTTAAAGTACGACCTGCAGGTTTGAAAGCCAAAAGTCGCACATTGGACTTTAAAGTCCGATGTGTAAAGAAAAAACATCTTAGATTGCATATTGGACATTAAAGTTCGATGTGCAAGTGGGAAGAACAATCTTTGCAGGTCGGACTTTAAAATCCAACCTGCAAGATAAACAAAGATCATATGCAGGTCAGACTTTAAAGTCCATTCTACAAGTTAGAAACTTGCGAGGTAAATGACATGTCGGGTTTTAAAACCCAACCTGTCAACTAGAAAAGACACAAAGGTTGACAAGTCGGGGTTTAAAACCCAACATGTCATCCAGGAAGAACACGGTCTGCTAACATATCGGATTTTAAAGTCCAAAATGTTATCAGGGGAAGATCATACATCACTAACATGAAACCCAATATGTTAGTAGGGGAAAAACGAAAAAATTGCTAACATGTCGGGTTTTAAAACCCGATATGTCAGCAATGAAACCCCAAAGCAACTAACATGTTGGTCTTTAAAACCCTTTATGTTAGTTGGAAAAGCATAAATCTCTTGTATGTTGGATTTCAAAATCCGACATGCAAGAAGGGAAAAACAGATCAAAGAAATAGGGCATTCCCTCGTATGTTAGGGTTTGAAACCCGACATGTGAGGATAAAGGGGAAAAAAGGAGATTAGGGCATTTAGATTCAAAATCTCAACATGCCCTAATCCACAACAAAACAAACAAAAACCCTAACACACGAAAAATAAAAAACGCAGAAGGAAAAACGCAAAAAGAACATACCCGGAGAAAAAGATCGACTCTTTGATGAAGAATTCACGGAAATAATTACCAATCGCGAGCCAAAGACGAAAAAATGTGGAGACCAAATGAGAGGGGAGCCAAGACGAGCCAAAGACCCGAAGAAAATGACTAAAAAGAATAAAAAACTTCATTAAAAACCCTAATTAAATAAAACACGGATTGCAATAAATGCAATTCATCCTGATAGGTCAGACTTTAAAGTTCGATTTGTCAGTCACAACACAACTCGATTGCAAGTCGGACTTTAAAGTCCGTCCTGTCAATTACAAACAGAAGGGAAACTGACACATCGGACTTTAAAGTCTGATGTGCTGACATGACTCACTGCAGGTCGAACTTTAAAGTCCGACCTGTCAATCAAAACATAAAAACTCTCTAACTTCTAAACGACCAAACATAAAGAGAAAAGACCTAATCAATGAGGTTGATTAATCTTTCCCGAAGCCTGTGAGGTACGAAACTGACCAATTTCGTAGGGCTGCCTCACGATTTTAGCCATGCTAAAATCGAGGACAACACAATCGGTCTACACAACCCCGATTGCAAGTATAAGTATTAGAGTCTTTCCGTTTATACCCACCATTTTCTTATTACAAGTTTATCTGTTCCATTTATTTGTAGCCGATTACCTTTAGTGCCTATTGTTGTTGTTTCCTTTTTATTATGCCCTCATGTTTCATTTCCGGTTTCGAAAGGGTGATTGCAAGTTCATTATCCATTGTTTTCAATACTTGCAATCGGGTCTCTGAGACCCAATTGCAAGTGATTTCAAAAAAAATTCACATTGCTTGCCTCCACAAAATTCTCATGTTCTAAAGACATATTATGAAGGCTTTCCTAGAAGATTGCAAGCATATACCCAATCAAAATGCTTAATTGCAATCGGGTCTTCAAGACCTAATTACAAGTGGAAGTGTAAAATTTTTTCCCTACATTGCACTTGCATTCCACCTCCAAAGATCCAAAATTGGTCCAAAATGCACTAAAAAACACTTGAAAATGAATCTCTAAGATCCAATTACAAGTGCAAACTTGTATTTTTCCATTACACATATGAAGTTGTATGTTCGTTCTCCACAATTGCAAGTCAATACTCTTGTTTTTCCACACATGTAATACAGTCCTCAAAACCCGAAATTCACTTGTGAGCATTTTTGCATCAATTTATCCCTTCCCTTGTCAGTCTTGTTTGCACACACGATCTATCAAACCAACAAATCAAGGCATGGGCATTGTTTTATAACAATTTCATCTTGAATAAGGTGTTATGGGTTATTCATCAATGAACAAAAGAAGAAGAGATACAACAGTAATTCATGGGACCGCCCAAGGGTCAATAATCCTCATGAAGTCATCTGTAAATAGAATTCATCCAGTGACAAAGTGAATCAAGCATGGAGAAAGAACACAATGAAGAGAAGAATTTCCCTCTTGAAGAAATAGTACTACCCCAAGCATGTGATAAGGTTAAAGTTCGCTAGTCAAGGACACAAAGACTATCAAAGGTGCAAGTTCTTGTTTCGTTTCAAGATGCAATTCCCAAAACCAAGGACTTCAATTAGAGTGTCTTATAATAGCATGAAGATCAAACAAAGGATTATGCAAATAGAGTTGTGTCTCTGAAAACTTAGTTTCAATTATGCATTTGTAATTTCATTTTGACAAATTACATGTACTGTCAGAAATTGTAATTGCGAGAGATCATATCACTTGCATTGTTGTAAATTGTAATTGCATGTAAGCAAATTACAAGTCGAAAGACAATAGGACTGTAATTTGAATAAATCATAGTTAGTTAGTTGTGTAATAAGTCTCAGTTGGTTAGACTTCTCCCACATTTTTCTCTCAGACCCTCTCCTATATATAAACAAAGGTGCTCTATGTAATTGATATATTTTGGCAATGCAACTAAATTCTACCTGTTTGTATGTGCACTCTAAGACTGAGAGCTTAGAAGTAAATCAAATTGCTTTCAATAAAAGAGGTGAGTTGTGTAGAGACTTTGTGCCAATTCAAGTTATTATGTGATGACATTTTCTGAAATTGATTGTGATTTGTGTTCTATTGTTCAAGAGGGATTTAAATTCAATCTTCCAGACTTTGAGCTACTAATTGTATTTAGAGTTATAAGTTTGGTTTTCAAACTTGGTCTTCCAGACTTTGAACTACTTATCACATTTAAAGCTAGTGTATAAAGCTCGAGTAAGGAGATAATTTGTAAACTTTGTGTTGCTTTTATTTTTAAAACTTGTGCATGTAAGGTGAAGTGCATCATATAGACATACTTTGAACTACTATGTGTTGTACAATGTTATAATTTTGAGAAGGTTGACAAGATAGTAGGAGTGTTGAAGATTTTGTGCTTTCATTTCTATTTTCCCATCTCAAGGAAGTGATGGAAGTCTTTGTGCTTTCATGGAAAATTTGCTTCCCTATATGTTCTAAAAATCCTACAAAATGTTTCATTTCTATATTTACAGTTGTTGCTGTAACTTCTTTTCTAAAATAAGAGAAAGAATATCGTCTATTTTGAAAAAAGAAAATAAGATGTCATCCCACCCAAATTAGATTAATGTTAGTAAGTAGTAAAAGGGGAGCCTTCCTTTAGAGTTAGGAGATTTTTTACTCACACACTGTGGTTGAAACCATAATTTTGCACATCCTACCAGGTGTACAAAATTTTCAACCAACAACCTTCAAGCCTTTAATGGCTTCCTTCTATACTCTTTTGAAGCCTTTAATGGTTTCCCTCAAAGTTTTCAAGCCTTTAATGGCTTCCTTCAAATCTTCAAGCATTTAATGCTTTGTCCCCCTCTCCTCTCAAGTCTTCCCTTGTTGACACTTGTCAACATGTGATTGTCTTAAAAGAGAGCACATGGATTGAGGATCAACATTTTCTCAAGCAATCATAAACCTTCCTCAATCAACTCAATCTCAACCCTTCATTTGCCCATTTTTTTCCTATAAATAAAGCTCAATCCTTCATTGTTGAAAGGACACGAGTTATCCATGCATTGATACTTTGCTTAGAATTTGAATGTTTTGTAGGAAGTCTTTGTATTATGTTTTAGTTCTTCCACAAGTTGGAATTGCTATTTAACATTAATACTACATTCACATCTTCAAACATTCAACACTTCACATAATGAACCATCTCACATCCTTCATTTGACATCCATGTCTGCTAGTGCTCAAGCTAAGGGCATACTTCACATAGCAACAGGATCTTCGAGAGGAGGACAAGGAAGAGTCATGGCATAGGGAGCATCATGGGCAAGTTCATTTCATTTTGTTTATTTCCTAACTAGCTTCTTGTTTTAATCTTCTTTGATAATGCTTTGAATGGATTTGTTTTCATGTTTTGCTTATGGTTGAAAGCTCATTCACCAACATGAATTTCTATTGGTTTATACTAACCTCCATTTTCACAACGTTTCAATAACTAGTCACCCAATTTGGGGAAATCTGCAAGAGTTGAGAGCTAAATTAGACTTTTGCCTCAACAAAAAGTCAATATTCTACAGTAATAACAAATTAACTCAAAGATTTTCTCTAAGAGTAGAGAAACATCAAGCAAACAAACATGTTTTGTGAAATAAAGAACATTAGTCCCAAATAGTGAACGAATTTCAGCCACCTTTATGAGGATGAGAAATATTAAGTGTGTAGTCATTAGTCTCAACCAAAATATGATGAGTAAGTGCAAGTTCTTTTTCAAGTTAACAAAGGATAAAACAACTACCAAGCAAATATGTGGTGATTTTGAAGCAACTCCATGACCAAATGTGTATCCAAACTTTATCTCAAGTCATATCTTACTGAGAGGAGAAAGAGCATCATGTGGGTACTTTTCCTTGACCACATAGCCACAAACTCCCTTGCTAGCCATATTGATTGACAAGTACCCTTTCCCTTAATGAAGGGTTCCAATGGGGAGAAACCTTGACGAGAGGTAAATAGATGATGGTGATAGTGTAATACACATGCAAGCATTCAGCAACTCTTGCATTGGAAACAAACAATCACAAGAAAATGACAAGAAAAATGGGAGCTTTGGTCAAAGACTTTAGCAGGATGCAACCACAATCTCATGCAATTCTACCGTTATTTCAATGCCTCTAAACCAATACACATTGGATGATCTTAAAAGATATTGATTAATCAATCATTTGGCCAATCACACTGTAGAACACCTTCTTTCGTTTCCAAGAAGACATTCTATATCTATCTCATCTTTGACTCTTCGCTAAAAAAAGGCTAACCAACCAATATGATGCCAATGTAAAATTATAAGTATTTATGAATAAGAAAAATAAAAAAGTTACAAAGCCGAAAGAACATGGTACAATATTACTACACTCGCAACAGGTTGTGCACCCTACATATACTTTGGAACATTTTTCTATTTGATGAGTAAGTCATCTAGTAAGAAAATGTGAATGTATAAGATAAACTACACCAACGATCTTACTGCTCAAAATGTAGAAACCTCCAAGGATGAGAAACTATTAAGGTTGAAAATAGAGATTGCAAACACTTCAACACTTAGTGACAAGTCCGATCTCTACAAAATCGAAGATTCCATCATCAAATTTCTAGGAGTCAAGGCAAATTATCCAACAGTTGATCAACTTCATCGGTTACAGCCAAGTTACCCCAGATGGATTCTGAGTGTACTTGGTTTCTATTTTGTTCCTCTGATGTGCTCTTTGACTAAAAGCTCCCACATGTACCTAAGGCCTTGGGTGAGTTGATCTTCTGTGTCTTTGTGTGCTTACTAGTTCTTGTATTAGTTAGCCCATTTATTCCTCCTCTTCCATCGTGTTGTGTCATTGTCAATAATTATTACTCAATCATGATTCTGTTGAAGTCTGACCCAACTTCCCAAAGACACTGCCGCCATGAACTAATGCTGAAACTCTGCACTACCGATACAATCACTTGCAGTAGAAAATAAGAATAAGAATTCACATCAACAATTATTGCATGACAATATAACGATTGATGCTTTATTTCAATATAATGTCCAGTTACACAGAAGCGGTACAGGGAGGACCTTGTATAAATCAGCACCCCTTCCTCGACTATGATTTTTCTATTTAAAGGTCCAATGTTTACCAGTTAGGCCACAATTGATGGGTTAAATGTTTATAACCATTTGATAACTTACTTCTAGTTGACAGTTAAAATTACAAATTAAGTCAGCTTCACATGTATTAACATAACATAAAATTATACAGTCTACACCATCCTCTACGTGGTTGTGTGGGGAAAGTGGCATGTCCACAACTAATTTGCAGGAAATAGTTTGAAAAGACCTTTGGTACACCACCAACACAGCAGCTCTTTTCATTCCAATAACAAGTAGTTACATACACAATTCAAAGAAAATCAAGATATCTTCAACACGACCTTCATAAATTCATATATCAGATAGCTCAAAGCTGCAGAAGGAAGGACCTGTACAAATGCAAAAGTTTGAACATGTCAAATACAATAAGAAAATATTATATCAATTTGTAACAATATGCACTCAACATTGCCCAGGAAGCCAAGCAACTGTTCATTCTAGAATTTGAAAATGAAAATCGCTTGTGGATGATGGCATGGCCAAGGAGAATAATATATAAGTCCATCATTTCAGAGAAGTATGACCACTAATCTCAAGGCAAACGAAAGCTACAATATTTGAACAAACAATTTTAATTAAATCTCTTATTGGTGTTCAAATGTGAGTTTCTTTACTCCTTAAGTAAGTGATATACAAAGCATGTTACAACTAACTTTGACTTTTCATTAAAGAGGTTCAGATTCTATAGATATACTTCAAAAATATATCTTGACATGCTCAAGAAAATTTTCACAAATGTAAAAGAAAAACACTTATATTAAAGATCAAAATTATATACAGCCTACTATCATTTTCCCAACTTCAACTTGCCCAAAATATTGCATGCACAGATAACAAAATCAAAGGCATGCTAATTTTACTATCGCATACAAAATAATAATATAGCATCCCTAGCACAAGTATTACCTTTCTTTCTAGTTAGAAATAGAGGATTTCAACGAAGTTTAATTGGCTGAGCGTAGTTTTGATGTTCCCTTCTAAAAATTGGAATTTCAAGATGATGCGCTCTTAAAGATTATTACATTCATTGGAAACATGTTTGAATTTACTATTTTAGTATATGGTAATATAAGAAACCAGATAATCACAGGTTTACAATAAAGGCCCAAATGTTAAGAAGGTGAGATTTGCAACAAACCTGCACTGTACTGGGGAATACACCAGCATACAGAGCTCCTGCGCCATCTCTCTTTACTATGAAATTAAATGTAGCTACTAAGCCCAACTTTGCTGTCTCTTGAAGCTGAAGATGCCTGCGCACTACTTCTAATGGATATGTCACAATCTCTGCACAAGCACCTGCAATTGCTCCATATACCAAGGTCCTGACTGGTCCAAGCTCCATCTGTTTGCTATTATCCCTCACCTCTTCCTCTTTAGAACTGATTTCTGCTTTTAAGGTTTCTATTCTCTCTCTTTTATCCTGATTCAGCCATCTCAACCGTTTTTGTCCCTTAGGTGAACTTAAATAGGCAGCTTTCAAGATGTCATATACTCCATAAAATACTGCTCCTGCAGGGGCCATGCTCAAAAGTGTTGGAGAAAGACCTTTATAGAGAGAGAGAAAGCCTTCAGTGCGGACCATATGCTGAAAACAACCAACAACACCGCCTAGGGTTTCACCTCCTGGTGCAACCAGCCTAGTTCTAATCTGCATAAGTTTAAGAATTAAATCTAGTGCAGAGGAATACCTTATTGAACACCCACAGAATCATATTTGAGAGAAAGAAACAAGAATAGCAGCTTACATATTTGAACGATGAGACAACAAAACAGAGATAATTTGAAATGATGTATTCTCAAACTAAATATTCTGGTAAGCATTTTGCCTGAAATAAAACAAAATGGAAAAAGGTTATGGGTAGAAAATAAGGGCTGCTTACAGTGTCCATGGGAAGACATATCATAGTGGCTACAATTCCTGAGACAGCCCCAGCTGCGAGTCTGTCAGAGTTTATGATTTCTTCCTTTCCAGGTATTTGTAACAACCAATTGCAGTACATGTCATATGTTACAAAGTTTATAGATTTAAAAGGGACCATACGAAAAAGATTCAAGGCATTTCCTTTCCAAAAGCCTGTAAACCCTTCAGACGACCAGATGAAATGAATTGTTTTGTACCAATTATCCTTTGCCCCCCGTACAATGTATTCCAGCTTCAGTCTTTCCAAAGGGGCAACAAAAGTTCTGAGCACATCAAGGAGAGAATTCAGGTTAATGAATTTGAATTCAGACAGACAATTGGCAAATGTGTAGGAAAATTGGAAGAATCCAATTTGTTTCTTGAATTTATCAATAACAAAAAATCTGAGTAAATTTCATAAATAATATTGAAGTCCAAATATGGAGCAACAAAAAACCATTATTATGATCTATCAATCCCAAATTTCTGATAACTCCTGTAACCATGCCTTGAAGACACAAGCACAAAAAATGAAAAACACTGAGTAATAAAATGCAGATTCTAGTGTTTTACTATAATAATCTAAATCAATGCTATCCAACTCAGAACCAGGGGTACAAAATTACCAATTTACTGGGCACCTTGTGATGGTTCCCTTGAAAACAGTGCTGATAGAGAGGGTGAAATGGCCAGGTTAAAATTTCCTAATGATGAACTTTGTAGGAGGATATCTGAAACTCACCACATCCCTCACTGTCCACAACATAGTTATGGGTTTGAAAAATAATTAATTTGAGTCATTCTGGATGCCGAAAAAATTGAAAAATCTGGAATGTAAAAAAAATCAGTGAAGTTTCTATAAAATTGAAAAATCTGGACCAAATCAGATAAATGTGGCTGGTCTGAAAAATCTGGTAACAATGGTTAACAAAATTTGATAATCATCAACACTTTCAGGGGGTTATATCATTATGTTCTCTAATAGCCTACCATTATCAGCCAGGTAGGAAATGTCTAACTTCAGTGCCTGAGAGCGAACCAATACATGGATGATATTAATCAACAGATTGGTACTCTCTGCCCAAGGTACAGCTTCTATTGCTCGTTGCTTAACTGAAATTCTACCCTATTGCTCAATCTTGTGGTACTACAGTCTACCAATGAAATAAACTGCTATATGGTAAGGTCATTCTTTTATATTATGCATACACATAAAATCCATCTTAGAAGGACGTGTACATGAGGCTAACATGTGTAGAGGAGAGATGCAAGCCTATTTCTAATGAGACACCATGGGCTTGTTGGAAGGTTGGTGCCTTTGTCCCTTGTTTGTTCAGCGCCTCCCTCGGGGATTCGTGACATAGCTTAACCACCTCCCATGGTTTGTATCGGGCATTAATAGATCGATCTTTTGGTGCAATGACAAACCTTGGGCCAACAAGTGGTATTAGAGCATAAGTCACAGGTTTGAATCCCTTGGTCGCGTTGTGGGGGAGATTGTTGGAAGGTTGGTGCCTTCATCCCCTTGGTTGTTCAAGATCGAACTTGAGTATTAATGACATGTCTTAACCACCTCCCATGGTTTGTTTATCTCTGATGTTTGTATCAGGCATTAATAGGTCAATCTTCTTGTGCAACGACAAACCTTGGGCCAATAGGGCCTTCCTCAAAGCAGAAACAATTTTTTTTTAAGGGATTTCCACGTCAAAGGTGCCATTCATGTTTAAAAACCAGTTAAGAGGATTCATGTGACTAGAAAAGGCCATTATACCCCTTATGAAATCATGCAAAGATATAATGCATATGCATGTAGATCGTTCTCATTATCTTCTTATACCCAAAATGTAAGTTTGGCCATTTCTGTAAGAACAAAGCCTCTAGAACAAATTCAATTGAATATCAAGCAAGAATTACCTATGCATATAATTAAATATAACTAATATGCAATATAATATAACATTTCATAACCACATTCGTCAATCAATCAGATAATTGATCACAATGTTATTAGAAATATGGGCCGAGAGATAGAAGCTGCAATAGTTATAATTGGATATACGTGCTACATACAATTTCAATCAAATACATCACAATTATATAAGAGTAAAGTCTCATACAATATAGGAAACTCCCATAACAACTTACCCAAATATATTGAGTTGCTTTAAGTTTTAACAACTCAACACATTCGTACCTCTAATATACTAACCTATTTAACAAACTATACCAAACCTTACAAATAATTATTTTATGGATCCTATGTGAACAATAATCCCCCCCCCCTTAGTGTGAACATGGTAAGAACTCACACCCTACATCTGCAATAAGCCCAAGTCTTGTGGCTCATGATCTTGATTCAAAACAAAAGGCACCACCCATCAACCTTTCATGGTTTTCACACAAGTTTACCACAAAACTGAACATGAACAGGAACCCATCAACTGTTCACCTCGTGTGGTTTTCTGGATCCTCTCACAAACCCTTTCAAGATCCATAAACTGACTTACTTTGGTACTTTTGTTCGGCACTATGATTGTACATCAAGGAAGTGATATAGAAATCAACATACATATCACAAATCTGAAAAACAGAAATCTTAATTGTAGTCATTGTTATCGATCGCTATCACTCGATCTCGAAGATCATAGACAACTGCTACTACCACTAGAAGCTGCCATTGGCTTTAGTCATTTTGGCACAAAATGGGAATGGAACATTGGTTACTATTCCCCCCCACAATGTGAAATTTCCACTTATTCACACAACTAGGAACACTGACAAGCATAGAAAATGAAATGCCACCAGAGTTGATAAGCGGCCCCGTCGTTGGTGATTGATGAGAGGACGTTGATTATCCTCCAACCTCCAGTGCCTCCAACCTCCAATCTTGAATTTATCAAAAGCACATATTCTTCATCACTAGGACATGATAGCTCTTCATCATTGGTATTAAGGAAGCATGATGATCTAGTTTATCATCTTGTAGATCTTGTGCCCTCTTCTTACAATTCAAAATTACATGTCATTTTTCATTACGATAGAAGCATTTGATTTTTCCTTTTGAAGGAATATGCTTGGATTTGTACTTGCCTTTTTTTACTTTGTTATGTACAAATAATACCTCTTCAGATTCTGAGTCTCCATTATGGTCAAGTAGAGTAGATATTACCCCTTCAAAACTAATGGTTACCTTGCTTGATCTGAACACCACTCCAGACATATTTTTAGGCAAACTATTCAAAAGTATTTCTTTAGCATCATCATCTTTTACTTTCTCATTAATCCCAGCTAGTTGATTCAGAAGAGAGTGAAACTTACTAATACGATCTTCCATTTTTGTACCTTTTTACCAAATGTTCCAAAGTAATTTAAACAAACAATTTGCATGAAAAATGATTTCTATTCATTCAAATGATTATATTGAAAATCATATAATATCAGGCTGAAATAGAGATCTGAAATTAAATATGAATATTATCACCAAAATAGATAAATCATTACAAACTACAACATAATAACAACAAAATTATCTTCCCAATCATAGCGACAAAACTTATAGAGCAATTGGATGCATAGGAAACCTCCCAATAACAGTTACAACATGTACAAAAAGATTGGAAATCCACATACCAATAGCAATGTGATATCTTTAGAAAACACCAGCCAGAGTAGATCTTTCACCGCTATAGCTAGTCTTCTTCAAGAGGGATTTCGTCCTCAAGAAGGATGATATGGACCAAGTCCAAATCTCCAGAACCTCATGGGGTTACAACCAAGAAATGAATAAACCCAACGTGCTCAAACAATCCTCCCAATGCTCTTTTATAATTTTTTGAATGTCCCTTGGCCTTCCATTTCCTCTTGCCTTTTCATTTTCTTTTCTTTTATTTCACTTTTGAATTAAAGGTGACTTTTTTTATTTCCCACTTTAATAAGTCACTTAAATATATAATATGATCCTTATCATGTATTTTTTTTTTAAAAGAATAATATTAAATAATTAAACATGCTTTTAATCATTTAATTATATCTTAAACCAAAAGGGGGCATTACATCAATCCATACAATCTTTGCTTCAATGTTGTCTTCGCACTTTCCACTTCAGATCCAAAGAGCTTGTTTAATGACCTCCCAAATCTCTTTTGCCGATTTTGCAAAATCCACATGGTGTAAATATGCTTTTGATAAGCCGAGACCAATAGTTCCCAAAGCTTTCTGATCTTTGATATTCCACTTTGCAAGTTCATTTGTATCAGTTGGTATGATTGAATTTGGTTTCACAACATTCCAAAGATCTTTTTCAATAAAGTGTAACTGCATTTGTGTAACCTTAAATTTTTTTATTTTTTTTGGCAATAAGAATTACAAGACAAACACCATAGCCCGTTAAGGTTAGAAAAATAATCCAACTAATGAAAGGGAGCCCTTCCACCTTTTGTTCACCGAGAGCCCAATCTGGGAGGGTGAGAGCATACGGTGTTCTGGAGATCGTTAGATGCCAATAACTAAAAAATACAATGCATGGGCGGCAAGCCAGCCCCTTCTGCTTATCCAACAGGAAAGAAACTAAACTTCTTGGCGGTAAACCAGCCAAGAGAAACAACAAGAAACTAAAACTCAATCACTCTACCGCATATTTCAGCGAGAGGACATTACATAAAGCTATCACTCTACCACATATCTCAGCGGGAGGACAATACATAAAAACTAATCAGTCAACCACTTATTCAGTGGGAGGACTAAGTTACAAATACCAAAAATTAGGCAGCAAGCCTGCCTCTTCCACTTGTTCAGCGAGTATGCTTACAATTCAGAAATTGGTTGATAGTACTACTATTCAACCTTACAAATATAGGAATGATAGAATAGAAGAGAATGCTGAATCACAGAAGATAATATCACCAAACCAGCTCAACACCAACTTCTTAAAATCTAATACAAATAACAGCAGGCTGGAAATGCATAACCAGCAGCACTGAATCACACTAAAATGCTCATATCTCACTCAAAACTCCTTCAATTCACCCCAAATTACTCCCAAATTGACACTAAGAACCAAGCAACTAAGAAAAAACTGAAATAGAGCTTCTCAACACCCCAAAATACCAAGCACACAGCCCAATGCACTCCCAAAAACCCATGCCCAAGCTGGAAAATACAATTTGCAATATAAAAACAAAGACTCCAAATTAAAGGTTGCAAACTTACAAATCATATCGCCTATAGCATAGAAGTTGTTCGAGCCAATACCTAGAATGATAGGTCGTACAAGTAGGGAGGTAGGAATGAAACTTCGCTTCAGCCACACAACAACCAACAACACAGAAAATTACAGCAGCAACCCAACTTCCTCAAATCCTCACATTCAAACCCCAACAACACCACAAAATCCACACAATAGAGCCTTAGCTAGGAGTGATGTCTCACACTCAAAACTGCAATTGAAAAGTCTAGAAGGTTTTCACCCTTGAAAAAGCCTGGAATCAATCCGACAGCATAACATTATATTTTCTTTCGATCATCAAATGAGAGGCCAAGCACTTGTATAAATAGGTTTCCAAGACTGAAATTCAAATTCAAATGCCTCCAAATTCCCCCTCAAATTTGCATTTCATTTCCCCCATGGTGGACCCAAGAATGGCGCCATATCCAAGTCAAAAACACGCCTAGGAAGAAGACCACGATTTTTGGCATGAATGTATATTTTGTCAAATAAAATAAAGTCATCACATTCACTTAGGCGTCCCTTCTTAACACAAAATAATTCGCCTAGGCAAACTTAGGAAAAAATCATATTATGCACAATTCCCAATATCAATAATCAGTAATAAAATAATTAAATATTAAACCTTAGGATAAAGAAATAATACTTAATTAAATAACTTATAACTCCAATACTGATTATCACAAAAATCAAGGATGAAGCTGAGCAATGAAGACCACTGAACTGTGTTGGATCGGAACCATATCCAAGACTGCCACTTACTAATAATAGTAAGTCATGAAATACTGCTCCGACAATCATGATCTTCGCACTCAAAGAAAGAGCTTGGAAAGCTCAGTAAGACTGCACCATCCCGACAACCAAACCCTAACTTACTAAAAATAGTAAGTTCACAATTCACCAAAGAGTCAATTGCATGTTATGCCACATTGGAGTCGATGGAAAACCTAGAAGGAAACCACAAGCAGAACTGAAGAATTCCCTCCTGACAAGCTTGAGCAGAACTCCACAAAAGATGGAAACCTTAATTCTCCTTTCCACATACTCTACGGGTCTCCGAAATAGGCCAATGGACCACTCAATGCATCAATACTAAGAAGGGGACATTACAGTCTGCCCTTCCCAAAATTGTTTGTCATCAAGCAGTAGTAAGCCATGATGCTGTAAACTCTCACTCTCCCATGTAGCATCCTACACCTGTAAGTCTTTCCACTTAACCAAATATTCTCTGATGGTTCTCCTCCTCAACAATCGTTCCTTGACATCAAGGATGGCCTCATGAACTAGCACCAATTCTCCCTCTTCATCCAAAGGAGGCAAATCAAAAGAGACTATCACATTGTGCCCAAGTGCTTTTCTAAGGCGTGACACGTGGAAGACATTATGTACTCGGCTACTTGCTGGTAGCTCCAACTCATATGCCACAACTCCCACTCTCCTGATGACCTTGAATGGCCCATAAAAACATGGCTTGAGTTTTTCCACTCCACTCTTCTTGAGAGCAAACTGTCTGAAGGGCTGGAGTCTCAAGTAAACCATATCACCAACCTCAAATGAGCGCTCGATACGCTACTGATCAGCATACAACTTCTGCTGATTCTGTGCAATCTGGAGGTTGTCCTTCAATGCCCTTAGAATATCCTGACATTGTTTAACCATATCCCTAGCTTGGGGTGCTCTGCTATCACCAAACACCAAGTCAGCAAAGCTAGTGGCCTCATAACCGTAGAGCGCCATGAAAGGAGACATCCAGAGGGACACGTGATAAGTGGAATTATAGCAGTATTCACCAAGGTGTAGCCATCTTACCCATGCCTTTTGCTGTTCTGAAACATAATTTCTCAAATAACCTTCCAACCACTTATTAACTATCTCTGTTTATCCATCTGTCTGAGGATGGTAACTCGTGCTTGGTGTGAGCACAGTACCACACAATCTGAAAATGTCCTTCCAGAAAGAGCTTAGGAACTTGTTGTCTCTATCACTCACAATGTTTTTAGGCAGCCCATGTAACCTAAACACCTCACGGAAGAACAAATCAACAACCTGAGCTGCTGTAAATGAGTTGGTGATGGCGAAAAAATGAGCAAATTTTGTTAATCTATCTACCACCACATAAATACAATCCTTCCCACTAGCTTTCGGCAACCTAGTGATGAAATCCATAGAGATACTTTCCCATTTTTGACTGGGAATTGGCAATGGTTGCAATAAACCAGCGGGTGTTGTGTGCTCGTCCTTGTTCTTCTGACAAGTATGGCATTCCCTAATGTACCTCAAGACATCTTTCTTCAACCCCTTCCAAGCGAATCTCTCTCGGATCTGCTTGTAAGTCTTGAAAAACCTTGGTGACTAGCAAGAGGTATGTCATGGAAAGTCTGTAATACCTTCTCCTTCAACTTAGATTCAGGTAGAAGAAGGATCCTACCCTTATACATAATCAATCCATCAACCAATCTGTACTTTTCATCATGAAAAGTGCACTCAATGATGCTAGTTGCAAACTGATTCTTGACATAATCAGCAAGCAACAAGTCCCTCTAATCAACAGTAAGCTCACTCATACAGCTCAAATGGGGTCTCCGGGAAAGTGCATCTACATGACTAGGAACTCGAAATGCCCAAAGTGGCATCTGAAAGCAGTCTTCTCCACATCTCACGCCCTCATCTTGATTTGGTGGTAGCCCAATCTAAGAGCTATCTTTGAAAAGAACACAACTCCATGTAGCTCATCAATTCTCAGAATTGGGTACCGATTCTTGATGGTTTTCTGATTTAAAGCCCGACAATCCACGCACATACGCATGGTCCCATCCTTCACCAAAACCACAACCGAAGCAAAAGGGCTTTTGCTTGGTCGAATGTATCCCATGTCAAGAAGCTCCTTAATAGCCTTTTCTATTTCATCCTTCTGCTTCTTAGGGTATCAATAGGGAGTTGTCATAACAGGCTTGGCTCCCTCTTCTAGCTCAATGATGTGCTCTGTACCTCTTTCAGGAGGTCTACCAGGGGGTGGATTCTCAAACACCTTACTCCTCTTTGTTATCAGAGCCTGAAAATCTCCAAGATAGCTTCTCTTTTCTTAAGTGAGTTTGATGGCATAACCATACACTCTGGAGGTCTTCTTAGTGATGGATTTCCAAGGACCTTCCTCTTGTTTGTGATTAGAGCTTGAATATCAGTAGTGTAGCTGCCCTTGTCTTCTAATGGATTTGATGGCATGATCACACACTCTGCTGCCCACTCCACTTGGTTATGACGGATCAACCTCTCCATTCTCTTCAGAGATACAACCTGCGGGCCTCCATTAGACATCCCTCACAAAACCACCTTCTTTCCTTCAGACATGAACTTTAACTCCATGGTTTGCAAGTTAACAATGATCTCACCAAGAGATCGCAGCCAATGAATGCCAAGGACCACATCATCAGTCCCTCCAATATTGACAACATAGAAGTCATCCTTGACTTCATAGTTACCTAGCTTCATTGACATGTTTGACACCATCCGTTTACAACCAATGGTTGATCCATCAACCACCATGACCTTGAAGTCTTCGACATCATTAGTGATAAGGCCCCTCTTGGCGACAATCCTAGCATCGATGAAGTTGTGATTAGCCCCAGTATCAATTAGAGCAACAAGTTGATGTTCTCCCAATGCTCCTCGAACTCTGAATGATTCATTTTTGTGGAAGCTAGAGAGTTGGGCAAATATACCCCTATCTTCTTGATCACTTTCAAGCCCTTCTGGAGCCTCTTCATACTCACTTCCCTCCGAATCAAGTTGCTGTTCTGAATTTTCAGAATCTGATCCATCGGCTGAATATGCTTCCATTTGCCGAGCATTACTCTTCCCATGGCATCTATGACCCAGAACCCAAGGTTCTTTGCATGAATAACACAAATTCTTCCTCCGAATCTCTTGATGGAGCTCATCATCCATCCGGGAAGGGAACTTCTTAGGCTGATTAGAGAATTTCTTCTTGTCTTTACGAAATGAGAAAGGCTTTGACTGAAATCTGGACTTAGGGGCAGCCAACTCCATGCTTCTAGCCTTCTTCATTGCATCAACCAAGGTGGGTAGGTCAAAGGCTTTTACCCAACCTTTCAATGGTTCATCAAGTCCCTCAGTAAATAGGACCACTAACCTCTTCTGCAAGATACTACTAACCATAACTTAAAGACTTTGAAACTCAGTTATGAAAGTGTCCAAAGAACCCTGCTATTTGGGTTGTGCAAGCTCTCTAAACTTCACCTCTAGATCCTTGGTATCAAATCTTTCTATCAATTTGTTGGTGAATTCAGCATAGGTATGGATCAAGCTATGAACAAGGGTGACCAACCCATGGTACCACCATTCATGCACAACTCCATCCAGGTGCAAGGTAGCAAACTTGATGACCTCTTCTTCGGGCATAGGTCTTAAGGACAAGTAATTGTCCAACTTCTGCACCCAAGCTCTAGCCGTGCTCTTACTGCTTCCATCGAAGTGTGCTAGAGTAACCTTCCCAAGAGATTGATGGTAATCTCTTGGAGTGGAATACCGATTGTCATTCCTTCTTCCTCTCTTCATTTTCGGATTCATGTACTGATCCAAGGTGAGGATATCTCGGATCTCTGCAGGGAGAGAAGCATACTCTATATAGCTACTCCTTATCTCATCAGCAGTAGGTATCTCAACTTCATTTTGTGGTGTTTCTCTGGGTAGAAAGACGGGTTGTAGAGGTCTTGGAGCTGAACCTCCATTTTTGCTCCCATTGTTACTCCCATTTCCATTTCCTCTAGGATTATTAGAAGTACTAGCTTCCGGTCCATTGTTGGGTTGGTTAGGGGTCCCAACAACGTTCTGGTTAAGGTTGGCCAGCAATTGAGACATCATATCCATCATGGCATTAAATTGTCTCTCAACCTTTTTGTTAGGTGCCTCATTCTATTTTGCAGCCTTATCTGCCATCGAATCTACTGAATCTACAAAATCCACTTCCTTACCTTTGTTTCTCAATACCTCTGAAAAGGTATCTTCTTACGACACTAAAGGAATCTAAAACTGTTGTCTCCTTTGTTCTCTGTTGTAGTAACGGACGTCTCTGTCACTCATGGAGAACTCTGACCACTCAAAAATTCACAGTCTGGCAGGAAGACCATCTCTGATACCACTCTAATATTCCCTTAAAAAAAATTTGTTTTTTTTGCAATAAGAATTACAAGATAAACACCATAACTCGTTAAGGTTAAATAAATAATCCAAATAATGAAAGGGAACCCTTCCACCTTTTGTCCACCGAGAGCCCAATCTGGGAGGGTGAGAGCATACGGTGTTCCGCAGATTGTTAGATGCCAATAACTGGAAATTACAATGCACGGGCGGCAAGCCAACCCCTACTGCTTATCCAGCAGGAAAGAAACTAAACTTCTTGGCGGTAAACCAGCCAAGGGAAACAACAAGAAACTAAAACTCAATCACTCTACCGTGTATTTCAGCGGGAGGACATTACATAAAGCTATCACTCTACCACATATTTCAGCAGGAGGACAATACATAAAAACTAATCAGTCAACCACTTATTCAGTGGGAGGACTGAGATACAAATACCAAAAATTAGGCGGCACGCCTGCCTCTTCCACTTGTTCAACGGGTATGCTTACAATTCAAAAATTGGTTGATAGTACTACTATTCAACCTTACAAAATATAGGAATGATAGAATAGAAGAGAATGCTGAACCACAGAAGATAATATCACCAAACCAGCTCAACACCAACTTCCTAAAATCTGATACAAATAACAACAGGTTGGAAATGCATAACCAACAACATTGAATCACACTAAAATGCTCATATCTCACTCAAAACTCCAATTCACCCCAAATCACTCCCAAACTGACACTAAGAACCAAGAAACTAAGAAAAAACTGAAATAGAGCTTCTAAATACCCCAAAATACAAAGCACGCAACCCAACGCACTCCCAAAAACCCACGCCCAAGCTGGAAAGTACAATTTGCAATATTAAAACAAAGACTCCAAATTAAAGGTTGCAAACTTACAAATCACATTGCATATAGCATAGAAGTTGTTTGAGCCAATACCTAGAATGATAGGTCATACAAGCAGGGAGGTAGGAATGAAACTTCGCTTCAGCCACACAAGAACCAACAACACAGAAAATTACAGCAACAACCCAACTTCCTCAAATCCTCACACTCACCCCAAGAACACCACGAAATCCACACAACAGAGCCTCATCTAGGAGTGATGTCTCACACTCGAAACAACAATTGAAAAGTCTAGGAGGTTTTCACCCTCAAAGAAGCCTGGAATCAATCCAACATCATAACATTATATTTTCTTTTGATCATCAAATGAGAGGCCAAGCACTTGTCTAAATAGGTTTCCAAGGCTGAAATTCAAATTCAAATGCCTCCAAATTCCCCCTCAAATTTGCATTTCATTTCCCCCATGGTGGATCCAAGAATGGTGCCATATCCAAGTCAAAAACACGCCTAGGAAGAAGACCACGTTTTTTGGCATGAAAGTATATTTTGTCAAATAAAATAAAGTCCTCACATTCACATAGGCGTCCCTTCTTAACACAAAATAATTCGCCTAGGAAGACTTGGGAAAAAATCATATTAAGCACAATTCCCAATATCTATAATCAGTAATAAAATAATTAAATATTAAACCTTAGGGTAAGGAAATAATATTTAATTAAATAACTTATAACTCCAATACTGATTATCACAAAAATCAAGGATGAAGCTGAGCAATGAAGACCACTGAACTGTGTTGGATCGGGACCATATCCAAGGCTGTCAGAAATAGAAATGCCCAAACAGCCACTTACTAAAAATAGCAAGTCATGAAATACTGCTCCAACAATCATGATCTTCGCACCCAGAGAAAGAGCTTGGAAAGATCAGTAAGATTGCACCATCCCGACAGCCAAACCCTCACTAAAAATAGTAAGTTCAAAATTCACCAAAGAGTCAACTACATGTTATGCCACACTGGAGTCCATGGAAAACTTAGAAGGAAACCACAAGCAGAACTGAAGAATTCCCTCCTGACTAACCCTAACAAGCTCGACTAGAACTCCACAAAAGATGGAAACACTAATTCTCCTTTCCACATAGCCTACATGTCTCTGAAATAAGCCAATGGACCATTGAATGCATCAATGCTAAGAAGGGGACATTATAATCTATATCTGCCACGTATGAAAGTCTCTTCCTTCAAATTTCTCAATGAAAGTTAATTTGTCCAGGATTACTCTTTTAATCAAAGGTGTCAAGCTCAACTGAAAATGCACCTTGACTATAGCACTTTGACACAAGACAATTGATTTTCCGACAACAATACCACTAGAAGGCAATAAAACTTTATTTTAATTTCTAATATAGTTAGTAACTATAATTAGAAATCAAGTGTATTAAAAGTTAAAACACAACTTTAAATATTGACTCTATAAAAGGAAAAGTTTTGACCACTATGAAATTACCTAGGATGACAATAATCAAATCCCTAACTATGCTCACCTCATATACGAGGAAGGAAAGCCAAGCTCTCACAGGCCTCGATTTAGTCTCTACACAATCACATTTGCATCAGAACTCCACTCAAAGAGAACTGTTGTAGAAGGCACCAATCAACTCGCCTTGATATAGCAATTTCAACTATAAAAGAATGAAATAAATCTCATGAAGCCCTGCAAAATATGTGCAGCCAATGAGAGTTTGATCCAATGGATGATATTCGCCTTTGGAAATGAAGACTCTGCCAAGGAATTAGCAAATGTGGCCCCAAATGCCAATCAAAGCAGAAATCATCAAACATATAATCTCCAGTCCCAAAGATAAAATGAGCATCTGAAATGGTATGTTGCAAGGAAATCACGACCCATAAAACTAAAGCCAATGAAAGAACACCGATCAAAGACAAAGCCACCTATCATAAAAAATGATCCACCAAGAAATATACATGGATCGCTACAATCACAAGAAAGAGACTCCAAATAATCTTTGTGAACAATAGAAAGATGTAGATTGATAAAAAAACTTTTCTCGATCAAAGAACATTTGAGAGCAAGGGAATGAGATCAAGGGAATAGTGCTTAACACACAAAGAAAAACTGTAGATCATTTTGGAAACTTGTCCAAGCTGAAATTGCAAGTCATTGACGATGGAGAATGCCAAAATGAATCAATAACTTGCCTCCTCAAGTAGAAGGATATAACTTGATAGATCTGGATGTCACAGAAAAACAAGTGTGCAAACAAACAAAACACACTTAGGCCCTAAGTGATAAAGCACAAAATTCGGTCTAGATTGTGCAACAATGAAGAGGAAGAAGCCAACAATGGAGACTCGGAACACTTATCCCAATACAACCACCATAAAAAAACAATTAAATCGCACTCATAAGCCACAACTGTAAGCTTCCAATGCTTGTTGAGGTCACGATCTAACAAATGAACACAAACTAAAAACGACCAATGAATGGAATCGGACCTTGATCAAAAACATGGCACCAGTCAATATGGTGTGGCAAAATAAACAAATCGGATCACAAAGCTTGCCACAGATGCAAAGCCTGGTATGGAAGCTTGACAAAATAATAGGCATAGAATCTCCTTCCTTATAGCCAACATTCTCTCTTCCTCACAAGAATAATACGAAGCTTGACAAAATAATAGGCATAGAATCTCCTTCCATGATGTTCTTGAGCTCTGGTAGAGAGATGATGACGATTCTAGTTATTCAAGTTGTTGCGATTATTGTGATGCAATTACCGTTGCTTGTGAATATCTCTAGATCGTGTTCTATGCGTATTGGTGGTCCGCATTGATTATTGTGCGCGTTATTGAAGATCTTCTTTGTCCAATGGTGTTGTTCGTGTTATACAATATTCTTGGTGGTTGTAGCGTGTTGCGGATGATCGAGGCATAATTGTTGAAGGTGTTGCGTGTTTGCGGTATTGATATGAGTCCAAACTATGTCTTAGCCGACATTGTTTTGGTCTGCATGTATTGTTGTAGTGTGAGGTTATTATTTTGTAATTTGTATTAAAAGTTTAGCCGACCTATATTTCATGGGTTGAGGATTTGTATAAATAAATGTTATAATCATGTAAGATGTGTGTCTGTGAGTTTCTGCGAGTGTCTACGAATGTTTGCGATCTTTGAGAGTGTGTATGATCGAGTTGTATGTGCGAACAAGTGATTTGATCTTTCGGAAATGTGAAGGAGAGAAGTGTTGCAGAGCAGACTGTGTGCTTAACCGAAATAGTACTCAAGCATACGGAGATGCTATCTTCACAGTTCATGTAATCCGGATTGTAGTCCGAATGTTTTTGTAAGTCAGTGAGACTTCCTGTAAGGCAGTGAGCCTTCCCTAAAGGTTGTAGCCTTTCTGGGTTTCTTATGAGTAGTGCGCTCTAGGCAGTGTCCCTGAATGTATGTGCATTCGCATTGTAATATTCACATTTACTCCTAACAGGGTATTATCTTATTGTGGGTAAGTTACCACCGTGGTTTTTCCCTTTACCGGGTTTTCCACGTCAAAAATCTTGGTGTTATGTGTGTTATTGATGTGGTGTTGTCTCATGCTTTAACTGTTAATTATCAGATCTGTTTTGTGGTTTAAGTTGCAGTAAGTTTTTGTGCAAACTATTTCACCCTCCCCCCTCCTCAGTTTGTTGCATTGTTGCCAACAGTCCCTGATCAAGTCCTTTTTCCCTAGTAGATTGACGAATGAATGATGGCTGATACTTATTTCAAAGTGACTCAATTATGAAGTCTGATGGGTTCTAGGCTTATACGTCTTAATTGAATGTATATACATAGTATAAAAAATGAGTATAAATGTTTCTGATTTACAATATGTCACCTTCTAGAATATTTATTTATATCAGATTATATATATGCTATGCCTCTTCTGAATATATACTTATATCAGATTATACATATATTTATATATATATATATTGCCTATTATGGGAACCTGTGGGCAAACTACGGCCGGTTCCACCTTTCACACTATTGTTGTGATTAGGGTACGGTTCTGAGTTTTGTGCTCCTGGGAATGGGTCTGAGTTGGGTTCTAAAAGCCAATGCCTTCCTACTAAATTACGATGTGTTCTCTTTTTATCAGTTTTAATAGTATTTTTCCCTTCTTTTCCGTGCCCCCTTCCAATGGATTCCTCCCGTGTTTAACATACTTCACACCCTTTCGTAACTATTGAAACTCCTCATTTCCAGGGCCATGTCTCTTTCCTTAACAAGTCACTTATACAACTGTATTAGTTTAATTCCAATCTTAACTAAAAGAGCCTCTATTCATAATCCCGTTGTTAATAAGGAATCAATCTCTCATCTTTCATTACGTAATAATTATCGATTACTTTATTAAATTAATAGTTGTGGTAACTGTTGATGACTCACTAATCATCGGATGTTAACATACTAGTGTATTATCTAATTCATAGTCCAAATATGAAGGACGACCATTATATTATCATCGACGATATGATTCAAACTAGAATCTTCATCGACGATATGATTCAAACTAGTATCTTCATCGACTCAGTCACCCATCTGTTTTGATATATCATTTAATTGTTTACTGTATTGCTTTTGTAATTCACATGTTTATTCTGTTGATTGTTGACCTCAGTTTATAACTTTATATACTCCAAATCGTCTTATATGGTATAAATATTTGACGAAATCAAACCCTCTTCTGAATATTGTTATCAGTTGGTTTCATTATTGCACTGTATATTTTGATTTCTCTATTCCAATTTTGTCTCTTTAGAGACTTCATAAAATTAAGGGCGTTTGGTTGGACTGATGAAGAGGATGGGGACATTACAATCTCCCCCTCTTGGAAATGCTTGCCCTCAAGCATTCTTAATTTGCTCCCAAACCAATCCTTGGAATTTTTTAGTTTGGTTGTCCTTCATGTTTGGTCAATCTCTTTGATATCTCCCTGCATCAAAGCAAAGGTGATCTGAATATATATTTAGATAAGGATTAGGAACACAACACACCTCTATGATCTCAAATGCAATTTATATCGTTCTAGTTATTCTTATATCGAATATTGACCAAACACAGAGCATACACATTAAAACACGAAGTATACACATGAATGCATGGAGACATGGAGCATACACAAATATTTAAAAATTGCATATTAATATAGGCACGGAGCATACAAACAGATACATTTGTTGTCAAACCTTGTTTGAAGTCATGCAATAGATTAGGAAACCGTTGGAACTAATAATATTAATCTCTAAAGAAAATAAATTAACTTAACCAAGGTCTAGTCCAACTCCCTACATGAGCTCAATCATAAGGAAATGGGAGTAAGAGTGAAAGCCAGAGCCCCCTTGGCCTCATGGGACCACCAATCAACTACCATGAGGTGGGCTACCTAGTGAGGTATCCTATCACCGTTCCCCTTCATCACTTCCATCCTTATCCCCTTGTTAATAATCAATTACAATTGAGTCTGGAAAGGTACAATAGGGTGTCCTGAATGTCCTTTCCCTCTAAGTCCAAGAGCGGTTGACTCTGTCTTACACCCCCTTAGCCTCATGGGACCATCGATCAATTACCATGAGGTGGGTTACCTAGAGGAGGACATCATCACCGTTCACCCATCTTGTATTTCCTTATATTACTATCATGAGAGTTTGCTCAATAGATTCTTCATGGATTTCTTATACATTTCATAGTTGTGTAATTTTAAGACAGTTTTTTCTCTTCCTTTCTCACTTATTGTTGTTGGAGCTTGTTAGGTGTATGTATTCATGATCACTAAATTTGTTCTTCTACAAAAATCCATTTGTTTGTTGTCTCGTCCTTTTTTGATTGAAGGAATTTAAGATTTCCCTCATCATATCTTGTTTTCTTGTTGGGGTTTTCCCCTTCATGGGGTTTAACTTATATACAATGGGCTTCACCTTTCCTTTCGCACTTATGTCTTGGCTCCCAATTTTCTTTGCACCAGTAGCACAAGCTTTTATTCTTACGATTACTTCGGCTGCAAGCATGCCCCTCCTCCCAGGGATCCTTACACTTGTAACACAACTTTTCTGCTTGATGTCCTTTATTACAAACCTGACCATGCTTCCATGGATCTTTAAATTTTAAATCACAGCCTTTTCTTTCTAAGTTCTTCTCAAGTGGCTTGAGAAAGAAATATTCCCTCATGCCTGTCCTCCTTATGGAAATACTTAGATCTAAAGTTTTTAGACCTTTCTCTTAATGATGGGGTGTCGAATTTTAAGGCCTTTTGGATGGCTTCTTCCAGGTTTATTCATTCCATGGCACTTACCATGTTTCTGACTGATTCTTTTAATCCTTCCACAAAGAGGTAAGTGAGTCTTTCTTGAGAGATTTCCGGCACCATGACAACTATTTTTTGGAAATCAAAGACAAACTCTTCTACTGACCCTTGTTGCCTTAGTTGAGTTAGTTCTTTGAAGTACCATTGTGGATGCTTTTGATCAAATCTCTTGATGAGTTTTTGTGTAAATTCGTCATAAGTGTTTGTGTTGATGACCTTGGGTGATAAGACCATGGTGCCACCATTCATGGGTTGTTCCTGCTAAGTGTAGCATTGCAAATTTGATTGCATTCTCCTCTGTCATGGGACTTAGTGATAGATAAGTACCTAACTTTTGGACCCTTGAACGTGTTGTAGATTTTCCAGATCCGTCAAAGCTAGGAAGGGTTATTTTGCTTATTCTATCTTTAAAGTCTTTATCTGATTGTTTCTTCCTTTTTCATATAAGGGATGACTTTGATCTTGGCATCACAATAATCTCTGAAAGATACATTTGTTTTTAATTCGCGGTCAAGTTTAGAATATGCTTCTAGGATTGCATCAACATTATCCACAAGTCAGGTGTTTGCTTCTTCTCCTTCTTCCTCCTGAACTTCATTAGGTAGGAAGGGGGGTCTAGTTAGCCTTATATTGGAAGTATTATGGTTTTGATTATTTTCTGAATGGTTGGAATTGGTGTCCCTCCCATTACTCTGATGGGGTCTAGTCTGATTGTTACTGAGTGATTGTATAGCTTGAAGTAGAAGTTGATTGGTTCTCTCATTTTTTTAATCAGTTATTGGGTGGTTTGAGCTGTTTGCTCCATAAAGGCTCTCAAATCATTGCTTAGCTAATTGGTTCTCTCATTTTGTTTAATCAGTTATTGGGTGGTTTGAGCTGTTTGCTCCATAAAGGCTCTCAAATCATTGCTTAGCTATTCACCCATGTTGTTTCCCCTTCTCTGATAGGCTTGCATTTACTATATTTCATAGGATGGTAGGAAAGATGCTCTGATACCACTTCTAATGTCCCCTTCTAGGATGACTTGAAATTCTGAGTATGTCCCTGATCAAGTCCTTTTTCCCTAGTAGATTGACAAATGAATGATGGCTGATACTTATTTCAAGGTGACTCAGTTATGATGTATGATGGGTTCTGAGCTTATAAGTCTTAATTGAATGTATATACACAGTATACAAAATGAGTATAAATGTTTCTGATTTACAATACGTTACCTTCTAGAATATTTATTCATATCAGATTATATATATGCAATGCCTGTTCTGAATATATACTTATATCAGATTATATATACATATATAGTGCCTATTCTGGGAGCCTGTGGTCAAACAACAGTCGGCTCCACCTTTCACACTATTGCTGTGATTAAGGTACAGTTCTGAGTTTCATGCTTCTGGGAATGAGCCCGAGTCGGGTTCTAAAAGCCAATGCCTTTGTACTGAATTACGATGTGTTCTCCTTCTATCGGTTTTAATAGTGTTTTCCCTTCTTTTCTGTGCCCCCTTCCAATGGATTCCTCCCGTATTTAACATACTCACACCCTTTCATAACTGTAGAAACTCCTCATTTCCAAGGTCGTGTCTCTTTCCTTAACAAGTTGCTTATACAACTGTATTAGTTTAATCTCAAACTTAACTAAAAGCACCTCTATTCATAATCCCGCTGTTAGTAAGTAATCAATCTCTCATCTTTAATTGTCGATTACCTTATTAAATTAATAGTTGTGGTAACCGTTGATGACTCACTAATCATCGGACGTTAACATGCTAGTGTATTATCTAAATACTGGTCCAAATATAAAGAACAACCATTATATTATTATCAATGATATGATTCAGACTAGAATCTTCATCGACTCAATCACCCATCTGTTTTGATATATCGTTTAATTGTTTATTGTATTGCTTCTGTAACTCACGTGTTTATTCTACTAATTGTTGACCTTAGTTTATATCCTCCAAATTGCCTTATATGATATCAATATTTGACGGAATCAGACCCTCTTCTGAATATTGTTATCGGCTGGTTTCATTATTGCTCTGTATATTTTGATTTCTCTGTTCCAATTTTGTCTCTTTATAGACTTCACATAATTGGGGGTGTTTGGTCAGACTGATGAAAAGGATGGGGACATTACATTAAGTAACCATGTGCACGTTAATGCCTAGCATCACAGTGTCTCTGCAAAAGGAAAATTGTCATTGAATTAAGACTACAACTACATACAGTCACGTCACTGTCTTCAGCCACACAATCTTATGTTCCCATACGAAAACCAATGTATTACTCATATCAACCCATATTAATGATGGCAACTACAAGGGTAATATCGGTTCAAGTGAGATTGTCAAATGGTGAATAAAGGAAGGTTACAACCTGAAGATCATCTATCACTCAACAAACAGTAATGATAAGGAATAATATTGGCAACAAAACAGAGCTATGCTGAATTGAATGATATCCACGTCTTGGGTAGTATGAATTCGACTACCATTTGATGAGGTGTGTTTGAGAATACAGACGATTCAGATTACCATTAAGCATCCTTAAGACTACAGTTATGGCATGAAGAGATTATAAAGAGTGATCATTAGCTGGCGTCAAAGGGATAGACATCAATTTATGTTGTTATTGACAATGGTTACTGTTGTGCTCACACACACACCCCAATTTCTTCAAACGGGGACCTCCATTTTGTGTTTGTCTGCCCGGATGGAAGGGAGAAACTCCCGTATCCTCAGTTTGAATCCCGAGTTTGGCAGGTAAAAGTCAAAATCCAGCCTTTGTACCCAAAATGACAAAGTCATAAAAGGCTCTAAAATCGGCCTAAAAGGCCAAAATATGAGACAATTCACAAATAGGTTAAGTGGAAGAAACTAAAAACTCCAATTTGTGCAAAATTTCCATTTGAGCCCAAAACGGTCTAAGACCTCCAAAATGAAAATCACGCAAAGAGGCAGAGGTGCCCGAAATTCACTTACAAAGTGAAAGGCGTTCAAGAACAAAATCTCGCCAGAATCTTTTTTTGCCTGAAAATAAACAAATGCAAGCAAGCTCACAAAGTCGACTCATAAGCCGAAAAGGAGAAAATGAGAATCTCACGAAATCGGCATTTAGGCCGAAATTCCCAAAACTCACAAAGTAAACCAAATACCTGAAAATGGCTCAAAGGTTAAAATAAACAAAAGAGGTCTTTTGGCCCGATTTTTTTTTAACAAACGTAAAACTCCCACTTGAGGCCTAAATTGAAAATCAAAGGCAACATCGTGCATTTTTTGCCTTAAGAGGCCGAAAAGTTAGTAAAGTCAAAATCACGATGTAAGCATTTTGGCCGAATTTTTAAACGAAGAAGTTTAAATTCGCACAAAATCCTCCCAGGCCGAAATGTAGCGAAGGGGCTCTTGAAATCGCTCTCTAGGCCAAGAATAGAAGCTTCAAAGTCAGTTAAGGGTTTCTAAGTTCGGACTTTCATAAGCCAGTGAAAGACCAAGTTTGAATTTGCTCATTTTTGTTAAAACCCCGAATTTCTCCCATATCAAGGTAAGGCTGAAAAACGAGTTCGCACATTTTATGCTAAAGAGCCAAAAAACTCAAAGGGAACAAATCACGCAACCTCACCAAGAAAGGAAGGGCGACCAAGCTTCAAAATCACCAAGTTTGCAAAAGGCCCCATGGGCCGAAAATCAACAAAGTTGCTCATCTAACCGAAATTGTAAAATCCCGAAGTTGAAGACTAAAGACAAGAAAGACTCAAATGAAACTTGCACAAAAGGTCCTTAGAGGCCAACAATGAGGCCAAGTCTTACAAATCGGCTCAAAAGGTTGATTTTCTCCTTGGCTTGCCAAATTATCCAAGGGCCGAGTTTACATTTTATCCTAAGCACTCGAAATTGAAGAAAGTTGGCATTAACTCATTTTGAGAGAAGTCACAGAGAAATCAATTTGGCCGAAAATCTAACAAGTCGAAATCCTTATAGGCCGAAATTCAAAAACGCTTAGAGGTTTCAAATTGCCTAATATGCCCGAAATTCCAAAGAGAGAAGCAAATGAGCATTTAAAACAAAATCTCACATTTCACCTCTATCAACTGAAAAAATTAGGTGGAACACATTTCAACTTAAAAGACACATCTCTCAAAGGTCTTTCAAGCTTGAATTTTGAAGGAGCACATTTTCTAAAACTTACAAAGTCGAGGTCCTGCAAAAGACCTCTAAGGCTTAAATTTCTTCTAAGTTGGATAGCGAATCAAGACGTCATAACGGATTGAATTTCATGTTTGACGAGAGACATTTAAAAGATACATCTCACAAAGAGCTTCTCAATCCCGAACTCCATTGAGACGAAGCCAGAAGTTAAATAAATTTAATATTTGTCAAATTCATTTAATTAATTTTTCAAATTGATTATTAAAGTGAATTTGATTGTTTGCGGGTCCAAGGCATCGTCGGGAAGAACTAGGAGAAAGCCTGAAACGCAAATCGAAGAAGGATTGCAATAAAAGCCAAGCATTGGAGCCTGGAGAAGAAGATGCAAGAGCGCAAGATCAGAACCAAGCATTGGGAAGCGTGTCATTAGACGACAAGTTAAAGTCCATCAACGAGACCAAAGACCGAAGAATATTCAGAATGCAGCAAGTATGCATTCTTGAGAAATACACAGCTGGATTTAATTCCAGAAATTCAGTTTTCAAATCTGAAATTGTTTAATGTAAAACTGCCTATGGGCCCCACTCAAGATATTTTGAAACAAAGGACAAACAAGTCAGTTATGTCCAACTACCAGGAGGACCGAATTAAAGCCAAACAGTTGTCGGTAGTTGAGATAGTGGTTGGGTAGATAACTGATAATTGAGTGGGCATGGGTTAAAGTTGCTAGCCTCTAGAGGGCAGATCAGGGCCCTTGGATGCAACCCATCTTGGCGATCAATTCAAATTGTAAATTCTATAAAAGGCAGAGGCCTTTCTTTTGTAAAGGGTAAGATAGTTAGAGTTATTTTAGAAGGTTACATTTTTAGATAGTTAGACTGTTAGATTTCAGTTTTCAGATTAGGAGTAGAGTAGAACTGTTGCAGAAATTGTTGTAATGGCAGCTGAAGCAAATATATGAACATTGAAATATGGTGTTTATTGTCTTTGCTTTCTTTTGTTTGCATGGTTTCTTTTAGCTAGTTAGAATTTGAGTGCAAAGATTTTAATGGTGAAGTGTTGAAGGGTATTTGATGCATTTCTGATTCATACCATTGGGGGCTTGTTGATTGTAGGCCACTGTGTGTGGTTAGTCTGAACCTTATTATGCTTAGTTCAACTGCAGGCGTTCGTCTTAGGCTACGCTAGAATTAGGTGCCTAAATGAGTGTCTCCAGTCTGAAAATCCTTCATCTCTTGGAGATTGCACTGTTCTTGTCTAGTTGTGAGGGTGTCTCTAGCGAAACAAGAATCTGTTAATGGAAATCTGCCTACCCGCTACACTAGTCATTCTTATCGATGTCCTTAGGTTTCCTATCCCTTCTCTTTTGCATTTATTTCCCAGTTCGAGAATTAGATGCAGACCAGCTTGTTGCAAAACGTAAGGCCCCTTGTGCTCCCAGCAAAACACATCAACAGTTGAGTTATCCCGCAGTCAAGAACTGACAATTGGAACCTTGAGGTTGACCCCTTTGATTGATTAAAAGAAGCATTAGGGCTTCCTTATACAAGAGAGGATAGGATACTCGACGAGATCATTCTATTCTGCGTTGGCCGGATAGAGTCATAGCAATGCGACTTTAGCCACGTCAACAGTTACCATAATTACTAACTTAATAAGGAATCGTAATTGTTATCATCATAAGCCAAGAGTACAAGCCTTAATGATATCCCAAGAGGTGCGATTAATAGTTGTATAAAGAAAGATATGTATTAAAGCACATGGGATGTGTCTCTTACCAAGCGATTAATCATTCCAAATACATCATGTAAGAAGACAATTAGAATCATTTCCAACGGCATCGATTGTGTTTATATTGTTTCTTATTCCAATTTGGAAGAGCTCGTGTGAGCAAGATTGAAGGCCCAATATCATGTGCATGAAGCCAAGGATTATTTATATCAGACAAAGCACCAATATATTGCGTATTTCCCAAGTCATAATCAGAAACAACAATCATTCTACATCACTGTAGGTGATAGAAGAAGATTAGCAGCACATTGTTATCGCCATATCGGACACAGGGCTCCATAGCAATATTGCTATCAGCAAGAAGAAAGATAATAGCATACACCTCACGTTGACACACCAGGAAGATCAGAGATCTCTCTATACTTCTACAGATAGGAACATCCATAATTTGCACAATTTCTCAAGTCATATCTGATACAGCAGTAATCTACCATCCTATCCACAGATTGTTATTTGCAGAATATATATATATATATATATATATATATCATTTTATGTTTCAGAATTGATAGACTATCATTCTATTAAAAAATTGTTATCAGCAATATGAATATTTCATAAGAACTTAGAGTTTGGTATGAAGGAATTCCTTACAATTGATTTTTTAAGTCAATTCTCCCATATTGCTGAATATTAACATTAAAGGACATTACATATTCTGAACTAGTGAGCGCTAGAGCAAGGTAGTTCCGGACTTCCAAGCGCTAAACATGAGTTGTTCTAGACTATTGAGCGCAAAACATGAGATGTCAAGGAATTTCCATGCGTTTGTGAGGGTGAGAGTAGGATTATGTTGTCCTCATTTTTGTTTTCAAAAATGAAGGACCATTACATAAAAAAATTTGTCAAAAATGAAAATTTTACTCTATGGCACGCTTCCCGAGGCAGAACTTCACTTCGCACTTGGACTGGCTTAATCTTCAATCCATCCTCGAACCATGTTTCAAATTTCATCGCATTTTGGGTTCGTTTGCTATGTCTTTTCTTCAATTTCGGGTTTTTTCTCCCTGACCGCAGGTGGGAAATTTTCCTTGAATTGCAAGTTTTAATGATTTTCTCTGTTTTAGACTTTGCAGGGAAATTTTTGGCTAATTACAAGTGCACTTTATTGAAAACAGAACTTGTAACTTACTTTTTATTTCCCCCTTGATGCTTTTTGGCTTTTTAAGTCATAATAGGGTTTTTTTGGATAAGTTACAAGTTAATTTTAAATTGCATATTTAAAAGTCACTTGTAATTCTTTTGTAAAACCCCTATTTTAATGTCTTTTGCTTGTAATGGGGATTTTATTCCCCTATTGCATGTGTTGAGTTATTAAAACTTGTTGTAGGGATTTTATTTTCCCTTTAAAAGTTATTTATAACTTGCATATCTCTCTCCAAAACCCGATTTTGCTTAGAAATGGAATAAAGTGACATTTTAAACTTGCTATTATGTCCAAAAAGCCCGATTTTCTCCATATAGCGTAAATAGAGGAATTTTAAACTTGCAATTGGATTTCTAAAACCCGATTTTGCCTTGTTGAGAGAAAAGTAACCTTTTAAACTTATAATATGGGAATTAAAACCCGATTTTCTCTATTGCATGTAAAATGGAACTTGCATTTCTTTCCCAAGAACCCGATTTTGCCTTGTTGAGAGAAAAGTAACATTTTAAACTTGTAATATGAGAATTAAAACCCGATTTTCTCTATTGCATGTAAAATGGAACTTGCATTTCTTTCCCAAGAACCCGATTCTCCTCTCCTAAGACAATTTTGCAACAAATTCTTCCCGATTTTTCTAGAGAGATTCATGGAGCAAGGAGGCGTTTTTGTTGCAAGGCGATTTATGTGAGTTGAAGAGCAAGTTGAAGAGCACATTGCATTTGTTTTGGAAAACGGTTTAACCCTTGCTTTCTGCCAAAACCATTTCCACGTGATCCTTCCAAGGCTACGTTTTGGGGGGTTTTGGTGCCACATTTTCATCTCTCCTTTAGGCGTTTTGCTTTGGGACTCCTAGGCGTGATTCCTCTTTGGTGATTTGGCTCAATAAATTTGCATTCGGTGCCACGTTTTGCAGCCCATGGCATTTTGGTAAAAACGTGGCTAGGGTTTTGGTATGCGGTTAGTCTCTATTTAAGAGTTTTCCTCCCTTCTTTCAAAGATTGATCATCTATTGAAGAGGCATTTCAGTTTGAAACAAGGTATGATTTCTTTTCTTTTCTTGTTTCAATTTTCTTTATTTCTTGTCTTCTTGTTTTTCCTTTCTAGTTGTAAATTTTCGTATATGTTTATTTTGCCCCAAAAATCGGTTTTGTGAGAGAGATTTTCCCCTTTGCAAAGCAATTTGTGAATTGCATTGTTCTTCCCCATTTTCCCTCTTTACTTGTATTCGGGATTTTAAATCCCGATTACAAGTTGGATGAAAATAATTGTTCTTCCCTTATGGTTATAAGAATTTAACCATCCTTTGTTGAATTTTCAAGCTGCAAAGATGAAAAATACCCATCCTTCCAAAATCGGGTTTTTAGAACCGGATTACATGTCCAAAGTTCTTCCCATTTTCTTGGAAATAACATTCCCAATATCTTCCTGTTTTTATCCTTCCATATTGCCTATATCCGTACTTTCCGTTCACGTCATTTCCCACAAGTCTAATTTTCATTTTAAAGTCAATTCTCCATTTTCCGTTTTACAAGTTTACTTGCATTTGGGTTTCAAAAATCCGATTGTATGCTCATTCTTCTCAACTTGTATACTTGTAAAACTCTCCCCAAGATCCGAAATTGGTCAAAGTCAAATTTCCACCATTCCCATTTATTTCCCATCTTTCTCTCACGAAATCGTGAAGTGCAAGGGTTGGAGTTCTTCCCATTTGAAGAAGGAAAAATGTTAGTTGCAGCTGATTATGATGTTGCCTTACCACTTTTAAGTCTTCATCGCAGTCTACCAGGTTGTCCTTCAATGTCAGGTTTGTCGTCATCTCGAATTCCGAAGAAGATAAAGTATAAATATGACAAGTATCAGAATGAAGTTTCACCTTCGCAAGTTTCCTCTCCTTTGGATCGCATCAAAGACACAGAGATAGGGCATGTGGATATGTCAGAATTCATAAAGAGGGTGGAGGATCCGCAGGATAGCAATATGCAGCGGCTGTTAGACAGTCACATTCATCATGCGTCTTATTTCCCAGTGGCTGCCCTAGAACTTGAATTTGTTCTTGCTTGCACTCATCACTTTGACAAGGAGACGAGAACCATTAGAAATAATGATGGTGAGGCGATAATCCATCTTGATGAGGATACCATTGAGAAAGTCTTCAGAATACCACCAGCACCTGTTTATATGGAGATTTCCAAAAGTAGTGCAGCCGAGTACTATGTCAAGAGGGAAAAGGACTGCAAACGTCATATTAATAGATGGATTCATGAGCCACGAGCCGCTTTCTCAAGGTGGGCCAAGTTGTACCATTGTGACTTCAAGTGGGAAATTGGAGACATCATTACTCTCCTCAGCAGGATGAAGGGTCTTGAACACTAATGTTTTTGAGCCCTGGATGTACCAGTTTATCATGTTCATAAGGCAGTCCCATCATATATCATGGGGAGAGGTTATCAGTGATACCTTGTGCGAGCAACTTGCAGCAGTCCCTTCCACCATGACTTTTTACATGAATTCATACTTAGTGTATTTGGCAGCATCACTTAGACATTTCCCTGGTCTTTCTACCAAGGGTGATCGCTCGCTTATACCTGTGTGGGAATATTATGATCAGCTGCCTTTGAGACCCAACAGATTACATTCCAGAAGAGTTCAAGATGCATTCTTTGGTTACTTTATGTGTCAGTTTGACAAGACTCTAAAGAACAGAAGGGTGTCAAATGAAGCATGGGAAAGAGTGAATGAGTATGGGTGCTTGTTTCTTCAATTCCCGACCTTTACCTATATGAGAGTAGGATGCTATAGTGGGCAGCCATACATGCTTCGTAGATACCCAACTAATAAGATCATTCTTATGGAGTTGGGAAGACAAATCATGGTTGTCCACGCTCATCAGTCTGTCAGACATAAGGTTGGAATGGGGATTTCTACAACTAATCCATTGAAGATTGGCCGGTATTCTCGTCACATCTATCAAAGCCAAAGCAATAGAAACTGAAATGCAGGAGGTTAAGCTCAAAAGATTTAAGTCAAGGGCAGATTTTGATTACCAGTGTATGAAGGAAAAAATCAAAAAATCCTTCATACATGTGCATCGTATTGAGGATATCTGGGTAGACCTCCGTATAGAAGTGGCAGTTCTCAAGATGGACTACTACAGGCTTACTGTTGAGCAGGTAATTGATTTGAACTTCGTAGACATTCCACAAGGAATGATTGATGATGGGCATGTACTTGATCCAGAATATATTTCACCAAGGGTTGAGGAAGCTCCACTTCCTTTAATCCAATGGTCACACAAAGAGTGCACTTCCATTCTTGAAAGGTTTCAACCTATCCTTGCTAACACCAACGCTTGGCTTAAAGGTAATGGTGTTAGACTCATCAAAATCAAAGTTGGAAAAGAAGATGATTCTACGAGACCTCTTAGACGTAAGTCTTAGATTCAGATTGACAACAAGGAAGGTGCATCATCTTCAGGCACTAGGATCAAATTGTGAGTTAGTCGGGCAACAATACTTCTTCCTGAGGAGGCGACAGTTCGTGGGAAAGAGAAGTCTCAGCTTCACATTCATGTGATTGATCCTGATGATCCAGAAGGACAGCAATCAAACGATGCTCCTAGATCACTAGCTTTGAAGTCACCTCATGAGATTCCCTCTTCAGTTTCTATGGAGTTGCCTCTATCTCCTCCTTACATAGTGGTGGAGGAGTCTCCTCAGAATGTCGTCCCCATTTCAGCAGTTGAGCCTCCTATTGATCATCAACAATAGAGTCTGCTGGAAATTTTTGAGGATACTCCTGCATGCATTCATCTATCAGAGATTGATACCTCTACTTCTAGTTTTGAGGAGTTTATGAAATAGACTTCATGTCCTTTGGTTACTGAGAAAACCATGGTTTTTATTCAGACAGATACTTCCCCCAAGATGACTACGGTTGTTCAAACAGAAACTGCTTCTCCTTTGCTCGCAGCTGCTACTGAAGGAGAGTTGATGGCTTTACCTCCATGGCTTAGTTCTTTTACCCAAAGAGGAAGAAGCGGGAAATCTCACCTAATGCCTTTGATTATCAACAACTTAAACAATCTAGGCCCAAGGTTGCTAAAAAGGCCAAGACAATCTCAAAAGTAACTGTTGACAACAACAAGATGAAGGTGGCTGAAATTGTTGAACCTCATGCAGATAAGCCACTTGAAGAAATGTCAAGTGCTGATTACAAAGTCACGAGGGTAGAATTGGGTAAACAAATGTATGAAGTTGTCAAACATGATGCCCAATATTTCGTAGCCTCACTAGTGCAGCAGTATGACGAACTTCTAGCAAAGAAAGACAAGCTATAAGAGGAGAACCGACAACTCGTTGCAGCTGTTCATAAAATTACAAAACCTATTCATTAAGGGAGTAATCCTACAAGTTCTTCTGGTTCCCAAGAATCAATTCGTGGAGTTGAAAGAGCTGCCCAGAAAGTACAAGCATTGGATTCTTGGGTGGATCAACTTCATGATCTATGTGCACAAGTGCTAACAGACATTTTCCAAATGATGCCTAAGTTGGAGGCCATTGAAGAGAAATTGAATCATACCTCTGACACTTTCAAACGGAATCTGGAAAGGGTTGAAGGTAGTTTGACAAATTGGCGCACCATGCCCCAACAACAGTTGAGTGTTCTTTACGAGCATGCCATTATTTCTTCCAGAGTCGTGTACTTGGAATTTGAAGAACTTCTTGAGAATAAAGCCCTTGTTCTCAAATCCCTCATTGAGGAGATTGATGATGCAATGAGATTGCGGGGTGAAGTATTCCAAGGTATTGTTTCCCATTGTGAGAAGGCCTCTTGCAATATAATGAGTCAGAATGGAGAGCTGATACCAAATGAAGTTCTCGCGGATCTACAGATGAAGATTCATAATGAATGGAGGAGCGAACAATTCTCAGCTGCTTCAAAATGTTAGGGTTTGGACATAATAGGTCAAGAAAACACTTACTAAAAATAGAAACTTACTAAAAATAGATATTGCTAAAAATAGAAAGTTTGATTTTTGGCAAAATTAGACCAATCCGGGAGGCAGTGAAACTTACTAAAAATAGTAAGTGCTCATAATTCGCTCAAATTTTACTAAGAGTTTCCTTTAAGGGTCCCGATTCCAGTTCTAAGTTCAGTTTTTCCAAAACCCTAAAAGAAACCCCTAAAATCTAGGACTAGAGCAGGAAACCCCAAATTTAACAAAACGAGTCCTAGACTTCATCAAATTCACCCAAACGAAAAGCAGACTTGACCAATATGACCCCCAAACACTCGCAAACTTAGAGAGAGACTAACGAGACCGCTACGAAAAGACCCAAAAACGCAAGCCAAAAGACTGGGAGGGCCTAAAAAGTAGGGGGTCCCCATTTGCAATGGGGCGATGTGTGAAAAGGTCACAACAGAACTCACTTTAAAGCACAAGGTCATCTTTAAATAAAATCTATGTTTCCAATTTCTTCTAAAACCCCATGGTACCTATGTGGGTACGGTTTGGGTTTAGGTACAATTTGAGTTCCTCATTGTTTTTGCCCAAGGTCCCTCCTCGACATCCTAGGTTCCTTTGTCATGCCCTACCAAACTGAAAACAGATCTCAATCAGGCCTTATAAATAATGATTCCTTGGCAGCTAAATAGAGAAGGGCCAACCAAAATAAAAAGGATTGAAACAATAAATGGCAGAAATCATTAATGGAAGGCTGACCTAATTAAAGAGAGATCATTGACTACTTAGGAAATAATTACATTTTTTCAGAGGTCCGATTGGATTAGTCATTTGCCACCCAAAACATATAAAAGACAACACATTTATTATGAAAGGAGGCGTCCCTTGCAAAGGTGATGGTCACCATGAAGAGGTATGAATCCCTCTAAATGGGAGATCTAAAAGGAAGAACATTTCATCCAATAAGGGCATCGAATGAGAACTCTGATTTTGGAGACTAGCTCAGAAAAATGCAGCCACCTATAATATTTGGAAAATAATTGGTATGCCATATGGGTGGATGTATATTTATTTGTTTTTTTTATAAATCCATTGAGAAGCTTAATTCATTTATTGCTTTCAATTGGCAATTCATTAAGAAATATTAGTAAATATTTAACTAGTTTCCAACAAGCAATCATATCTAGGATCAATGTGAAACATGTGATAGGGAGATGCAGCAGTATCGGTTCCCTCATTAAGTAGACCACCCCAAGTTGGTTTTCATGTGGGGCAAGGGGCCAAATGACTCAAAGGCTCATTCCGCACCCTTGGGCTTAATAGAGGAGGAAAGTCTCCCGGTGCCTTATCATGCTTTCCCATTGAATTCCTAATATGGTTGCCTGTGGGAAAAAGCTATAGAACGGATCCAAATGCATTTAGGATGTTTTGTTTCAATAGGGATTTGATGCAAGTGCATAAATCATTCTAGAATATATGGAGGAGTTTCTTGTAACCTCCGAAGAGTTTCAATTAGTAAAAAAATAAAACTGTGTCTATTGTCGATAGCATGATGGTTAGAATAATTTAGGATTGGTTTTGATATTCCTAAATAAAAGGAGATATGGTCAACTCTGTTTGGGCCTAATTTAGTATGTTTTTGTGTATAAAATGAGGCATTGTTTTCAGCCTCAGGGCAGGGTGGAAGTCACAGAATGTAATAAGATATTATAGCGAGCTGGTTTTGTGTGTAAAATGTTTTGATTGCATTGTTCAGAAAAATTGTGTATAATCCCTCATTATATGAAGCCACTTTCTGTGGGATTGATTTGAGTGTTAAGTAAATTTGTTCCTGTGACTGTTGTGCACCATTTTTGGTATCAGAGCCTGAAAATTTATGTTGCTCTTCTTTCAAGTTCGCCACCTTGTAGGAAGAATCGTTGTTGCTATTCCTAAACAGATTGGGATTCCAATCCCAATTCTTTCGCTTCTGATAAACACTTCAATTGCCAGCTAGTTCTGGACATGAGCTATCAAACCTCCCATCGATAGAGGTTAGAAGAATGCAGAAAACCTGAAGAAGGAAAGAGGAAGTTAATCCGCTGTAGTAATCAGAAATGGATATCACTGAAAGCTGTTGAGGTAGCCGCCAAATTAATGGAGATTTGCAAATGTTGCAGTAGTTGCTTTGTAGGAGATTAACCCCAGTCAGAAATTGAGGAAGTCGATAAAGCCACCAAAATTGTTGAAGGAAACAAATTAGCCAAAGAAAAATACAAATCGTGGTAAGAAGTATATGTTCATAACTATTGAAAAAAAGAATTGACTGGAATTGCTATAGATACTATTTATCTTAAATGAGCCACCTGAAAATTTTATGAACCTGCAAGTGTGAAAGATATGGACAGGTGATTTTTTGTTTCAAATAACTAATATCATGTTGCTCTTCTAAATGGTATTAGTTGTTTTTAAAAGAGATCTGTAGAAGACAAAATGAGAGTAGGTTTGAAGATTTTGTGTGTTCGAGAAAGATTGTGAGAAGATCATACACATCTGTTGAAGTCACCACCCAAGTCAATGTTATTGAAGGCTTGTTGTCTCATACAAGCATATTATTTATGTTATTAACATGCATATATTTCTGCTAATATAAGAAGTTTGTCCGCCTCTAGATTGTTTAAATATAAATTCAGGGATGTTAGTATTAAATAAAAAAGGTATCCATTTGATATGAATTCATATCAAAGTTTTGTTAATGTGTTTTTAACTTTTTCATGCACATACAAACACAGATTAAAATACCAAGGTATTTTATCCTCGCTTGAACAAAGTCTCTCAAATGCTGAAGATTCGCTTAAGGATCACTTGAGATAACTCCAAGGTTCTTCAATGTCGGGTCACGATGTGTGGATAAGCTCAATGGTTTGATGTGATTATGTTGGAATCACAAAGGGACTTATGTTGAATTGTTGAAAGCTCGAATCATTGGAACTTAGATTCTATCTGTTTGCCTAGAGAATAAACAAAGAGCAAAATGTATGGGGTTTAGGGAGTCTATTCTAATCCTAAGAATGTAAGAGAAGAGTGAATGATTCGATGGAATCCTACTAGGCGAGGTCTCACTATCAAAATAAAACAATTTGACACAAGCTCAGTGCAATCTTCTAAGAGATAATTCAAAGATGTTCAAATCATTACCATTAAACATTGATTACCATTCAAGATAATGCATAAAAAGTGGACATATAACAATTTGAAGTTAAGCCCATATCATTCCAGTTGACCGCACAAGGCACACTTACAATCAGCAAGAGGCTAGTGGTATGGACTAAATAGATTCCATGCAAATGCATTCAACAATTTCCTCCATTCAATCTAATCAACATGAGAGTAAATGAGAAGTAGAAACCATGGGACTTGTTGAAATAACACATTTCACCATAAATTCAATGAAAAGAGTATCTCATTTACAAGTCTTAACAACAATTCCTCCTTCTCCTATTCTAATCTAACTTCTAACTTCTATTAATCTTCTATTTTCTATCTTTCTCCTACTCACTAATTCTCTGCTACTAACTATTCTATTCACTATTAACCTTTACAAATGAAGAGCTTGAGCCTTATATACAGAGCTCATTACAATGAGTGACCAAGATCAAACCCCATCAATGGCCAAGATTTTACAACGAAACCCTAATTAGGGTTCGTTACAACAAACTTTGTTCTGGCCAATAAAATAATTACAACATTTTGACACAAGTCATCTTTGGAATATTCGACCAATAGATAATAGGGGTAGGTGTCTCGAAGTTTGTGCCATCATGGATGAGTCAAATACATTGCATCTAGACATGTTGATGCAGGACCTTCGATTGGTGGAGTGATGACTGGGACGCTACCTCAATTGGCACTTGTGGACTGGATTCATCATCATGAATGAGTATTGAATAACATTTCTTGATACTCAACATTATCCAGCTTCAGCAGCACTGATGATGATCTTCTAACTTTGATTTAACTCTTTTGAAACTATCCTCTTGAATGTCTCAATCATGGAGGTGCAAGGTGTAGATGTTGACTTCCTCTTAGTTCTGGATCTTGATACTCTCTTGTCATAATTGCTTCTTCACTCTTTTTGGAACTCCTTTATGATGTTGATGAAGTTTTCCTCTTTGAAGTTGCATGGTGGCGGAGTCTTGCAATCCTCCCTTTCTTATTTCTTCAAGGTGTTGCTTTGCAATTTGCATCATCCTCCTTTCACATCTGCAAAACAAAACAAATATATTATCTCTCCATGTGAAAGGCTTGAAATTGTCATCAAAATGCTTAAGGAAGGTCTTCTCTCTCAAGGAGGAGCAAAGGAAGGTAATTCTGCTCCACTTGAGTAAAGGAAATTTTGTGATACTTAACCAAATTATCATCCTCTTTCTTCATTCCATCCTCCTGTACAAAATTTATCAAACCACCTTCGTTGAAGTCTTTGAGATCAATTTCACTTCCCAGCTCAAGCAAAGGAAGAGCATTTCGCTCTAAAAGGGAGGCAATGGAACAAGAATTCACTCTTAGAGAGGAGCAAAGGAAATTTTATGATGCTTAGCCAAATTCTCGCCTCCATTCATCAATTCATCTCTCCATATGCAAGTGTTGTCAAATTTCCTTCACCAAATGTCTTGGAGATGATTTCACTCTAAGATTGGAGCAATAGAAGTGAAATTTGCTCCCAATGAGGAGCAATGGAAGTGAATTTCACTCCAAACAAGGGGCAAAGTAAGTCATGTAATTTGGACTCTTAGCTCAATATCATTCACTTACCTTCATTTCACTGACTCAAACCTTAAGTCTTTTAGCCACCCATACATGAAAACATGTCAAATTGACCCCAATGAAAGCCTTAGGAGGAATTTCGCTCCTAAATCATGGCAATGGAAGTGAATTTCCCTCTGGTCAAGGAGCAAAGGAAGTGAATTTCGCTCCTGTCAGGGAGCAAAGGAAATTCTCTCACACTTAACCAAATTTTGCCTTTCATCAACTCAAGCTTTAGTAATTTGTCATCTATGCAAGTGGAGGCATAAAATCAACTTAGAGGAAGGCTCTATAAGCAATTTCGCTCCTAACCTTGGGCAAAGGAACAGAAATTTGCTCCCAATAAGGAGCAATGGAAGGGATTTTCGCTTCTATCAAAGAGCAAAGGAAGTAGGCCTCAAACTCACTTCTTAGCTAGGTTTTATCAATTCCTTGCCTTTGCATCAACTTAGACCTTGTGATTTTGCCTTCCTAGCATGTAGATGTGTCAAATTAGCCTTAAGGAAAGCCTTAGAGAGAGAATTTCGATCCTAACCAATGTTTACCCCTTAATGTGAGGTTGGTGAACTCACGAATAAACAAGGATTTTCCACACGTAGCAACTAGACATGTAACAGAACATTCATATATCAAAGCATAAGTAACAATAACAATCAACTATACCAAAAGAATTATATCTTTATTGAATTCTCAAGAATATGTCAGTACAATACCATCCTTGCCGAGGTTCCATCCGAATCATATATAGACTCAACGGTTGGCCAAGTTACCAACCGTCACTAACTACCAAATACCCCACGGGAACCTCTCAACGACTCAAACATAAACATAAACATAAACACCCATCCCAACTACAAACTAACATGTGTTATTGACCCCTAACATCAGCCCCCACAAAAAAAGTAGTCATCTTCTAGACGACTAAGACAATAGGAGCTAGAATACAAAACAAAAGACTAGGACTGAGAAGGGGGAGGAGGCGTCCTAGTAGTGGTCGAAAAAATTTGTTGCCCTGTCTGCGGCTAGTTGCGCACACTTCTTCCCTTCCTTCTCCATTTTTGCTACATGTAGTCGTTGGGCCTGCTGCTCTATCTGGCTCTGTCGCATCTACAGGTACACATCCCGGAAGGATCCTTCCATACTGCACAAGGTGGCGCCCAAGGTGCCCACTCCTTCCACTAGTCGCGTGCGCTTCCATTCCAATACCATCTCAGACGTACTATTGTTTGGCCACCCTGTTGCTCGAAGTGGCATGCAAACTCGTCTGCACATCCAGAAGTCATGAAGTGGCGCAGTTTCTCAGCGTCGGCGGAGTTGTCGGCCTCCATCTGCCTAGTCAAGTGTGCCATTCCACGTGCTACATCTGAAATCCCCTGTAGCTCCCCAAAGAGCCGCTGGAGCAAGCCTGCTGGATCGCTAGGATCTGGTGGAGTGAGGTGAAGTCTTGCCAGTAGTCATTCTAGCCTACTTTCCCCAACATTGAGGATCCTCGGGCTCTGTCCACCACTTCATGTTGCTCTATTCTTCTCCTCAGCAGACATCCTCTCATCGTGATCTGTGATAGGGGTGGTCATGTTCTGTGTCTAGTTCGGTCCAACGACCATGGCGTGTAGTGAAGGCGGGGGGGGAGGGTGAGGTGTGAGTGCAAACTACCCCAGCCACCCATCCAACGATGCATCTATATCTTCATCCATCAATGTCTCTAGTACTGCCAACTCTTCCAGACCATTTCCCATCATCGGTACATCCCCTAACTCATCTTTCTTCGTTGGTACCGTACTAGTACTTGATGGTATCGTCCTAGTACCTACTAGTACCGTTCTGTTGATGTGTTTTTCATGCACATGTGAACACAAAATAAAATACCAAAGTATCTTATTCTCTCTTGAACAAAGTTTCCCCGAATGTTGAAGATTTCGCCTAAGGATCAATTGAGGCAACTCCAAGGTTCTTATATGTAGGGTCTCTACGTGTGGATAAGCTCAATTTGGTCTGATGTGATTATGCTGGATTCACAAGGGGACTTACATCCGAATGCCCGAGCGTCTGATTTGTTGGAACTCAAGTCCTATCTACTGGCTGAAAGATAAAGAAATATCAAAAGATACAAGGTTCAGAAAGTCTACTCTAAGACCTAGAATGCGAGAAGATGGATAAATGACTAGGTGGAGTCCTACTAGGTAGGTCTTACCATCAAACTGAACAATTTGACACCAGCTCAGTGCGATCTTCTAGGGTAGTTCTGAAGATGTTCAAATCATCACTGTCAAACACTGATCATTATTCAAGTTAATGCATGAACAATAGACGCGTAACGACTCGAGATTAAGCCCATTCGATGCCAGTTGACCATGCAGGACGCCCTTACAATCAGTAAGAGGCTAGTGGTTTGGACTAGGCGGATTCCACGCGAGTGCATTCAACATTTTTTATCCATTCAATCTAATTATCTACCATCTAAAATGAAGATTCAACAAGAAACCGTGCATATTGCAAGAAAGAACACATTTCACCTTAACTTCAATGAAAATGGAGTTCATTTACACTTTAGGCAACAATTTCTTGCCTTCTCCTCCTAATCTTACTCTAATTGCTATTCTATTTTCTATTAATCATTAGCTATTCTAACCTCTATGAACTAACTATTAACCTTTACAAATGAAGAGCCAGAGCTTTATATAGAGAGCTCCTTACATTTCAATGGCTCTGATTGATTTACAATCAATGGCTAGGATTTTACAATGAAAACCCTAATAGGGTTTGTTACAAGAAACTCTTCTTATCCAATGAGAAAATTACATTTAATGTATGTGGACCAATAGATGTCAGGGGTAGGTGCCTCGAAGTTTGTGCCATCACTAGTGAGTCAGGTACATTGAATCTGGACGTGCTGAGGTGGAGTTATCTGACTGGAGGAACGGTGACTGGGATGCCACCTTGTCTTGCGTTTGCCCTTGCACTGACCTTGATCGATCTTCCTTCATCCTTGATGTACTTAGTGAATGATGTAACCCCTTGACTCTCATATGTTTGATGAAACCTCCTTATGGCCAGATCACTCCTTAGTAGCCCACTTCGCCTTGAAATGCTTACAAGATCTTTCTTCCGATATCTTGTGATCTCTTTGAGGATAGTTTTCTCTATTGCTTGCGACCCTTTGAACACTTGAAGTCTTCCAACGCTTTCCTCAAACACTTGAAGTCTTCCTTCATGCATTTGAAGTGTCCTTAATGATAATGAAACTTGAGTAGGTCTTCCTTGTCCTGGCCTAATCCTCCTCCATCTTGATTTTGTTAATCAGCAAAACAAACAAAGGATGATTAAGTATACATGATATATTTGTTCTAACATGATATTTCTCACCTTAAATCATCAACAAGAGGGCATTAGAATGAAATTCGCTCAAGATCCTTTCCAGGGACAGGCCCTATAGTGAAATTCGCTCTGGACCCTTTGGAAGGGTCAAGAGCGAAATTGGGCAAAGTTGCTCAATTAGACCAAGATCAAATCATTTGCCTCCAAAATTGTTTAGGAATGGGATTTTCTTAAGGACCTATTCTAAACATTAGACATCCTAGGAGCTTCGCTCTGGACCCCTTGGAAGGGTCAGGAGCGAAATTTGCATTTGAGCTCAATTTTCATCATTTCTTTGCCTCGAATCTCTTCTCAATGCAAAAGAATACATCAATCTTACGCCATAGGGACAAAATCTAGGCTTCAAACAAGGGGCAAAATATTGTTTTAAGAAATTTCGCTTTGGACCTTGGCCAAGGACAGGACCTATAAGGAATTTCGCTTTGGACCCTTTGGAAGGGTCAGGAGCGAAATTGGTGATTTAGCTTCAATTCTATCACTTCATCGCCTTAAATCGCCTTTCAAAGGCAAGTACATATCAATTCTTTCCCAACCATGCCTTAGAAATCAAGATCTTGGCTTGAATTAGGAGGAAATAGAGGTTTTATCTAGACCCTTTGGAAGGGTCAAGAGCGAAATTTACATTTTGCTTGATTTTCCCTCATGAATCTGCATTGTTCATCCTTTTCTCATCAACAAGAAGTCTTTTGCCTTCAAAAATGCTTGGGAATGAGTTAGTTCATAGGTTGAAGCAGGGTATAATGCTTCATGGAGAAATTCGCTTTGCACCCTTTAGAAGGGTCAGGAGCGAAATTCTCTTTTTGGCTCAATTCACACTTCTTTTCTCCTTTCTTTGCCTTGAATTTAACTTGTCAAACTTCCTTCTATCACCATCAAGTCAACTTGCTCTCAAAGTGGTGTCTACTTAGTGCTTTTGGTGAGGAAATAAGCTATCCTAAGGATTTTGCTCTGGATGGGTCAGGAGCGAAATTTAGAAAATAGGGCTTGTCCTTGATAAAGCTTTCTCCTAGCTTGCTTGCTTAGCTTCAAACCAACTTAGGAAAATACCTTGAGGGCAATTTGCTTTAAAATTGTGAGGAAAATACATGCTTTTGAGAAATTCGCTTTGGACCCTTTGGAAGGGTCAGGAGCGAAATTGCTCTTTTAGGCTCAAGCCTTCCTCATTTTCACTCATCTTGAGATCCTTTCGAGGGTCGAGAGCGAAATTTACAATTATGCTCAAATTCCTTACTTTTCATCACTTCACTTTGTTTCACACCTTAATACTCTCTCAACTACGCCATAAGGACAAGGTTTATGAGGCAAATTAAGACCAAGAAGGGAGATATAGGGGAATTCGCTCTGGACCCTTTGGAAGGGTCAGGAGCGAAATTTGACATGTTAGTCTCTACGTCAGGATTCATATATGGAATATAACATTTAAGTATATGTGACATTTCCTTATATCTTTCTTCTTTCGTATACTTTAAGTTATATTCCATATATATTGTCAGCATGTTTAAGAGTGGTTTCGGACCTCCAAGAGTTATAATGCAAAATCTAATTTTTGGAGGATTCTTCAATTTTCCAGACAGTCAAATTTCAGGATCAGGATGACATTCCAGACAACGCCAAATTTCAGGACATTTGAGGATCAGGATGACATTCCAGACTTCTTAAAGCGAATTTGCTTTGTCCTTGATGTAAGGGATGGGGACCTAGGAGAACATTATGCATTCAACCAAGGTTTAATTTAGCAACTTGAAGTGCAACCGGATAGTACACGAAAAACACCCTAGGAATGATCTAAATAACCCCTAATCACTCAATTGACCTGACCTCTTGAGGAGATCCACCTGACTCAATTCCTTCAATGCAAAGGCTAAAACACTAAAACGACTAACAACAAAACCAAAAGGGCTAACCCCAGAAAGCAAAAAGTGGGGGTCCCCATTTGCAATGGGGCGATGTGTGAATACGTCACAACACGTACTAGTACATGTTGTACTAGCACATGTCGGTATTGTACTAGTACTTGTCGTACTAGTACCCGAACATGTCATACTAGTACCCTTTGGTACTGTACTAGTAAATGTCGTACTAGCACCTATTGGTAACGTACTAGTACCTATTGGTACCGTACTAGTAAATGTCATACTAGTACCTACCGGTACCATACTAGTACATGTCATACTAGTACCTGTTGGTACTGTACTAGTACCTACTGGTATCATACTAGTACATGTCGTACTAGTACCTATTGTGCCAGTACCTAAACCTGTCGTACTAGTACCAATTCCCTGTATGACTACCTCTTCTTCCCTTGGTACAATCGTCTCCTAAGCTATTTTATTCGGATTATGCTCTACGGCCTCCTTTGCCATCGTCCGGTCTGCCATACTCGTACGTTTCGCAGCTAGTGCAACTTGCGACTCGAGTACGGTTAAACTCATCTTCGACAGTGACACCTGTTGTTGTGCCGATGGTTCTCCATTGATTTTCCAGAATAGCACCCCTACTGGTCGTACGTCCCCGACCAGACTGGCTACTATAAGTGCTTCCTGTGGTACCAAGTGTGCTAAAGAGGATAATTTTGGGGGTGTGAATTTCACCCGCGTGCTCTTCCACTATGCCCGTAGCCCTCCATGCTACTCTTCCTCTTCCTCTTCCTGATGCTGCGATTCCGCTTCCCCTTCATCCTCTCCTGTTGTGTGTGGTGCCATACGGAACCCCTCATCACCACTCTCCTACTCCTCAGTCTCTTCGGCCTCTTCCTTAGAATCTTTGGTACTGCTGTCATTTTCAACCTCTACGAACATGTCCAGCTTCCTCCTCTTTGCCAGCTACGCGGTGTCACCAAGCGTGTCTAGATGGGCATAATAGTACATGGTCGTCTTATTGGGTTCCACCCTTCCACGCAGATCGAATGTTCCCCACATTTCTAGCAGTACTTGCAAGCGTACGACATCCAAGAATAGGCTGATGCCATGGTGGCACATGTAAAATGTCGTGTTCCAGCTTGAGAAAATCATGAATTATTTCCACCAAAAGTTGCCCCCAATTGTATACTTTGCCACATTTGATTCCATTCATTAACCCTATCATCCAAATGGCTATGTCGGATGCCCGGCTGGCTCCTGTGAGGCGAGTTTTTACCAAGTCCATCAACATTATCCATTCTCTTGGTGCGATAAACGCACGCTTCAACCCCCTACTGTCAGACCAAGCGCTTTTCCATTACTCTTCGATGAGGTCATCTCTGCATACCAAATCCAACAGCCACTTCTTCTTCTCCTTGGTGAGCTTCTTGGCCGGTTTTGCTGCAGATGCCCCCTTCTCGGGTATACCAAATACCCTCCTGAAATCTTCCGGTTTAAATGAAACTCATACCATGCAGCCCTGTAACTGAATGATGGAAGCCCTTTCTTGGCGGTTGTATCCGGATACCATAGTCCATAGCACCGGCTCAAAATCCTTGATGTTAAATGTCGGCATCTAAATGGCATGGTCTATCTGTGCTTTCCTAAGGGAGTCCTTTATCACATGGTCGAGGGAAGTTTCCTCCCACCAAGTACGGCATTCACTGCCAGTCACGCTCTCAAACGCTACATTCTCCGCAGTGATTCCCTCTGAATCCTTCTGCACTTTTGGCTTGGTTTTGGCCTTCTTGTTGTTGCTAGCTGGGTCTGTAGCGGTCATGGTTGCACCATAACTGCTTTCCCCTGTTTTCTAGTTTTTGTCCAATCCTTGACCGTTATTATAACGGTCAGCAAGTGTGCCCCGCCAATTTGTGCGGACCATCATGCCTACTGTTGTTTGTACGATGTACGGATAGGTTCGTATGCCTCCCTCCTCTGACTGTAAAGCCTCTTCAATTTTCGTGAGCTCTGCACATACCACCGTACGAATGGCACGGATTTCCACACTAATGCCTTCAAGTTTTGTATGAACCGCTTCCGTTCGGACTTCTCTCCCTCGATCCCCATATGGCACCGTACGATCTACTCCTTGTCGTCCATAAGGTTCCTTCCTGCTTGTCGTACGCCTTCTAGCTTGGGTTGTTGTACATGTATCGTGGTCGTACGACCTCTTTCGATTTGCTTCCCTTGTGCACCGTACGGCTTCACTGTACGTCGTACAATGTTCCACGTGCAGTATTCATCGTACGTCATACAAGGTGCTTTGTTGTTCTGTACCGTACGGAATGATGTGTTTTGTCGTACGGATTGATGTGCTCTGTCATACAAGTTGCTTTGGTATGCGTTGTCGTACGCCGTACGGACTCAACTCCTTGGCTGTGCTGGGTTGTGTCTCCTCCCCGTCCGTATGTGTAATCTGTACACCTTACGGGTTCCACTCCCTAGCGATGCATGCTAGCCATACGTCTCTTCTTGCTCTTGCCTTCTCTCCTTTGCCGGTTTTGTTCCCACTGCCTTGATTTTGCCTGTGTTGTGTACAAATGGGCTCTGTAGGCTTTATATAATCACTTGACCTTTTCAGGATTAGGGTTAGGCTAAATATTTTATTAACTTTTTATAAACTAATTGCCTCCTTATTAATTGTATTTTTCCCTTACTTATTTCCATCACCTTTGCCTTACCCTTTAATTTTTTTATGCTTATCATCCCTAGCCTTTTTATTTTTTCCACGTGCTTTTCATTTCTGACTTTCAGTACCTCCTTCAAGTCCTTGTAGGTCCAGGCAAAGATGTCCTTGTATTCCAGGAACATCCTGAAGGTCGCCACCTTCAGTACGGGGTTTCGGTCATCCCCTATGAGTATCACCTGCGGGTCCTCGTCCTTGCCTAGATTGACTTTTTTCACATCTCTTTCCTCGTACTTGATGGGTTTGTCTCGTTCAAACTGGTGGGCTGGCGTGTCGTCCAGCCAATCCACTCCCTCTTGGCACCTACCGTACACCGAGGGAAATGATTGTTCTTTCATACCGCCACTTGATTCCCCAATCTCACATATTTGCAGCATGTGGCACTACGGATGGAAGACCTCATAGTCCTCCATCTGCTAATGGAAGAGTCCGGCCAGCGAACTAGTTCCATCTTCAGAGCATCCGTCCAGTTCTGGCACTCCTCCTTTGTTGGGTTCCCTCCCTTCTCTGTCTCCTTCGCAACCCCACTCCCATCTATTTGAGTCCTCTGAGTCAGAGTCAGATGACGCGAGCTCTTCACTAACGGACTGATTCCTCAGGTCAATCACATACTTATGAACTTCACTCTCGATTGAGAGTGTATTCTTCTTCCAGTTATGATTGACTCTAGCCATGATCAGCCATCCTCTTCCCAGGAGGGCGTTGTACGCTTTTCTTTCCAGTGGAATCACTATGAAGTCCAGAAGGAATTGTCATATCCTGATCACCACCCTTTGTGCCATAAGAGTCCCGATGGGTTTGATGTCGTGTTGATCCGCACCGATGAGATGGAATGTTGGTGGCCAGAGAGTAGGCTTGCCAAGACCTCTCCAAGTTTCTTCAAGTAGCACGTTGACTCCGGACCCACCATCCACAATGGTGTTTGTGAGCTTTTGTCCCATTATGTCCATCTCCACCACAACACGTTTTCATCCAATGCTTACCGTGAGCAGCATAGGGTCCATGGAATCCGTACCAGGTTCCTTAACCGGAGCTGCACTAGGTGGTTATGTCGTCGTCCAGTGTTCTTGGTCAACGATGATGTCACTGACTGCATTTGTTAGGGCCATCCTCAGTTGCAACATGGTTTGTAGAAGGTCAGATACCCGTAGGGGTATGGTGGTCTGTAACATCTGCTTAATGATAGTTTTCTCCGGTCCTAACCGGAGTGGGGTCTGTTGATGTGTTTTTTATGCACATGCGAACACAGAATAAAATACTAAAGTATCTTATCCTCTCTTGAACAAAGTTCCCTACTGTTGAAGATCTCGCTGAAGGATCAGTCGGAGTAACTCCAAGGTTCTGTTATGTAGGATCTCTACGTGTGGATAAGCTCTTTGTGGTATGATGTGATTTTGCTGGAATCACAAGGGGACTTACACTCGATGACCTGAACGTCTGATTTGCTGGAATCACAAGATTTCACTGGCCTAGATTTTGAAAAAAAGAAAAGAAAAAGGATGAGGGCGAGGAAAGCATCTAATTCTGACACTAAGAATGTAGGAGCAAAGAATGATCTTTGATGAAATTCTAACTAAGTCTTGTCTTGACATCCCAAGACCATCTCCACAAGGTTAGTGTGATCTTCAGAGGAAAGCTTTATGATGTTTAGACCATCGCTACAGGCATAGACACCATCAGGCTGATGCATATCAATGAAGAAGCGACAATTGAAGTTAAGCTTAAGCTGAATGATTCCAGTTGACTACACAAGGCAAGTCTGCAATTAACAAATTGCTAGTAGTATGGATATACAAATTTCACCATCAATCAAACACATTTCTTCCACTCATCTAATAACATGGAATCAAATCTAAGAAGTATAAAGACCATGCAAATTGTTGAATCGACCCATAGATTTCACCATTTCTTCAATTAAGTTTACAAGTCTTTTACAACAATACCTTGGCAACAATCTTTGCCTTCTCTTTCTATTCTACTTTAATTGCTATTCTATCAACTGACTATTCACTATTTCTAACTATTCACCTACTATCAACTATTGACTAATTATTCTCTATTAGCTAACCATTGACTAACTATTATCCTTTACAAATGAGGATCCAGGGCTTATATAGCGCCCTCAATACAATTCGATGGCTCAGATCAACTTGAGATCGATGGACGAGATTTTACAATGGAAACCCTAATTAGGGTTTGTTACAACAAACTTAATTCTAACCAATGAAATAATTGCATTATTTGGACACATGTCTTCTCTGGAATATTCGACCAATGGATAGCCGGGGTAGGTACATTGAAGTTTGTGTCATCTTTGATGAGTCAGGTGCATTGAATCTGGACATGCTAAAGTGGACCAACCCGACTAGAGGAGTGATGACTGGGATGCCACCTTGTCTGACACTTGTAACTTGGTAGATATTCAATTTGATGTTGCTGAGAAGCTAGCTTTAATTAACTCTTCTGAAACTGTCTACTTCTTCAACGAACCCTTGCTTTAACTTCCTTTGTCTTCGATGTGTAGGATGGATGGTGTACCTTTCCTTCGAATGCTGAACTGGAAGAGGTTGTCCCTGATGATGCTGGACCGGAGAAGGCCATCCTTGATGATGCTGGGCTGGAGAAGGTCGTCCTTGATGATGCTGGACTGGAGAAGGTCGTCCTTGTCTTGGTTTGATCTTCTTTCATTTGCAAAACAAATCAAAAGATGATTAGAGACACATAATAAATTCATTACCTTAAATCATCAACAAAAGATATTAAAATGAAGTTAGTTCAAGACTCTTTCCAGGGACAGGCCCTATAAGAATTTTGCCCTAGACCCTCTGGAAGGGTCAAGAGCGAATTTTGCATTCCTAGCTCATTTAGACCTCCTTTCAACGCTACCTCACAATTAGCTCCTCACCTGGCCCCAACAAGGTGAAAAATAGCAGTTTCAAAGGATTTCGCCCTGGACCCTTTGGAAGGGTCAGGAGCGATTTTCTTGATTAGGCCTCAATTACCCCATTTTTTCACTCCAAAATCCTCCGGAAGGTGAGCATATGCTTGTTTTAGTCCAACAAAGTCTAGGGATCCATCCTTTTAGCTTCTCACATGGGCAAATTAGGTGATGATGAGAATTTCGCTCTGGACCCTTTGGAAGGGTCAAGAGCGAAATTCCTTCTTTAGGCTTTATTTTACACTTCCTTTACTTCAATTCACCCTACAAGGCAAGAATATCTCACCCCAGCCTCAACCATGCCATAGGTATCAACATTTTAGCTTCACTCAAGGGAAAAATGGTTGATTTGGAGAATTTCACCCTGGACCCTTTGGAAGGGTCAGGAGCGAATTTCTCTCTTTGCTTGTTTTCCTTCACTTCAACTCATTTGGAATCCCCCATATTGAACCCACTTCTCAACTTGGCAACATTGGTTCGATCTTCACAAGGCGAAAAAGGTCAATTTTGCTCAGTAACCTAGCCAGGGACAGGACCTATCCAGAATTTCGCTCTGGACCCTTTGGAAGGGTCAGGAGTGAAATTCTCTCTTGAGCTCAAAATTCACATTTTTTGAAGGTCCAAATCTTTCCAAGGCATTCCAAATAGCTTCTTTCACTGCAATCCAGACCTAGTTTTACTCAAACCTTGAAGGAAAAGGTGACTTTAGTGTTTTTCGCTCTGGACCCTTTGGAAGGGTCAGGAGCGATTTTCTTTGCTTGTCGCTCATTTTTCATCATTCCAACTTCAATCTACTTCACCAGGATAGGAAATAGTTTTCTTCTTCCACCCAATCCAATTTTGATTTGGTTTTGCAAGGCAAAATAGGAGATTTTAGGATTTTCGCCCTGGACCCTTTGGAAGGGTCAGGAGCGAATTCCCTCCTTTGGCCTAAAAATCATCACTTTTGAAACAAACATCAAATCAAAGGTAGTCTAAAGGGTATTTCTTACCTTAGTCTAGCCTTGTCTTAGCACAAATTTGAAAGGAATAAGTAGGTTTTAGGATTTTCACTCTGGACCCTTTGGAAGGGTCAAGAGCGAAAATCTTGTTTTAGGGCTATTTTGCCATCCTTTCAACTTCAAATCACCTCCAAGGCATAGAACGTCTTGTCTTTCTCCTTTCGAGGGTATAAAAACCAAAATCTTGTCTTGAATTGCAAGGAAAAAGGGGATCCTAGGATTTTCGCTCTAGACCCTTTGGAAGGGTCAGGAGCGAATTTCTTGGTTTGGGCTAATTTCCATCATTTTCAACACCAATTAACTTCAAAAGGCAAGAACATGTCTCCTCGCACCCATCCAAGCCATGAAAACCTAACGTTTGATTAGACTTGCAAGGAAAATAGGTGGTTTCAAGATTTTCGCTCTGGACCCTTTGGAAGGGTCTGGAGCGAAAATCACTTTTTGGCTCAATTCCTTCAAGTTTGATAATAATTGGCAATTTGGAGTCGTTCCTAAGGCCTTCTTTAATCATGATCCACACTAGATTTGGCATGAAACTAAGGGAAAAGATAGGTTTTGCACAATTTTGCCCTGGACCCTCTGGAAGGGTCAGGAGCGAATTTCCCTTTCTAGCCCAAAATCATAATTTTTTGAGACAACAATCAATTCAAGGACAATCTCAAGGGCATCCCTCACCTTGGTCTAGGCATGGCTTGGTACAAATTTTGGAGAAAATGATGGGTTTTAGGATTTTCGCTCTGGACCCTTTGGAAGGGTCGGGAGCGAAAATCTTGTTTTAGGCTTATTCCTCCATCATTTCAACTTGAATCCACCTTAAAAGGCGAGAAAACACTTATCCTCACCCATCCAAGCTACAAAAACCCAAGTTTGACTTGACTTTGCTAGGAAAATAAGCGATTTTAGGAATTTCGCTCTGGACCCTTTGGAAGGGTCAGGAGCGAAATTCACCTTCTTGGCTAAAATCCTTCATTTTTTCAATCCCACTCTTCCTTACAAGATACATTTCATCATTTTTCATCCAAGGAACAAGGATTGAAGCCTAAGCAAGGTCAAAAAACTAGGTTTACAAGGAATTTCGCTCTGGACCCTTTGGAAGGGTCAGGAGCGAAATTCCCTCTCTAGGCTTGAAATTTCATCTTTTGTTGCTTTCCATCATTCCTCAAGGCAAGAATATGTTTATCCTTCCTCCAACATGCCTTGGACACTAAGAACTTGGCCTAACAAGGAAGACAATGAGGTCCATGAAGATTTTCGCTCTAGACCCTTTGGAAGGGTCAGGAGCGAAAATCATGATTTGAGCTTGATTCTCCATTTCTCCAACTCCAAACCACCTCAAGAAGCAAACTTAGATCATTCTCCACCTAAGGAACAAGGATTGGATCCCAAACAAAGTAGCAAAAGAGGTTTATAGTGAATTTCACTCTCGACCCTTTGGAAGGGTTAGGAGCGAAATTCGCTTTGGACCCTTTGGAAGGGTCAGGAGCGAAATTTGATATTTTGGTCTCTCCGTCAGGATCATTTTATGGAATATAACATTTAAGTATCTTATACTTTAAGTTATATTCCATATATACTTTCAGGATGTTTGAGAGTGGTTTCGGACCTCCAGGAGTTATATTGCAAAATCTAGTTTTTGGAGGATTCTTCAATTTTCTAGACAGTCAAATTTCAAGATCAGGACATTCCAGACTTAGCCAAATTTCAGGACATTTAAAGATCAGGATGACATTCTAGACTTTATCACTCACCAACTTGACCTAGCTCAGACCTTCAAGAATGATACTCACTCACCAAGCAAGACACAATTAGTAATGAGCAAAACTAGGCCCTAAGGAAGACTCTCAAAGAAATCCTAATTCTGGGGCCCTGTGGACTCACCCTGGCTCAAGCAAAGCCTGCAATCCAACGATCCTCTCGACAGCACTCATCCTGCAAAGGCTAACAGACAAAATCCTAAAAGACCTAGAAAACAAACCCTAGAAAGCAAAAAGTAGGGGTCCCCATTTGCAATGGGGCGATGTGTGAATACGTCACAACAGGGTGCTGGCAGCCGGGTGCGAGGCCCTCCGTTCTTCTGCCATCGCCTGCTCAATATCTGCCCTGGCTTCCTGGAGTCTTTCCTTCTCCGTGCGAGGGTCAAAATACATGGCTTTCTTGTTTTGCAATCGTGTGATTGCCAATACGCCTTCCCTCGGTTCTTCTACCTCCAGCATATTCACCCCTTTTTGCTTTGGACAATCTGTGTCCTCATGATTCCCCAGACCGCACCACTTGCACATCAAACTCCCTGCATCACCTCCGTTTTGACATTCCCGCGCGAAGTGACCCCATTCGTTGCATTTTCTGCATTGGATCATGGGTCGTCCCTTTGAGTCGTATTGAATTCTACTCATTGGCATGTTATTATTGGACCTGTTGTTACCCCGCCGGTTGTTTCTGTACCCTCCAGGAGAAGTGTCAGAGTTTGTTGTCGGCTTCGAAGGTGTCGTTGGTGGTGTGACTTGGTTGGGTTGGGCGTAGAGCACTTGTGTGCTCCGTGCTTTCAAGTTGTATGGGCATTCCTTAATGGAATGTCCCATTACTTGGCAGATGTCACAGAAGGCTTTACGAGAGCAACTCCCCTTAGTGTGTCCTTCTGTCTTGCAGTCGGTGCACCATAGTTCTTTTCCTTCCTTGCCACTTTCTTTGTCAACCTTTAGTTCTTTCATCATCCTCATCATATCCCTTCAGAGTGCTTGCACAGTTTTGGACTCCCCATTGTTGTCTTCATCTGTATTGTCACCATCGCTCACCTGGCGCTTCCCTTGGGATGTCTTATTTTCACTTTCAATATCCATTGCACGGTTGTATGCTTCATCATACGAGGGCGAAGGGACCACTTTCATCTTTCATCTGAGAGACAGTACCAATCCTTCAACAAACCATCGCTTCTTGAGGCCATCAACCGGCTGGTTCTCCATTTTGTTGAGTAGTTCCCTTAGCCTTCAGTTATATACCCACATGCTTCACTTTTTCCCTGCTTGGTATTGTAAATCTCTGCCACGATTTCATTGTCATCCCGTAGGAGTTTGAACTCCTCTTGGAAAGCCTTCTTCAGATTGTTCCAAGATGTTTTATACTGGGTATCCAGGTCTATATACCAATCAATTGCTATTCCTCGCAGAGTGGCTGGAAATGCCTTCAACCAATAATCCTGGTCGTCTTGGCCATTTGCCTCCCAAATGGTCACGCATGTCTTACAATGTCGTACGGGATCCTCCGACCCATCGCCCATGAATTTTGGAAGCTTTTGTTTCTCCGGGCTGTGTGCCATTGTTTTCGTTTGGAGGGTTTTATGTAGCGCTTGGAAGTTACTATATGTCGGGAAGGTATTGTGTCTGGAAGGTACCATACGCCCTTGACCTGGTTGGACCCCTGTCCGCAGGGCTTTGGTCACCCTCGCTCCTATAGTCCCTCCTTCCCAGGGTTTCTAGATCTGACCCTCCTATTTTGATTCCCTCTGACAATGACAAATTCCTGATGCCAGATAATGTTGCTTCAAAAATAGTGGCGATCTCTTCGTGCAAGTCCCGTACCCCCTCCTCTCCTTGTTCAAAATATTCTAACGGGTTGCTCTGCAACTTGGCTCTGGAGTCCTCTTCACTCAACGTCAAGTGTGGGGCCTAGTCGGTGAGATCTTCCTCCGCTGTGTCTGGAAGTGGCAAATTCCTAGCGACCTCTGCCAACTCCTTCCACGTACACGGCCTTTGTCTCTCCCGACTACGACTCCGACTCACTCCGACTTCTGCTACGTTTCTCAGGGCTCTTCGAGTCAGCAACCTCCCTTAGCCGTCGTCTCCACTTGGCCTGTTCTTTTATATGGAGAGATCTTCATACAGTTCCCTCGTCTACTCCTTCGGTGGCAGTGGTACGATTTTCTTTGTTTGGCCGTAGGGGCATCAAGTGCCAAAGGTACGACGTTGACTAGCCTCCCTCTCCTCTTCCTCCCTACGACTCCACTCTTCGTACCTTCGAAGTACTTGTTGCCAACGGAGTTCCCATGCAGTTTCCTCCCTTTGGTCTTGAAGTGCAATCAGATTTTTGGCGAGTAACCTTCGAATACTTCCGAGCAGGTCAAAGACGAGAGTGTTGACAGTGAGTTCACCACGTATCGTGCCTTCAAAGACCGCTCTCTTTGCACATACTACGTGATCAACACGTCCCACAACTGTACCAAGTCTACCGTCAACTAATCCTCTCGGGTCTCTTCCGTGGTACTTTCTTCATGTGTGTCGCTGTCCATGACAATTAAGTGCTAGTTGAATGGCCGGCCCATCAATTCCTTCCGCCTGTCACCATAATTATCTCCAAGTTCGTTCAAGCAACGGCACCAAAATGTTTAGCCCTTAATGTGAGGTTGGTGAACTCACGTATAAACAAGAATTTTCCACACGTACCAACTAGACATGTAACAGAACATTCATATATCAAAGCATAAGTAACAATAACAATTAGCTATACCAGAAGAATGATATCTTTATTGAATTCTCAAGAATATGTCAGTAAAATACCAACCTTGCCGAGGTTCCATCTGAATCGTATATAGACTCGACAGTTGGCCGGCCAACCGTCACTAACTACCAACTACCCCACGGGAACCTCTCGGCGACTCAAACATAAACACCCATCCCAACTACAAACTAGCATGTGTTATTGACCCCTAACAACCAAGAGAAATGGAAGTAAATTCCGCTCCAAAGGAGGAGCAATGGAAATGATTTTCGCCCTCAATCTTGAGCAATGGAAGTGACTTCAAAATGCATCTTCTAGCTCAATCTTATTAGCTCACACCTTAGGTTTAGCTTTCATGCCTCAAGAGATCTCAATGCTTGCTTTAAATGTGATTTAGCCCTCAACCAAAGGAAATGTAAGGGAAATTCGCTCTCAAAGGAGAGCAATGGAAGTGTTTTTGGCTCCTGTGAAGGAGCAATGGAAGTGACCAAAATTTGTCATCTTCCTTCCATTCCTTAACCAAAATCATGATGAACTTCACCTCTTCTATGATCAAAATGGTGTCGAAGGCATTAAAAATCACTCATTTTCCTCAAATGTTCTCAAGAAAGCAATTTCACTCCAAGATGAGGGCAAAGGAAGTAGTTTTCACTACTAATGAGGAGCAATGGAAATGACCTCCACACTTTACCTCATTCAAAGTTCATGATCAAGGATTGAATCCTTCGCTCAAACTAAGGTGTCACATGATGATTAGAGGCAGCTTTAGGTGATTTGGAAGGCTTGGAGGATTTCTCTCCTAAAGAGGAGCAATGGAAGCAAAATTCACTCCTAGACTGGAGCAAAGGAAATTTTAGCATACTTTGTCAAATTTTGCTCCCAGGTCTCACCTCTCATTGAAGTGTAATTGGGTCACTTCGAGGATCAAGAAAACACCTACATATTCGACTAGGCTTGGCCTAACAGGATCCTCTATCAAACTCTTGACTTGACTCCTCATCTCACATTACTTCATTTCAAACCTCACAAAAGGGCTATTCACCTAAAATTGGCTTCTTGACCAACTATACCTCTCCAATGCAAAGGTTAATAGCCAAGACTCTAATACTATCCTAGAAAGCAGAAAAAAGTGGGGATCCCCATTTGCAATGGGGCGATGTGTGAATACATCACAATTGGTATGATTGAGCATAGTAGTGAATTAATCAATGGTCTACTTTGGTTATGCAACTAAAGCTGCACCATTCTTTCCTCCTTTTACAAAGTTTGGGAGTTGTAGATAACAGAACTGTAAAGTGTGCAAAAACATTTCTTGCAGTGGATAAAGTTTGTTTTCTGGACATGGGGATAATTTAGAGGACATAGATTTCAAACATGTTGGAAATGGTTCAGGTATAGGTCTTATAAGGCTGACAATTAAACCATGGGCAAGAGATTGTGTTTTGATTTTTTTTGGTGTGTTCTCTATTAAAAAATAAATAAATAGACGTATTGAAGATTGCAGCTTGTGGAACTCATTATTCAAATTATTTTTGTATGAGAAGAAGATTGCTTTTCAATCCTATACCATTATCGCTATCCAAAGAGGAAATAGATCCTATAGAGGTAAGAGAAAATTTTCTCTGCCAGCAAATTGCATTCAGAGTCCACAAAACAGGACGAGGTTGAGGAAGACCAGCTGCGAATGCAAAATTCTTAGAGGAGATGAGACACATTCAAGCACAGTTGCAAGCTATGGAACTTGCACAAAGAAGAGATGTTGACATAGGAGATGTTAGTGACAGAGAGGAAGAACCTCAAGAAGAAGAGGCAGAGCCTGAGGTAGTAGTTGAAAAAAGAATTTTTAGAGCGATTCTGGGAGCAAGTTTCAAACCAAAGTTGGAGGTACCTATGTATGAAGGTAGCTTGGATGTTGAGGAACTTCTTAACTAGATCAATGTGATGAATAAGTATGAAAATGTTGATGATGACAAGAAGGTGAAGTTCGTAGTAACTAGACTAAAGGTCCATGCATTCCTCTGGTGGGATGGAGTACAAGATGAAAGAAGACAAAAAGGCAACCCCAAGATCAAGAGCTAAGACAGGATGGTAACCAAGCTAAAAGGTAAATTCTTGCCCAAAGATTACCAACTTAATCTTTTCAATAAAATGCAAAATATTAGACAAAAAGAAATGTTAGTTAAAGATTATACATAAAAAATTTATAGGTCATATTGAAGATGATCCTAAGAAAGTAGCATTGTCAAAGAACATGGAAGAAGCATACCAGTATGCTCTCAAAGAAAACGAGAAATTATGTAGAAAACAAACCCAAAGCTTGAGGGGAAAAAGTAGAAGTTTCAAAGCAAGAGGACCACAAAGTGGTAGGGGTCGGTGGCAAATTCAAAAAGAAGCTAGTAGCTCGTATCACCAAGAACAATCCTCCTAAGGTAATGATTCTTTTAGGGGAAGAAGGCCGTATTCAAGAGGTAGAGGTAGAGGATATTTCAGCAAATGTTTTAAACATAATAAATATGGTCATGAGTGTCTAGAGAATCCTACCACAAGCAAGAGAAGTGCACATGTTTCTCAAGCTAAAGAGGAGAGTGTATAATCACCTATTCGTGAAGATGCACCTAAGGTTGAGACGAATCTTGCTAAAGCCTAACAAAGAAATTCAAGAGCTCATTCAAATAAAAGAATTGTACAGAACTACATGCAAGATTAAAGGTAAATGTTGTAAGGTTACTACTGATAGTGGAATAACTAACAACAATGTATCCACTGAAATGGTTGATAAATTAGGCTTGACGAAGACAACACATTCAACTCCATATAGGGTGTCTTAGCTACAAAAAGGACATCAGGTATTGGTAAATGAACAATGTCGAGTGGAGTTTCAAATAGGGAGTTACAAAAACCAGGTAATATGTGATGTTATGCCAATGGATGTCTGTCATGTTCTTTTAGGTAGGCCTTGCCAGTTTGACAAGAAGACAATTCATAACAAAAGAAGTAATACATATACTTTTGAAAAGGACGGAAAGAAGCACACACTCATACTTCTTAACGATGAGAATGCAGCTAAGGAAGTCAGTCCTAAAGTGTTGATAGTAAGTGGAAGAGAGTTATTACATCAAATCGCAGATGAGGAGGCAAATTTCGCTTTAATTGGTAAGCCAAATGCAGTCATTACTAGCACAAAGTTGATTGATTTGCCTAAAAAAATTCAAAATTTGTTGAATGAGTTTGTTGATATTGTTGTAGATGACTTGCCTAATGAATTACCTCCAATGAGAAGCATTAGCCGTCATATAGATCTCATTCCAGGAGCCAATTTACCAAACAAAGTAGCTTACAAGATGACTACAAAGGAAAATGAAAAAATCAAGAAACAAGTACAAGAGTTGTTGGACAAAGGACTAGTAAGAGAAATTTTGAGTTCTTGTGATGTTCCAACAGTGTTGGGTCCAAAGAAAGATGGCGGTTGGAGAATGCGTACAAACTCAAGAGACATCAACAAAATCACAATCAGGTATAGATTTCCTTTGCCTCGAATTGATGATTTTATGGATTGTCTAAGTGGTGCAAAATATTTTTCAAAGAGAGATTCAAAAAGTGAATATCATTAGATAAGAATCCAAGAGGTTGATAAATGGAAAAAAACAGCATTTAAGACAACTGATGGGCTTTATGGATGGCTAGTGATGCCATTTGGGCTAACAAATGCCCCAAGTACATTCACGATACTCATGAATGAGGTACTAAAGGAATTCATAGGTAAATTTGTTATTGTCTACTTAAATGATATTCTAGTTTATACTCATTCGAAGGAGGAGTAGATTAGACATCTCAGAATGGTTTTGAATAAGCTACAAAAAGAGAAATTACTAATCAATCTCAAGAAGTGTACTTTCATGAAGATAGAGTTGATCTACTTGGGATTTGTTGTTTCACAAGGTCTGAAGATAGACAAGGAAAAGGTCAAAGCCATAATAGAGTGGCCCACTCCAAGGAATGTCTTTGAGGTAAGAAGCTTTCATGGTCTAGCTAGCTTCTATAGGAAGTTTATAAGAAACTTAAGTGGAATTTGTGCTCCAATTGTGGAGACAATTAAAGGAATAAACTGCTATTCCAATGGACTGAGGAAGCTAAAAGAAGCTTTCAGTTACCTATGAAAAAGATTAGAGAACGAAATATTTTAGCTTTACTTGATTTTGGTAAACTTTTCCAAGTGGAATGTAATGCTAGTGTGATTTTTGTGTACTTTTAACCTGAAAGTACAAAAAGGAGAGAAAACTAAACTAAAGAAAAGTGAATAACGAAAACCCCAGTGGCAAACATACAAACACACACTGAGATTTCACAATAGATAATGATTGGAAAGGGGTTTTAAGCACAAGATAAGTTTAATATGCAATGACAAAAGAAGGATAACGAATCTCAACATATGAGTTTATCTTATCACATTCAAACCAAGATACCAGTGCATGATTGTGTTTCATCATTTACATATATCATTGAACTGAAAACCAATGGATCACACAGATACACACGGGATTATCAATTTAAAATATGAGAAATTGATAACAATAATTGAGAAACACATTCAAGACATACGAATTAAATGCATTCTTTATTATTCTATTAAAAATATACAAGTTCAAAAGCTTTGAGTACAAAATGTGACAACCAAAAGTTCTTCACAATCTCCCCTCTGTCAGAGTCACCTTTACAAATGAAATAGCCTTGTATTTATAGGCTTTTAGAAAGCAACCACTTAGGACAACCACTTAGGTACCTACTTAGGATAACCACCTTTTAGAAACAAGTTAGGATTTACCTAACCTTTTCCAAAAGTCAAGTCCAAATTCTAACTTTACTTACAATAAGTGAGTTAAATCACTTTTACAAATGAGAATTTGAAACTTTGAGCTTTGATGAATAACCAAGTAATGAGTTATGTTGAGGTCTATGTTACCCTGAGTTTCCGGGATGGGGGGACAGGGAAATGGGTTTCCAAGACTCTTTTTTTTCTCGGAACACAAGACGGCTATATATATATATATATATATATATATATATATATATATATATATATATATATATATATATATATCTGAAATTTAATCATAGCAACATAATAATATTTATAAATTAGAGTCTTGATTCTAAATCTAATTTCATAATCTGTTTTCCTTCTCAGACCAAAATCAAAAACCCCTTTCACTTCTGAGTCTTTGCCTTCACGTTTTCAATTTTAACTAGTATTTTTTTGTTTTCCAATTTTAACTCCTCCCAACCTGCCATGAACTCCTCTCGTCCGACGCCAAGCAATGTTTTCTTTTTTTCGTTTGAACTTTAGGAAGAAAAATGATATCAATATAGATTATATTGATATCATATATGATATCAGAGTATATCGATATTATCTAAAATATTAAACAAAATGAAATTTTGCAAAAAAATAAAAAATTAATCGCTTGTAAATTCTTATAATATTTATTATTTATTAATAACTACTAAATTAATAATTTATTAATTATTAATAAATAATAAATATTATAATAATTTACAACCGATTAATTTTTAAAATCAGAAAAAATTTACTCGATCCGGATTTTTTTTTTTTTTTAAATAATTGCTTTCAAAACTGAAAAATAATATTTTTTAATTTTTTTTATTAAAAAAAATTGTTTTTTAATTGTCCTTAGCGCCGAAAACGACTAGCAGTCCCCAGGACAGCTAGGGGATGACTTGGGCGTCCCCTGCTGTCCCAAGGACAATCAACGATCCTCAAAAAAATAGTTGACAATTTCTGGGACGATTTCCAAAAAAATTCAATAATCAGGGACGACTTGGATACGTTTCCGGCCATCCCCAAGTCCCCGAAACAGTTTCCGTTTCCAAAACAGGTGCCTTAAGGTCGGAAACACATTTCCGGGTAACACTGGCTGAGGTACTTCTTTGTCTTCATTCACTTCATTTGCACTTTTAATCATCTCACCATCTAGCCTTCTAAGAATACAAAACATATAGGTGTCCATTCAAATGAGAAAACGACTCTAAGGCTCCCCATACTGATGAAAAGGATTAAGCATCACAAAATGCCCATAATTCAATGTTGGCATAGTTTTATTCCATGAACATGAAATAATGTCTCTTTGAAGAATCCTTTTGAACAATTCATGATGCCATGTCCATGTTTGTCATGTTGCACACATGTCGACCAATGCCTCTCCTTTACTTTGTATGCTTGTGTGTCAATGTTGGTTGCTAGAAAATAGTTAGGACTAACATCTTTCATTGGTGGTTTGAGATGTGTTAACAACTTCTATCGACAATGCTTATTTGTTTGTTCTCCCTCCTCATCAATGTTATGGAATGTACTGGCAACTTAACTTCGACAATCTAGGAGGGATTCCCAACTTGTTGATGATGACCAATATGTCGCCTTAAAACCTTTCCTTCGCCTTGTCTATACTTACATTCTACAAGCATTCCATGAGACCATATTTCTTCAAGGATTTCCATTAAAAACGTTCACATGCTTTGTTTTGCTCTTTCACATTTCGCATACACATCAACCATAGCATGTTGTGACATCTCTTAAGGTTTTTTGTCAAATCATTCATGCGTGGTTTGAAATACTCAACATATATTCATATACGATTTGCAGGCTCCGAGAAAACCCGTCCACACAAGCACCATAGGCTTGACTCACATCTTATTAATATGGTTTAGAGCGTTCTCAAGATAGTCTCCACAATCATGGAGGTCAAATGTAAACAAAACATACAATTTTAGGATGTGTTCAAAAGTACTTCATTGACTTGTAGATTCTGAGAGCTTCCTTGAGAAATCCATTGTGTGCACATTCTGGAATCACATTATTTCATTCCTTCGAGATAACATCTCTTTGGTACAATCATTATACATATCATGCAATTATTGCATGCCATCAAGTTCCGTAGCATGCATATAGACCAAAGTATAAACTATAAAGTCCATTTACATTGTGTTTGTTGCTACTAATCTATGGGAGCTCTCATTTGGATGCAGCTGGAAGGATGGCACAATAATTATGGAATCAGCCTTTCATTTGTGAGATGCATTTTCTTGATAGTTTCTAAAGTATTCTCACCAAATTCAATTTTTGTAGCTCTTGCAATTGTTACATATCTTGAGATGCCATTTATTTGATGGATTCAATCAAAGAGTTAACGTTCCTTGTCTACGCATCCACATTTTGCATATATGTCACCTGTGATGTCCCCATCTAAACAAATCAAAGTATGATAATGCCATTCTAAAATAGAATTTAATAATAAATAATAATACAATTAAATATATAAAAAATAAAAATAAATATATATATATATATAACCAAATAAATGAATAGAATGGACTAAATAAAATATTAATAATAATAATAAACAAGATTCAATATATAATTTATATTTATTAAATATTAATATTAATTACATATTCATCAAATAATAATATAAATTATATGATATTATATTATTACAAAACACAAATAAAAAGTTCTCACCGGTTCCCTGAGTTTTATTGCTGTTGCTAACATATCAAATGGTAAACTTTGGGGCAGACCAGATCTGACACATGTCAGAATGGTCTCCCTAGCAAAAGTATAAGAATCCTTCCAAGTGAAATACGAACCATACAATTATGGTGATAATGACCTTTGGTAGTGATTCATTAAAATGATTAATCTCTTATATTTATATGAGAAAACGAAGGTGACAGCTTGATCAATAAAGATAGCAATGATATTAATATTCGATACAAGCATAGAAGATAGCAGTGGATAAAAAGAAGACCGGAATTAGTCAACAACGATAATAGGTATCAACAAAAGACATATCCTAAACAAGATAAGATTATAAGAGGATATAAGAGACGAAGTCGATAAAGCCAATTAAAATACAAAGAATCACCACCTTGGGATTAGTTAGTAATAAATAATATAATAATAAACAATATCATTGGTCGGTTATGAAAGGGTATAAGCCATGCCGGTTGGAGTGCAATCGATCCTTTCGGTATTGCAAGATATAAAAGGAAATTGGATTCACTCTGAAAAGGGGGGGAGAGATAGGCTGAACGTGTATGCTTAACATAGGAAGACTAATAAAGTTTGAATGCGGAAATTAATAGTAAGAGTAATATAGACTGCAACACGTATGACAGTAATTATTGACTTCTTATATAATGGCAGACCAGATCTGACGCAATCAGATCTTTCTGCCCTTACACCCCACTAAATATAATTATTGCTTGTAGGCAGTAGTGCTATTTAATATATATTCGATAATTAGAAAATATATAAATGTTTGATAATATAATTTATAAATTTATTTATATTCAAATCAGAAAATAATAATATATATATACATGTATATATACTAAGATTATGTTTATATATAATTTATATAATAGAATTGAATATGATATAAGGAGGGAATTATACGAAGACAATGGAATACATCCGATAATTTACACGCTGCGAAACAGGTAAACGGTTGATTTACATGCCACAAGGATATATATGTGTGTGGATGTGGTGCCCCACACACATATATATTTATGATGGTTTTGTCGTATGAATAGTATACCAATCTCTTTGACAGAGTTATAGTAGGATAATGATATTATCTCATGTGTATGTAGCAAAGGATACATGAATGTATGTAGAATACATATGTATATAGGATCAATAATGGAAATTAAGGAATATGTAAATGTGGGCATAAATTATGGAATGGAAAATAGTAATGAATTGTAAAAATGTATTATAAATGTAATCACATGATGGAGGCTATAGGGAGGAAACTCCCTTAGTCTAAGGGAGGGATTATGATAATCCCTAGGGCAGTATATACTGAACATTGATATGCATATATATGGCTTGGTTGATTAAGTTCAACCAAGAAGAGACGGATCTGGCCGGTCCCCTCTGAGGACTTGGATGATGGAGGCATCACCCAAGGCAAGGAATAGACAAAGGTCTTCCTTGGATGGCTTGGGTGTAAGAGGTTACACCCAAGAGAGGATTCGAACTCATCTTCGATTTCCTGGAGGGCTTGGAACCAAGGGGTTCCAAGAGGGCGAGCTTCACGGCCGCCTAAGGACATCTTGGAACCAAGGGGTTCCAAGAGGGCGAGCTTCACGGCCGCCTAAGGACATCTTGGAGCCAAGGGGTTCCAAGAGGACGAGCTTCACGGCCGCCTAAGGACATACTTTCGTATGGCATTCGTATCCTTTTTATTAGATGAAAATTATGATTATGTTAATTAAGTATAAAAGATAGATTGCAAATTAAAAATGGTTTATATATATTCATATGTTGTATTCTAACAATTTGTTTTGCAAGACAGTAATCCCTAACTAGTAGGGACATTACATCACCATAGCATTTCCAGCTATAATATCTGACAAAAGTGTCTCTACCAACATACTTTGATGAATGTCCTTATGATTCCATTGTCGCACAAGCAAGAAGGTTGATGCAAACGGTTGTAGAACCTTTACACCTGCCAATCATATTTGCTTCGAAGTTTTTGAATTCTTTTCAACATATTCATTTTTTCTTAATCTTGTAATTATTGCATTGCAAGAGGTCTCATCTCTCTTGAGGAATTCTATCAAAAAATGTACGTGTGCTCCTGTCTATACTTCCACATTTTGCATGTGTGCCTAGCACGCGTTGCAACTCAAAATATCTCCATACACGTACATCTTGATGAATGTCCATAGCCTATTCTAAAAGCTCCCTCGATAGTGGGTAGGGGGTATGTGGCTTACACGGGCTAGTTGCATTTGATTCAAAGTTTCTACAGCCAATTCAACACATCCATCTTTGCTCATAAGCGATCATTGCATTCCATGAGAGGATCTCGTTGAAGCATTCCCCAATCCATTTGTGTAATCCAGCAATCATTGAGTTCTATGAGCTAGCCTCTTAGAGGTGCCACTGTCAAACAATTCCTGCGCTTGTGGATGTAATTTGTCTTTGTGTTGCACTTATCGTATTCCATAAGATGGACATTTCTTTGAAGATTTATCTCAACCAAACAATATACGTGCTTTGTCCGTGCTTCATGTTTCAAATCGCCCATTTCAGAGCTGGTAGGGATAGGATGTTAGCGAAGGTCGTGGAAATTGGTTTTGCAACTGCCGATTGCATTTTCTTGGAAGTTTCTATAGCTGCTTCTACAAATCCCTTTCGTGAATACCTTGATATCATTGAATCCCATGAGATGCAGTTTCTTTGAGTAATTTTCTGTCAAATCTTTCACGTGTTTTGTCTGCACCATTCTCAAATTACCTGCATATTGAGCATGTAGGGAGGATGCAATATGGATTTGACTACACACTTCCTCATTGCATTTGTTTGAAAGTCTCTAAAGTCTTTTCACCAAATTCATTTTCTCCAAATCATGTAGAGGCATACCATCAACCAGTTCAATGTTTCTTCATTATGCATGCATATCAAGTTGATTGTTAGTTATCAAAAGGTAGAATAATGACTAACTATTTCATCGGCTTCATGGCACAAGTCATGAACTTGTCGATACACAAGTTTTAATAACCGCCAGCATTCAAGGTTGGTTTGGAATTTTATCAGCAACTTGGCCAACTTTTGTAAGTCACCGATGAGTGATTTATAATAACTAATGCTTCATACTTGGAATGCATCGGCGTTTTTCAAAACTAAAACAATTCACCGACAAGTGAAGAGCTAAGCAGAATGTATCGGTCTCTTTAATACTTTGGAAACTTTGTAAAATGGCCAATTAATATCATTTTGTTATGTAATTTGATGAAAAGGTCTGCCTTCAGTGACTTATTAAAGTGCAACAATTTACAGATAATCACTATGACGACATCAATCATCTTTAACTTCTTTAATTCATTGGCGACTTGGATGGCTTGGGTAATTATGTGAAGTGGCAGATGCAAGTTTCAATAACCACTTCATTTGTTAGTTTTTTTATACATTTGAGAGCCTCCTTAAAAATGCCTATGCATGACATATCCATGAAAATATCTGACAATAATCTCAATTCAATGATATGTTTATGAACAGGCCATTTTTGAGAGATTTACCATTATGGTATATCATGCAATCATGACATTCCTTGAGAAATACTTGTTATACTGATCACATGCCTAGTTCGTGCTTTTGCATTTCACAACTAAAACCCCAAGAGCTTGTAGATTATTGAGGATACTTTTGACCAAGAGCTTATCAATATGAGGAGTTTGATACCAAAAGTTTCAAATTTGACAAGTTTCAAATTAGGGCTAACATGGTTAAACAGAAGTAGTCAATAGAAGCCTAGGAAACATCTTGAGAAGCTTGATGAGTATGCATCCAAAATAGTGGGATTTGGTGCTTGCACAAGCAAAATTTACATACAATGACTCACCTAACAAAAGTACAGGTATGAGCCCTTGTCATATCATGTATGGTATGTATCCTAGAGGAATGTATGAGCTAAGGAATTTGGGTAAATGGAGATGAGAAGTGCTGATGGTGAAGAATTTGCAAGTGCAATGCAAGACTTGCATGAACAAGTGAAAAAGAAGCTTAAAGAAAGTACCATCCAATACAAGAAGAGAGCTGAACAGATGAGGAAAGAGGTCAGTTATAATGTTGGTGATCTTGTTCTTGCTCATCTCATAAAGGAAAGGTTTCCAAAGGGTGAGTACAACAAGTTGAAAGTTAAGAAAATCGGTCCTTGTTAGGTTCTAAGGAGCTATTCTAGAAATGCATATGAGATAGAACTTCCAAAAGGCATTAGAATTTCTCCTATTTTCAATGTTGCAGATCTATACTCTTACAACGGTGAAGAACAAACAGTCCAAGTGCCTGAAACAGGTGAAGATCAAATCATTGAGTGTGAGAAGCAATTTCCCAAAGAGACACCAAAGTAGCATGAGGCGACTTTGAACAAGAAAGTGGTCACGAAAACAAGAGGCAAAGAGTACTTTCAATATTTGATTGAATGGAAGAATCAACCAGTTGAAGATGCTACATAGATGGCTGCATCAGACATATTCAAGAATGGCCGCAAAATTGATAACTCATGGACAAGAGCCCATGAAGAAAACTTGTGTTCCTTAGTAGTTTGACGTAGCTGCATAAATCATTCTAGAATATACGGAGGAATTTCTTGTAACCTCCAAAGAGTTTTAATTAGTTAAAAAATTAAACTAAGTCTATTGTCTAGACTCTATAGCATGATGGTTAGAATAATTTAGGTTTGGTTTCGATATTCCTAAATAAAAGGAGATATGGTCGAATTTGTTTGGGCCTAAATTAGTTTGTTTGTGCATAAAACGAGGCATTGTTTTCAGCCTTAGGGCAGGGTGGAAGTCACATAATGTAATAAGATATTATAGCAAGCTGGTTATGTGTGTAAAATGTTTTGATTGCATTGTTCAGAAAATTTGTGTATAATCCCTCATTATATGAAGCCACTTTTGGTGGGATTGATTTGAGTGTTAAGTAAATTTGTTCCTGTGACTATTGCGCACCAAAATTATTGATGTGATCATAATGATTGATGTTAATTAATTACAATCTTCTCTATATTTAATTACAATTATGTAATTTAGTTATAGAATGCTCTTTGTAAATAAATTGTATTGTTTGACTTTAAATTGTTATTTCTACACAAAAATTAGGTATATTCCAGAAGGGGGCATTACATCCTTGTGGGTCCTTTTGTCCACAAAGAACCTAGGAAGATCCAAGGGCTATCCGAACAAAAAATAGAAACAAAAAGTTATTATTTAAAAACATTTTTATAAAGAAGAAAAATCCTGCATATATAATTTTGCCCTTAAGTGATAAAATTGTGAAAAGGGCATAAAGGTTTGTGTCATTTCAAAGGCCTTAAGAAAAGTGATTACAATGAAAGGGTGATGAAGAACTGGGATCTATCTCTTCAGTGTGTTGACTTAGATTATTATTGTTGACAACTTGCCAAAAAATATCTTTGGATGAGACAGCTTGCACCGTACATGGCTAGTGGAAGAGGCATTGAACTCATTGTGGTTCAAGTGAAATTGAACCGAATGTTAGAATTTGATGCTTTTGACCATGCTTGATATAAAGATTATTAAATATTCATTGTAATTTTCATTGTGCGATGACATTTGGCAAATCATTGAATTATGAATTTGAGTATTTACATTTTTCAAATTATGAGATATTTAATTTTTTTTATTGGCAAATACAGGTATCATTGTTTTATGTCATATAATTTTTAAAAATTTAATACATATATCATATATGTATATATATACATATATATACATAAATACATACATGCAAACATATATATATATATATACTCTCGTACCCATACCCAAGGGAAAAAATTGTTGTACCGCCATACCAAATTTCAATACCCATACGGGCCATACCCACAGTCATACAGAAATCGATAATAAAATAAAATAATTAATTAAACTAAAGTAGTCCAAATAACAATGTAAAACAACATAAAGTTAATTAACTAAAATATTCCCTCTCGAAGCCCTAAAATTGGCCTATGAGAATAAAATAGGATAAGGGATCCTTCCCTAACACCTATGTCAAAGAAGGAGACATCACAAAGATGACAGCCTTAAGCATATTAAAGAGTGCATTGCTTGTCAAGAGAACAAGACAAAGAAAACATTTCCAACAAACTTGTTTCAGCCCTTACCATAAATTTTGATGGACTTCATCTCAAGACTTACAAAGGTGCATGTCAAAGACTATATTTGTTGTGGTAGATAGACTCACAAAATATGCTCACTTTTTTTTCATATCTTTTCAGTACAAGATACCTCATATAGCTGACTTATTTTTTAAAGAAGTGTTATGCTTCATGATCTGCCTAAAATTATAGTACTAATAGAAATAGCAAATTCCTTTATCTAGTATGGTAGGATATTTTTCATTTGATTGGGACTGAGCTTGCTCTCAACACTAGTTACCAAGCTTAGACTAATGGACATACAGAGATCAAGCCTTACTTAAGGAACTACTTAGTAGGACAGTAGAAAACTATAATGTCCCCTTTTTTGGGTTTTCTTGCTTTCCATTGGCACTGACTTTCAAGGTTTGTGTCAGCCTGATCAAAGGGGTAATTTCATGTTACCAATGAGCTCAAATGGTTTAGTGGAGCTTTATTACACTTTCAAATGTTATTTCTGGCTTCCAATTTGGTCTCCAAGATTCGCGGAGGGAGCGTCTATTTTTAGTAAGTCATCCAATTTGGTCAATTTATTATCTTTCATCATCAAGATCACTCCTATGCAGCAACTTCTCGATTCTGATGCATTTCATTCATTGTTCCTACTTGGGTGTAATGTAGAGCTATATTTAATTAAATTTACTAAGGTTGCCATTTTAATTAAATTATTTTATTAAGCACCTCAATATTATAGCTCGTTGGAAAAAGAAAAGTAATCTTTAAATGATGAGACGCTTAAAAGTGACTTTAAGTGCCAAAATGTTTTTAAAATGAAATAAATCACTTTTTGGAGCTATAAGGCTTATTAAATTTAAAAAGTGATTTTATAATGGAGTTTTTGGAAAGTTCCCAAAAAAACCTATAGGAGGTTTGAGAACTCATTTGGTATGTTGAACATTATTATTTTTTGTAATTACCAGCAAACTTGTCTCCTACCCCTGAAGACGCATACCGGAGATAGAGATGCCTCTCTGGTACCAAAGACGTCTCCAAAAACTTCTAGACGCATAGGGTGCTTTTGGCTGCCGTATCCTGTCATCTCGGAGAAGATTGGACTTGGTTCATTGTAGTCTTCCTGAGGATGAAAACCCTCTCGGAGAAGATTGGCTTCAATGGTGAAAGATCTACCCTAGCTAATAATCTAGCGACGTCACTCAGATTTCACATTTGAGGTTTGGAATTTTGTGTAGTCTTCTTTGAAGACAAAATTTCAGGTTTGTGGTTTGAGATTGAAGATTGCCTGGCAAAATTATAGATGCCACTAATGAAGAAATATATTATTCTAGTCACATTGCTTTTGAAAGGGTTTGTGGAGGAGATTAAATGATTGTCATATTGTCTGCTACAGAGTCCGTTTGTTCTTGATATCTCTCTTCTCCATTTGTTGAGAGTATAACTTCTTTTTCTTTATTGCCGCCAACATTAAGACTTGGAAATGATTTGAGAGTTTTGTGATTTGACAAAGTTGTATCTTTGGTGTCTTTCAATAGCTGCGTAGAAATTTCAAACACAAATGTTGGACATGATCTTATATTAGGGGCCATTTTTTGAGACACCTTTGAGTGTGGTAATAGACTTTGAGCAATTTCCTCTTAATATTTAGTTGGGAAATTGTTGATTAAGACGTGAGGATTGTTTGGAGTCCTTAGATGCCATCCATGTCTATTTGGATGTGGTATTTACTTCCCTCATTGCTAATGTGAAGGAGACAAAAGATAGATCGCTAATGTTGTCCTCATTTTTGTTTCCAAAAATGAAAGACCACTACATGAAAATTTTGTGAAAAAATAAAAAAAAATTACTCTAAGGCATGCTTCCCGAGGCAAAATTTTGACTAATCCTTGGACTGGCTTAATCTTCAATCCATCCTGGAACTACATTTCGAATTTCGTCAAATTCTGGGTTCGTTTGCTATGTCTTTCCTTCAATTTCGGGTTTTAAAATCCTGACTACATGTGGAGAATTTTCTTCAAACTGCAAGTTTTAATGATATTCATTGTTTTGGTTGTTCTAGGGGAATTTTTAGCTTATTACATGTGCACTTTTATTAAAAGATGTTACTTGCAATTTGTTTTAAATTTCCCTTTTTTGATTTTGTTATTTTTAATTGTTTTTTGGTCTTGTTTAGTTAAAATAGGGATTTTTTGGCTCAATTACAAGTAAACTTGCAGTTTGGTCTAAAAACCCCTACTTTAATGGTTTTCACATGTAATAGGGATTTTAAATCCCCATTACATATGTGCAAGCATTTCTAACTTGTTGTAGGAATTGTATTTCCCTTTTACAAGTAATTAAAACTTGCATTTCTCTCCAAAAAACCCGATTTTATGCATAAAGTGCAATTTTGACATTTTTAAAACTTGCTATTTGGTTCAAAAAACCTGAATTTGCCTTGTAAGTCAAAAAGTCAAAAATAAAACTTGCTATTTGGTTCAAAAAACCCAATTTTGGCCTTGTGAGTGAAAAAGTGAATTTTAGAACTTGTAATTTGTTCTAAAAAACCCAATTTTCATTTCCTTATGCATTTCGAACTTGCCTTTTTCTTCCAAAAACCCGATTTGCAAGAAAATCATTTTGTTGTACTTTTCAAAGCAAATTTTGTGGAAGATGTTGTTGGTTGAAAATTTTGTACACTTGGGGGAAATATACAAAATTGTGGTTTCAACCACAACACACGAGTAAAAACTCTCCTAATTAAGGGAAGGCTCCCCCTATCTAACTAAAACTGAAATAAAAACAGGATGGGACAGCAGTCTTCCTTCTTTCTTCAAGAAAGACAATATCCTTTTCTCTTCACAGAAAAGGATAGCGATTGAAAATGAACAGCAGTAACTACTTTCAAGTGAAATGAGAGAAAGGAAATGAAGTTTCCTGAAAGCGCAAAGACTTCCGTCACTTCCTTCGGGACGCGACAGCAATATCAAGCTCAAAGACTTGACTATTGGAAGTCCTATCTACCCTTTGCTATACTAAATTTTTACAACGAATAAAAGATAACAGCTCAAAGACTGAAATAATCTATTCTTTTAACACAAAGACAAGAATTAATGCAAGCTCAAAGACTTCCTGCTATTTCTTATCAAACAGTAATTTTTCTTCAAGAATAGACGCAAGCTCAAAGACTTGCTGCTTCTTCAAGAGAGTTTCCTATTTTAATTAATCTTCTCTACTTGCAGCTCAAAGACTTCAAATTAGATTGGACTAAGCTCCTTTAGAAACACTTTGTATACAAGAAATAAAAAAAATTCAAACTCAAACATGTAGCTCAAAGACTCAAAACTTGAGTAATCCTTCTTTCTTATTCTTTAAAACCTTCAATTCACATACATAAGCTCAAAGACTTCTTGCTGTAAATTTGGCAGAGTTTTTGCTTGCCTTCCAAAAGATAAAAATTACAATGGACCTTCTCTTCTATTTAAAGGAGAGGAGCCTTGAGAAAAAGGTGGGAGTATCCTAACTAACTTGAGAGATTCTCTCAACCACCAAGACTCATTCAATAACTAACTAAGACTTATTCCAACTACAGTCCTAATTGGACACAACTTGTAGTTGCCTTACATGTAATTACAAAAGTGCAAGTAATGTGTAACTTGCGTTTTACAAAAATACTTTTACATGTAACTTGTCAAAACGAAATTACAAATGCATAACTAAAATTATTCCATGTGTCTAAAGACACGACTCTAACTGCATCATCCTTTGTCTGTGATGATCTTCATGTCGCTTCAGGATGCAAGAACTTGAAGTATTATAGATTGGTAAAGACATCTTGAAGCGGAACGGGAACTTGCATCCTTGTCTTCTTGCTTGGGGTAGTACTGGCTTTTCAAGAGGGAAAGGGCGGCCTTCCTCTTTTTATGTCATGACCATCTTTGTCTTGAAAGAATTTTATGCTCTCAACCATGAATTGTTGTTGTATTTCTTCTTTGTATCATCCTTCATTCTTGAAATCTTCTTGCAAAATAAGGCCCATGCCTTAATCCATTGATTTGGTAGATCGTGTGTGTAAACGGGACTGACAAGGGAAGGGATAAATTGATGCAAAAATGGGCTCACAAGTGAATTTCGGGTTTTGGAAGTTGCATTACATGTGTGGGGAAAACAAAAGCATTAACTTACAATTGCGGGGAACAAACATGCAACTTCATATGTGTAATGGGTAACTACAAGTTTTCACTTGTAATTGGACCTTTAAAACTCATTTACAAGTGTTTTCTGAGTGCATATTGGACCAATTTCGAGTTCTGGATGGCTGACTGCAGGTAGACTTTAAATGGGGAAAACGAATGAATGTGTGAAATGAGTGGATGAAATGGTATGTACGGATGAGGGAATTGGAAGCGGATAGGTAAAAATGAATTTCAAGATCACTTGGAACTTTGCCAATGCAAAAATGGGAAGAACTTTCAACTTGCAACCCGGATTTCAAAAAAACCCCATTTTGAAAGGATGGGTATTTCTCATCTTTGCAACTTGGAATTTCAACAAAAGATGGTTAAATCTTTTATCCGTAAGGGAAGAACAATTATTTTCATCCAACTTGTAATCGGGATTTTAAAATCCCGAATACAAGTAAAGAGGGAAAATGGGGAAGAACAGTGCAATTCTAAAATTGCTTTACAAAAGGGAAAATCTCTCTCACAAAATCTGATTTTTGGGGAAGAACCAACCATTTACAAATTTACAACTAGAAAGGAAAAAACAAGAAAACAAGAAGAAAATAAATCTTACCTTGCTCCAATGTGAAAATGCCTCTCCAAAAGATGATCAATCTTTGAAATAAAGAAGAATATCTCTTAAAAAGAAATTAACCGTATTCCAAAACCCTAGCCACGTTTTTGAAAAAATGCCCAAAACTGAAAAACGTGGCAGCAAAAGCATGAGAAATGGCATGGAAAATGGCCAAGACTCTTTCTAACCTCAATACCTTAGCATACCAAGCCAAAACAATTCATAACATTGCTGATTCATGGCATTTTTAATGAAGAAAAGAAAAACGTGGTTTTTTGGCAAAAATGTGTTTGCTGTTATAAAGCTAAAAACCAGCAATCTTAACCTCCATGTGGCGTGAAAGGTGTTTGAAAATGCATAAAAATAGGGAGGAATCCAAAACGCCTTCTATCTCCCAAAAAATCTCCACAAAAATTTGCTAAAAATCCTCAAAAAACATGTTTTTCCTTGCAATTCGGGTTTTTTGGAACAAATAGCAAGTTTAAAATGTATGAAACAATGAAAATCGGGTTTTTTGGAGGATATGACAAGTTTAAAATTTCACTTTTTCAACATGTTAGGCAAAATCAGGATTTTTTGGCCAAATAGCAAGTTTAAAATGTCAAAAATGCACTTTATGAGCAAAATCGGGTTTTTTGGACCAAAGTGCAAGTTTTAAATTGTCACTTTTTCACTTACAAGGCAAAATCGAGATTTTTAGACCAAATAGCAAGTTTAAAAATTCACTTTTTCACTTACCAAGCCAAAATCGGGATTTTTTGGCCAAATAGCAAGTTTAAAATGTCAAAAATGCACTTTATGAGCAAAATCGGGTTTTTTGGACCAAAGTGCAAGTTTTAAATACTTGTAAATGGGAAATAAAATCCCTACAATAAGTTATACTTGCTTGCACATATGTAATGGGGATTTAAAATCCCTATTACATGCAAAAACCATTAAAGTAGGGGTTTTTTGACCAAACTGCAAGTTTACATGTAATTGAGTCAAAAAATCCCTATTTTAACTAAAAAAGACCAAAAAACAATAAAAAAGATAAAAACAACAAAGGGGAAATTTAAAACAAATTACAAGTAACATCTTCTAAATAAAAGTGCACATGTAATAAGTCAAAAATTCCCCTACAAAGACCAAAACAATGAATATCATTAAAACTTGCAGTTTGAAGAAAATTCTCCACCTGCAGTCGGGATTTTAAAACCCGATTGAAGGAAAGACATAGCAAACGATGTGTTGGAGGAGGAAGACGTTTTTGTTTCTACCCTATTTTCATGCATTCTTGGACACTTTTCACGCCACATGGAGGTTGTATTGACTGGTTTTTTGCCCCAAATAAGCAAAAACGTGTTTCCAAAATGCCACATTTTGGGGGATTAGAACTTAATAAAGCTGCATTCTTCTAAATCGTTTTGAGCTATCCTACCCAGGCGTGGAGTTTAGGATAAGTTTCAAGCTATTTAATGGGCCATCAAAGATGCAATAGTTGCCACGTTTTTTCCACGTGACTCCTTTGGCTGCATATTGGAAGGGTTTGATGCCACGAATCTTCAACAATATGAATCGTTTTTGCATCTTATACTAAGGTGTTGAGAATAGAAGAGGATTCATTAGCTTTTCATGCCACTTCTTTGGGGTTTGCTACCACGTTTTTATGCAAAAGGCGTTTTTCCCAAAAACGTGGCAAGGGTTTTTGCATTGCAGTTTGTCTTATTTTATTGGGGTGTCTTCTCCATTCCAAAGATTGTTGCATTTTTGGAGAAGCATTTTCAGTTTCAAGAAAGGTATGTTCTCTTTCCTTTTTTTCCTTCATTTTGTTATTTTCTTGCTTTCTTAGTTTTCTTTCTTAGTTGCATTTTTGGATGTGTTGTTCTTCCCCAAAAAATCGGTTTTTGTGAGAGAAATATTCTCTTAGTATGCAATTTTCGAATTGCATTGTTCTTCCCAAAATTCCCTCTTTACTTGTATTCGGGATTTTTAATCTCAATTACAAGTTCGCTGGAAATTCTCGTTCATCCCCTATGGTTAAGGAATTTAACCATTTTTGGTTAAAATTCCAAGTTGAAAAGTGTGAAATACCCCTTCAAATTCGGGTTTTAAAAACCGGATTACATGTTGAAGAGTTCTTCTCATTTTCATGAAAATGACTTTCCCGGATTTTCCCATTTCTATCCATTCATGTTCCCCATATCCGTACTTTCCATCTCCGTCATTTTCCGCAAGTCAAAATCTCATTTTCCATCCATTTCTCCATTTGCAATTTTACAAGTGTACTTGCATTCAAGTTTTAAAACCCCGATTGCATGTATGTTCTTTCCAACTTGTATACTTCCGAAAATTTCCCCAAGATCCGAAATTGGTCAAAGTCAAGATTTTCCCATTTCCATATATTTCCCCTCTTCCTCTCACAAAATCATTAAGTTCTAGAATAGAAGTTTTACACATTTGAAGAAGGAAGAATGATATTTGCAGCAAACTATGATGTTGCCTTAACTCTTTTAAGTCTTCATCACAGTATTCCAAGTTCACAATCAATGTCAGATTTGTCGGCATCTCCAATTCCCAAGAAGATGAAATACAGATATGACAAATATCAGAACGAGGTTACACCTTCCTAGGTTTCTTCTCCTTTGGATCGCATTAGAGACACGGAAATAGGGCACGTTGATATGTCAAAATTCGTCAAAAGGGTAGAAGATCCATAGGATAATAACCTGCAGCGGTTGTTGGACAGCCATATCCATCATGCATCTTCTTTCCCGGTGGCTGCCCTAGAACCTAAGTTCGTTCTTGCTTGCGCCCATCATTTTGACAAAGAGTCAAGAGTCATCAAAAATGATGATGGCGAAGCTATAATTCGACTCGATGCAGATACAATCGAGAAGGTCTTCAGAATACCTCCTGCACTGTTTATATGGAAATCTCCAAAGAAAGTGCAGCGGAGTATTATGTGAAGAGGGAAAAAGATTGCAAGCGACACATCAATAGGTGGATCCAAGAGCAACGAGCCTCCTTCTCAAGGTGGGTGAAGTTGTACCGCTGCGATTTCAAATGGGAGATTGGAGACACCATAACCCTCCTTAGCAAGATGATGGGCCTTGAGCATTGCAATGTCTTTGAGCCATGGATGTACCAGTTTATCATGTTCATACGGCAGTCTCATCACATTTCATGGGGAGAAGTCATCAGTGATGCCTTGTGCGAACAACTTGCAGCAGTTCCTACCACCATGATCTTCTTCGTGAATTCACATTTGGTATACTTAGTAGCATCACTTAGACACTTTCCAGGTCTTTCTACCAAGGGTGATCGCTCACTTATACCAGTTTGGGAATATTAATACCAGTTTGGGAATATTATGACCAGTTGCCATTGAGACCCAGCAGACTGCATTTCAAAAGAGTCCAAGATGCATTCTTCGGATATTTCATGTGTCAGTTTGACAGAAATCTTAGGAACAAGAGAGTATCAAATGAGGCATGGGACAAGGTGTGTGAGTATGGATGTTTGTTTCTGCAGTTTCCCACCTTCACCTATATGAGGATCGGATGCTATGATGGTCAACCATACATGCTTCCCAAATACCCAACTGATAAGATCATTCTTATGGAGTTGGGAAGACAGATCATGGCTGTCCACACTTTTCAGTCTGCTAAGCACAAGGTTGGAATGGGGATCTCTACCACAAACCCATTGAAAATTGGCCGGTATTCCCTTGTCACATCTGTGAAGGCTAAGGCCATGGAGACTGAATTGCAGGAAATCAAGCTCAAAAGGTTTAAACCTAGAGCCGACTTTGATTATAGGGGTATGAAGGAGAAGATCAAGAAATCTTTTGTGCATGTACATCGCATTGAAGACATCTGGGTAGATCTCCGCACGGAAGCCGAAGTTCTGAAGATGGATTACTGCAAGCTCACTGTTGAGCAAATTGTTGATTTGAACTTGGCGGATATCCCACAAGGGATTATTGATGACGGGCATATACTTAATCTTGAATACATTTCATGGAGGGTTGAGGAAGCTCCACTTCCTTTGATCCAATGGTCGCACAAAGAGTCCATAGCCATCCTTGAGAGATTTCAGCCTATCTTGGCCAACACCAACGCATGGCTGAAAAGTAATGCTGTTAGACTTATAAAAATCAAGGTTGGAAAAGAAGATGATTCTACAGGACCTCTTGGACATAAGTCTGAGATTCAGGTTGACAATAAGGAGGGTGCATCATCTTCGGGCACAAGGATCAAGTTGCGAGTTAGTCGTGCAGTAGTGCTTCCTCCTGAGGAGACGACAGTTCGTGGGAAGGAAAAATTACGGTTCCATGTTCAGGTGATCGATCTAGATAATCCAGAAGAGGGGCAGCAATCTAATGATGCTCCCAAGTCTCCAGTTTCAGACTCGCCTCATGAGATCATTCCTCCAGTTTCCATTGAGACGCCTCTTTCTCCTCCTGATTTACTTGTGGATGAATCTCCTCAGAATGCTATTCCCATTTCAGCATACGAGCCATCTCCTGATCATCAACAAGAAAGTGTGTTGGAAGTTCCTGAGGATATTCCTACTTGCATCCAGCTGTCAGAAATTGATACTTCCACTTCTGGTTTTGAAGAATTCATGAGGCAATCTTCATGCCCATTGGTAACTGAGCAAATCGTGGTCATTGTCCAAACAGATATTCCTCCCAGGATGACCACGGTGATTCAAACAGAAACTGCTTCTCTTTTGCATACAGCTACTACTGAAGGGGAGTTGATGACTTTACCTCCATGGCTTAGTTCTTTTACCCCGAAAAGGAAGAAGCAAGAAATCTCACCTGATGCCTTCAACTATCAATAACTGAAACAGTCCAGATCCAAAGTTGCTAAGAAGGCCAAGACTATCTCCAGAGTAACTGTTGACAGCAACAAGATGAAGGTAGCTGAAATTGTGGAACCTATTGCAGATAAGCCATTTGATGAAACACCAAGCCTTTTTACATGAAATCCAGTCTATCCTGGATAAAAACAATTTTGCGCTCCTCCGATGTCATGACACTATTGTGAAGACCATGGTTGTTGCCAATAACACCCATGAACGGAATCCCGAGGAACTACAAACGAGCATCCAGAAGTTTAAAGGATTCGTGTCTTCACGTGCTGCAACTTAAGTGTTTTTCAACACTTAGTTGAATTTTCCCTCTTTTGTAATCTTTAGTTGTAATTTTGTTTTGACAAGTTACATGTAAAAGTATTTTTTGTAAAATGCAAGTTACACATTACTTGCACTTTTGTAATTACATGTAAGGCAACTACAAGTTGTGTCCAATTAGGATTGTAGTTGGAATAAGTTTTAGTTAGTTATTGAAGTCTTAGTTAGTTATTGAATAAGTCTTGGTGGTTGAGAGAATCTCTCAAGTTAGTTAGGATCCTCCCACCTTTTTCTCAAGGCTCCTCTTCTATAAATACTTGAGGGGGTCTATTGTAATCTTTATCTTTTGGGAAAGCAACCAAAAACTATGCCAAATTTACAGCAAGAAGTCTTTGAGCTTATGTATGTGAATTGAAGGGTTTGAAGAATAATAAAGAACGATCACTCAAGTTTTGAGTCTTTGAACTACATGTTTGAGTTTGAATATTTTTATTTCTTCAATGCAAAGTGTTTCTAAAGGAGCTTAGTCCAATCTGATTTGAAGTCTTTGAGCTGCAAGTAGAGAAGATTAATTAAAATAGGAAAATCTCTAGAAGGAGCAGCAAGTCTTTGAGCTTGCGTCTATTCTTGAGGAAAAATTACTGTTTGATAAGAAATAGCAGCAAGTCTTTGAGCTTGCATTAGTTCTTGTCTTTGTGTTGAAAGAATAGATTATTCCAGTCTTTGAGCTGTTATCTTTTATTCGTTGTAAAATTTAGTATAGCAAAGGGTAGATAGGACTTCACATAATCAAGTCTTTGAGCTTGATATTGTTGTCCCGTCCCGAAGGAAGTGACGGAAGTCTTTGCGCTTTCAGGAAACTTCATTTCCTTTCTCTCATTTCACTTGAAAGTGGTTATCGTTGTTCATATTCAATTGCTATTCTTTTTTGTGAAGAGAAAAGGATATTGTCTTTCTTGAAAAAAGAAGAAAGATTGCTGCCCCATCCTATTTTATTTCCAAAGTTGTAGTTAGATAGAGGGAGCCTTCCCTTAATTAGGAGAGTTTTTACTCGTGTGTTGTGGTTGAAACCACAATTTTGTATATTTCCCCAAGTGTACAAAATTTTCAACCAACAGCTAACAATTTGAAGGTGAAAAAGGGTAGGTTCAATGAGATAATGGATTGATGTTGAGTTTAGAAAGCTACAACAATAAAGGAAGGGGTTGTTTGAGTATTTTTTAGGTACTTCCATGCTGCAACTACATTCTTCTGGATGCTAATCATGTTAGATGTGTACAACAAAAGGGCAATTCCTGTTGAACACACCTTAGGATTGAGAGGGGGGGTGTGAATCAGTCCAGACCTTACAATATTTAACCTTAAATTTTATCTTTCCAAAACACTATCAACTTATCCTTAACTTTATCAGCAAATGAAAAATAGAACAATGAAACACAATGCACAAGAGAACACCAGATTTACGAGGAAAACCCAAACAGGGAAGAACCACGATGAGGGTCAACTCACAAGATATGAAATGATTACAAATTTGTTTTAGACTCACTGCCAAGGAAGCAAACTGCCACCTAAAAGACTTGTAGGGAGATGCATTATCCCAGGGCAAGATACTCAAGGACTTGCAAGTTGAAACTCACTGCTCCAGGGCAAGATACATCAGGACTTGCAAGTTGAAGCCCATTGCTCCAAGGCAAGACACAAAGACTTGTTGACTAAAGATCACTTTTCCGAGGCAAGATGCAATGTCACAACATTTGAATCAGCAAGATAAAGTCTTCTCCAAATATGAAGCTGCACTTGTACCATTGTCACAAGTAGCCAACTCCAACGGCACTCACCACCTGTTGTGACGTATTCACACATCACCCCATTGCAAATGGGGACCCCCACTTTTTGCTTTATGGGGTTAGCCCTTTTGGTTTTGTTGTTAGTCGTTTTAGTGTCTTAGCCTTTGCATTGAAGGGATTGAGTCAGGTGGATCTCCTCAAGAGGTCAAGTCAATTGACTGATTAGGGGTTATTTAGATCATTCCTAGGGTGTTTTTTGTGTACTATCCGGTCGCACTTCAAGTTGCTAAATCAAACCTTGGTTGAATGCATAATGTCCTCCTAGGTCCCATCCCTTGCATCAAGGACAGAGCGAAGATCAACCGAGGTTAGTGCAAGGGTACGTTGAAGAAGCAGATAGTTTCAAAAGAGTTAATCAAAGTTAGCTTCTCAACATCACCAAATTGAGTATCAAAAGAGATATGAGTAGGTACCAGACAAGGTGGCATCCCAATCACTGTTCCTCCAGTCGGATAGCTCCACCTCAGCATGTCCAGATTCAATGTACTTGACTCACCAGTGATGGCACAAACTTCGAGACACCTACCCTTGACATCTATTGGTCCACATACATTAAATGTAATTTTCTCATTGGCTAAGGAGGTTTTGTTGTAACAAACCCTAATTAGGGTTTCTATCTTGTAATCCTAGCCATTGATTGTAAATCAATCTGATCCATTGAGATGTAAAGAGCTCTCTATATAAAGCTCTAGCTCTTCATTTGTAGGGGTTAATAGTTAAGAGTTAGCTAATAGTGGTTTGATAGTGAATAGTCAGTAAAATAGAATAGCAAATAGAATAGCAATAGAGTAGATTAGGAAGAAAAGGCAAGAAATTGTTGCCTAAATTGTAAATCAACTCCATTTTCATTGAAGATATGGTGAAATATGTCGTTTCTTTGCAATATGCATGGTCTCTTGTTGAATCTTAATTCTTAGATGGTAAATAATTAGATTGAATGAAAGAAGTTACTGAATGCACTCGCGTGGAATCCGCCTAGTCCAAACCACTAGCCTCTTGCTGATTGTAAGTGCACCCTGCGTGGTCAACTAGCATCAAATGAGCTTAATCTCGAGTCATTACGCGTCTATTGTTCATGCATTAACTTGAATGGTGATCAGTGTTTGACAGTGATGATTTGAACATCTTCATAACTACCCTAGAAGATCGCACTGAGCTGGTGTCAAATTGTTCAATTTGCTGGTAATACCTAGCCCAGTAGGACTCCACCTAGTCGTTCATCCATCTTCTCGCATTCTATGAAAGATCCCTGATGGATCGCCTTGCTGATCTGCTGTAGTTTTAAATTAATAAACTATATTTTCTTGTGTTTCCTTTGATGGTTTTAGAGAATAGACAGAAGTTGCAGAAGGTTTGTTTATTTTTGTGTTTTTGATAGTTTTTCAGCAAGTAATAATTGAAGAACAAGTACATGAAAAGAGTACTGGAAATAAATGTTCATACACAGCCAAATCAGAATCGTACCAAGCAGATTTCTGATTTATTTAAATCAAATAATTGTCCAGATAGTGATTGCAAACAATTCCAAGAAGATTACAATAAGCAATGAGTCCAACCTGAATGAAGAGTGAATACTGAAATCAAGAAGGAAGCTGCGGCAAACATCCAAAGCTCTTACATAGCTCCACGTGGGAAGAGAAATGGCTGCAAAGTACAGTCGTACAGCTGTTAGGTGATGCCAAGCTAGAAACCCCAATCCCCACGCTGAACCCTAACTCTGTTCACTGAATCCTCCAGAAAAGATGTTGTACCAACTCTAAGGCACTGAAAACTGAATGCAAGAACCAAATAACCACTGTGCTGGGGGCTTCGTCCCAGACAGGCAAGACCCTGGGGTTTTCGTCTCAAATGCTGAATCGCTCTCCAAAGCAAATTCTCCAAATCAAAGATGAAATGTGTAAAAGATACTTGATAATTAGGTTACCATCTCCTTATAACTCCTTCCCTCTAGCTCGAACCCTAAAAGTGTATGAAAAGTGCGCTTAGGCTTATAAAGTCTTATTTCTCATTTTTAGTCGCCAAATATAGAGAAAACACCACTTTTTTAATATAAAAGAATTCCGTTCATCAAAAGGGTCCCTGACAAATGGGAAACATTTAGAAAAGTTCAAGACCTTTCCAACGAGTTATAACACATGGGCATATGCATCCAAATGAAGCCAAAACCCCTTATTACTCCAAAATGGCTATAAACATAGCCTTATTTAATTAATTAAACGCTAACTTAGGAAATATTTAAATATATTAAAAATATAACCCAAATAGCTGCAGAAGGCTCAAATGACTCCAAAAGTCTAAAACGGAACCTGTCACCTGTCTGTGACTGATGTCGGAAATCATGGATCAACTGGTAGTCTCATCCCTAAAATCTAGGGATGCTCCTAGAAACTAGGAAACACACCCAAATCTCCTGAAACTGAAACCAAGGAATGGTCTCATGGAACCCCAACCCTGGACGCTGTCACAACCTCCTAAAAAGTAGGAACTGCCTCCTAAAATGTAGGAACTGCCTCCTAAAATCAAGGAACTGCTCCAAACTGGTCTACTACTGCCAGAAACACCAAATCCAAACACTGAATATCCTGACTGAGTCTCTATCCACCATTGCCAACCTACAAGACTCCATAATAGGCTAACTCACATGTCTCTGCTAGATAGAGCTAAAGAGGGGACATGACATTCTAGGTCTTAGAGTAGACTTTCTGAACCCTGTATCTTTTGATATTTCTTTATCTTCTAGCTAGTAGATAGGATTCAAGTTCCAGCAGATTAAACGCTCAGGCAGTCGAATGTAAGTCCCCTTGTGATTCCAGCATTATCACATCACACCATAATACTGCCAGAAACACCAAATCCAAACACTGAATATCCTGACTGAGTCTCTATCCACCATTGCCAACCTACAAGACTCCATAATAGGCTAACTCACATGTCTCTGCTAGACAGAGCTAAAGAGGGGACATGACATTCTAGGTCTTAGAGTCGACTTTTTGAACCCTGTATCTTTTGATATTTCTTTATCTTCCAGCTAATAGATAGGATTCAAGTTCCAGCAGATTAAACGCTCAGGCAGTCGAATGTAAGTCCCCTTGTGATTCCAGCATTATCACATCACACCACAAAAGCTTATCCACACGTAGAGACCCTACATATAAGAACCTTGGAGTTGCCTCGATTGATCCTTAGGCGAAATCTTCAGCATTCGAGGAAACTTTGTTCAAGAGAGGATAAGATACTTTGGCATTTTATTCTGTGTTCGCATGTGCATAAAAAACACATCAACACCGCCACACTTTCTCTATCTTCGCATCACAAAACTTTCCAAATGATATGATCATGAAAGCACATTCGCACAGATTTTGATTTACACACTCACATCACAATACTACACTTCACAACTCCAAAATTGATCTTCTATTTATACCCTCTTCTTCATTGTAAACATCAATTAGGTCAGCCAAAACAAAGGACAAGCATAGGTCCTATTAAGCCAGCCACCAAATATAATTGTGGTGAATGTAATCCAATCCAGGAGATCGAGAGGACCTAAAACATAACATAACACTTCTCTAAGTAGCTCCAAATAATATACATATTGGCCCACATCATTCAAGGATGACAACTAGGTAATGTGTAGATAACAATGTAGCACATAACCAATCAGCCCAAAAACATAGCATCCAAATGAATTAACTCAAAGTAGATCCCCACACGCCAAAGGTAGGACCCAAATACAAATTAAAACACTCTATGAAGTCGGCATATATCATTAAGATCGTAGAACAAGCTGGAAAACAAAACTCTGTCAGCCAAAACACAACAATTACCCAGAAAGACAACATCAGACACAATGCAACACCAACCTAATTATTTAACACCATGTGGAGCACACAAGGACATTCCTAGAACATCCAACATCATTCCCAAATACTTCTTTCTCACTGTCACATCTACACATGCTAGTGCAACACAAACATATATAGATCACTTATTGTCAGAATGCCAAAAAACACAATCTTAAACAGAACATCAATAAATCTTCTTGCAGAACACCTCGACACTCGAAACTAGAATCAAGACAACGCACAAACATTACAAACATGTTCTCTAAGTTACAACACCTAAAACATCAATGCAAAGAAGTGCAAAGCATTTTTCGGACCAATCAAATCAACTTTTAATAGACGGTTAGACTGTCAACAAACAACAATCACTAGCCACATCAGCTACAACACCAAGAACCTAAAAAGATAGCAATACAATGTCCATTGAGCATAATCATCATGTCCAAATCCACAAAACCAACTTCTCAAATGCGAAGGAATGCAGAGCATTTTTCCAACCAGACTTTAAATACTCTTTCCTACATATCACATCTCCTCATACCTCAAGCATTCCGGAAACATCATAAACCTGAACAACAGTGTCAAGGCCAAGGAAAGCACATCCTAGTCATCATCATCATCATCATGTTACAAATTCACAACATTATACTACCATCATTACCATCAGCATCTCATACTGAATGTAGACATCAGACACCAAGGTCGACATCCACAACCCAAAGCAACTACAACCTATAAACATATCTGACATCCCAATACAAACTGTAGGTTGTCAACAATTGACAACACTAACAACACTCTCTCCATTGACATCAACAACAACAATGACCACATAACAACTGCTTATCATCAAAAACACATATTGCCAACAATTCCATGGTACTTGTTTGGCCTTTGTTCATAGGCTTATTTTCAATCTAAAATGATTGATGTAAGTTCCAATCTTGCTACTGTACAATCAACAATCTGTTAATGGTTTATTATCTTTCAAATTGTGTATGTTGAAGATTCCATTGTTTGAGCAAAGTGACAAGTTTATAAGGGATTGTGACAATAAGTTTTAGATGAAAATGATTCTCTAAACAAAAACGAACAAGCATCATCATCTCTGGAAATCTGAAACTAAGCATTCAACATTGCAAGCAAACGGTTTGACAATATGATTGAATACTAGAACATTGAAAAGTGAAAGGGAAGTGCAAAACTTGATGGTGCAAATAGGGTAGCATCTTACAAAAACATGGATTAAATGACTCTATTTGGTAGAGTATTGCTACAAAATCATACATCACATGTCCATAGGCATGACAAATTTCATGGTTTTATATGGATATGAGGCTCAAACCTTTAACGATTTGGTCATTTTTTATAGTAGGGTTCTAGGGGCCAAAGACTTCGTAAAATAGAGCCAAGATATTTTAAAAGATCTTAAAGGCAACCTCCAACATGCGTAGAATCAACAAAAGTTGTATCTAGATCAAAGTTGCACCAAAAGGACCTTTAAGGTTGGAAATTTGGTTAAGATTGCAACCATAAAGTCAGTCTTCTTTTAAGAGAAGTTGTCGTGTCCCCTTCTCAAGCATAAGTTTAATGAAGACCCTTAGCATATTTTCTTAATTTTTCTCATAGGCTAATGGAGTGGTGCAAGCAAAATAAATGAATACTTTAACTTAAGATATAGAAAAGTAATTTTACATTATATTATAAAAATAAATATTATTTTTAAAAATGGTGTTTTTAAAGTGTGGTACAAAAGTGTCGCTAGGAATGGTGTCCAAAAGTGATTATTTTAAAAGACACGTTTTAAAATTTTAAGTTTTTAGGGAAAAAAGAGAAAATGGATACAAAAGTAAATTATATTTTGTTGAAAAGTTTAATAAGGAGGGTTTAGACACAGAAAAGGGTATTCTTGCTCTTTTTTATCCATTTCTACTTTCTAGAGAATGAATATAAAAAAAATTTCTGTTTGAGGATGAAAACCCTTTGGCAAGATGGTTGCTGGGATGAAAACCCTGCTAGCTATTTGAGTAATTCAACTTTGGGATTACCTTGGTGATACTACTAAACTATCATGAGATATTTTCAATTGTTTTTGGTGTGAAGTTTTCTAGATTCTTTTGGTGATTAATATAAGTGCTTCAATCGGTTGTGAGCTAATTGCCATTTTCCTTGGGAGTTTTCTATTGGCTGTACCATTATAACTGATTTTCTTGCTTGTCATACCAAATTGCAGTTATTTTAGCAGGCCATACACCTTTTTAGAGAGATGATTTGCCTTCCAAAGGGAATCACAAAAGTTATGAGTGTATTTTTTGTCCTAAGACCAGTCTTCCTCGTTCTTGCAAAGGTTGTTTTTGTTTATAAGGAGTCGCAACTATTCCTAGGTACCATTTTAGAACTGGGTTGTACAATGTTAATTTCATCTACAAAACAATTCAAATTTCAATGAATCGTCAATGCAATTCAATTTTTAGATCTTGGTAATTGTGGCTTAAGTTTAACCAACATTTGTGGTTTCTAGGTGCCCAATATACAGGGTTAGTATCATTTTGCACCAACATTTCCATGTTGGAAAATAGATTTATTGTTAATATATGTAATGTCCCCTTCTATGCAGTGATTAGTTTAGTTGGCCATTAGCCTATCCTGGAGACCCGTGAGCTAGTCGGGAGCATAAATTAGGGTTTCCTACCTCTGGGAGGATGTTTCAACGTTTTTGATGGCTTGCCTGTCAGAGTTTGTCAATTTTGGTTCTGGATTCTTTTTGGGGTTTTGGAAAGCTTCACAATGATGGTACATGCATAGCAAGCAACGGAGTTTGGCAAACTTACTATTTTTAGTAAGTGAAGGCAAAGGAAGCTTATTTCTCTGGGTTTTTCTAGGTTTTCAGAGAGCTTCACAGTGGTGTGACATGCAACTAAATCTGAGGACTTTTCCAAACACTATTTTTAGTAAGTGGCGATGGCTTCTCAAAATGTGGTTAAAATGCAATTGGACACAATATTTTTAGCAATATGCTATTTTTAGCAAGTGCTATTTTTAGTAAGTGCTATTTTTAGCAAGTGAGGGAAAGGACAGTTTATTTTCTGGGTTTTTTGAGAGCTTCGCAACAATGTGACATGCATCTCCATCTGTTCATTTTTGGCAGACTTACTATTTTTAGTAAGTGACAATTGTTTCCCAATTTGTGCCCTAACGAAGTTTGGAGACACCATTTTAGCAAGCACTATTTTAGGGTTTCAGACTGAGCCAATCAACACAGGTTATTTTTAGCAGTCCAGTTTGACATGGTGATCCAGTGATTCAGTGCTATTTTTGACAGGGTTTCTATAGCTCAGTGCAATGGCTATATCCGACAAGGCAGTTCTTTCAGTTTGATCTCCCATACTCTTAGAGCTTGTTTTGGCAAGTTCAAGATTTGACGGAAAATGATGTTTAAGTTGAATTATAACTTAAGGCAAAAATGGACGATTTATTAAATGGATTGCTTAAGTTATATTAAAAAGTAATTTTCTCAATTATGTTGGGTGAATTCATGGTTGAGCAAAAATATTTTATAAGTTAATTATTAATAAGGCAAGTTGGATGCCTTAGAAAGAAATAAGTTAATTTTATGAAATAGTTCACTTATTTACTTTGGACGCCATAATGCACTTTATTGATACTTTTTATTAAGTATATTTACTTCCTTGTGATGGACAATTTTGGGGAAAAAAGAAACGAAATGCAAATTACAAATTTGAAAGAATTGAATGTGCATTTGGATTTGGCGTCCATTTGGGACTGAATTTGAATTTGAATTTGGAGCTTCAAAAGCTATAAATAAGAGTGTTGGACTCTTGTTTTGGGTATCCAATCTTGTTATGATAACGAAGTGTTGTCGAAATGTTGTCAAACTCTTACTTCGAGGGATGCATACCTCCTAGTGCCTCAGTTTCGTGCTTGAGAGATAGCACCTAGCTGAATGTATGATTGTTTCTCACCCAGAGGAGCAAATTGGACTCAATGTGGTGAAGATTTGTGTGGATTTCTGAGTTTTTTGTTGCTGGTCGCGGAGTATGCTGAAGTAGATTCTTGGTTGCAGGTCTCAGTGTGTCACTCTTCTCGATCTGGGTATTTCTTCTATCTCTTTTTGTGGTTTGGGCGATTCATTTTGTGATTTTGTAGAGTCTAAAATGGTGTTTGGGATTTTATTTTTGCAAAATTGTACCCTAGCTGGCCGTAGCATGTGGTTGAGTGCTTTGGGATGCGTGCATAAATTATTGGGGTCAGTTTGTCATGTTTTGTTGTCCTAGGATTGATCGCCTACCTCCTAGTGATCTTATGCTTTCAGTTTCATGTCATTTGGTTAAGAATTGAGCGAGTTGTGAGTGTTTTAGTGGGATTTGGTGTTGCTGGTCTGTGTGTTTTCAGCGTGCTGGGAGTATATCAGATTTAGAGATTTCTAATTTTGGAGTGTCTTTCTTGTGTGGAGTTGGTTTTAAGGGTGTGTGGGTTCTTTCGTGTGGAGAGAAAGATCTTGGTAATAGTTTGCAGTTGTTGGTTCTTGATTCTTATCTTCTATGATTCGTATTGTAATGTTGGTAGTAGTACTAACAGCAATTTCTATTGATCTTTCTTAAACTCACTGCAAAGTGGAAGAGGCTGGCCTTGTCGCCTATCTTTTGGATAGTGCTTTCTCTTAATTTGTAATCCATATTGTGCATTGTAAAGCTAGTTAGTAGTACTAGCAGCTATCTAATTGGATTATTGCTCTTAGTCCCACTGCATAAGTGGAAGAGGTTGGCTTTGCCGCCTACTTTGAATATTGTAATATTGTCCTCCCGCTGCATAAGCGGTAGAGTTGATTTGCAATCTCATTTTCAGTCCTCCCACTGAATAAGGGGTGGAGTTGATTGCTATTTCATTTCTAGTCCTCCCGCTGCATAAGCGATCGAGTGATTGTTGTTCTTTCAGTTTGTAATCTTCTAATTGGCTGGTTGCACCGCCATACTACTGTAGAAGTTCTTACACCCGCTGGATAAGCAAAAGGGGCTGGCTTGCCACCCAGTATTTTATTTGAGATTTCATTTCCATCAATTATTTGAGCTAACGATCCCCTTGACACCGTATGCTCTCAACCTCCCAAACTGGGCTCTCGGTGATCAAAAAGTGAAAGGGTTACTTTCAGCATTTCCTTTTTGCACAAGTTTGATTATTCTAACCTTAATGAGTGAGTCTTGTTGTGTTAAAAATCAAAAAAAAAAGTAAAGGGATATTACAATATATCAACTAATAAATATTCAATAATCAACAATGTAGTTTGATATTGTTATTTTTCTTATTCCTTGAATTTCATATTTGTTGATTTATATAATTGGAAGGAGATTGTTACTCTTATTTTAAGGTATTTATCTTATGGAAATTCAATTTTCTTGCATAATTACTTCATCGTACAACTAGATGGTTTACCATCAATTAGAGATTTCTTTTAATATTGTTAGTAGATCTTGGATGGTTTACAGATCCCATTTTAAATTTGCATATTATTATCTGCTAATTTGGTGTTTTACCATGTCCACTTGTTATTTGACAATGGCATTGATCGGACCAGTTGTAACATACCTGCTTGGGATTGAACAAATTCATTTTTTATCTACCAGTTTGGCATTGATTACGTCTACTTGTAATTTTTCAGGTGCATTAGTAATATTTGCATACTTATTGTAATATCGCAGATATTTTTTTTTTGTTTTTTGGACCAATAATAAACATCAACCAACAAATAACCCGTTAAGGTTAGAAAACATAAACTCAATACTTGCTGAAAATTACAACCCTTCCACTTTCTGATCACCAAGTGCCAATATGGTAAGGTGAGAGCATACGGTGAACAGGGGATCGTTAGATCTCAAATCTATTGAAAGATGAAGTGAAATACAATACTGGGCGACAAGCTAGCCCCTTCCGCTTATCCAACAGGAAAGCAAGAAACTTGGCAATGAACTAGCCAAGAGGAACACACAAATCACTCGGCCGCGATATTTCAGCGGTAGGACTGAAATTTCAAACAAACTCAACTCAACCGCTTATGCAGCAGGAGGACCATTACAATCAATCATCACTCGACCACTTATGCAGTGGGAGGACTGAATTACAATTCAATTGAAATAGGCAGCAAGCCAACCTCTTCCACTTTTCAGCGGGATGAGATTTTACAAGCCAGAATTGGTTAGTAGTACTACTACTTAACCTTACAATAATCAAGATAACGAGAGAAGAAGAGTAATGTTGAACATCCAAATAATAAACATGAAATTTCTGCTAACATCAAAATTTGCAGGCTGGAAATGCAAAACCAGCAGCCTATGGATTCACTAAAACACTCATAACTCTCTAATTACTTACCCAAAGCACCCAAAATCAGTCCCAAACCAACGCTATGCTAGCAACGATGAATACAAACCAAAGACAAGCTATCAAAACTCCCTTATTTATTTGGCACGCATCCCAATGCACTTCAAAACCCCACGCCTAGCTAAGGAACTTTGATTTTCTCTAATAAATTCAATTCTCAACCAAAGGTGCCACAAACTTACAATGTAAATCGCTAGCAGTAGGAAGGATGAATGAGCCAATACCCATAATGGTCAGACACTCCAGCAAAGAGGGGTGATCAAGAATGTACTTCAGCCACAAGCAAATCAGCAAACTCCAAAAATCGCTCCAAACACCAAAAGGACTAAGATACGCACTGAGAGTATGGTAGATTACAGCACACAGCTAGGTACTATATTTCAAGTACGAAACTGGAAAGCACTAGGGAGCCGCACTCCGAAGCCTCAAAGTTCTGACGCCAATCCGGCAACATAACAATGCAAATTTTCAAGATGCCAAAATGGGAGCCCAAGGCTCTTATTTATAACCTCAAACACCACCAAATCCAAATACAAATGCTCACAAATGCACCCAAATTCCACTTTCCCATTTGCATTTCATTTACCAAGTGGACCCAAGGATGGCGCCCAAACCATAAGTCAAAAATCACGCCAAGTAAGCATAAGACCACGATTTTGACTTAGCAAATAATTTTGGTGAATAAAATAATATCTCCCATTATAAAAAATGGCGTCCCTTTCTAGACATAATAATTCGCCTAGCACTTAGGAGACATTATGCGCAATTTCCATAGTCATTAATCAGTAGTAAAAATAATCAAATTAATTAAATACTAAACCTTAGGATAAGGAAATAATATTTAATTATATCACTTATGACTCCAATACTAATCATTGCCAAAACCAGGATGAAGCTGAGCAAGGAAGACCACTGAACTGCTGTAGGATCAGGACCCTGTCCACTACCAAAAATAGAAATATGCCATACTGCCACTTACTAAAAATAGTAAGTCATGAACTAATGCTCCGAAAAGCATGATCTTCACACCCAATGACAAAGCATGGAAAGCTCAGTAAGACAGTATCACCAAAATAGCCAACCCCTAACTTACTAAAAATAGTAATTTCTCGCCTCATCAAAGATTGAAACCCTAAGTCTGCATTCCACATAGCCTACGGGTCTCAGGAATAGGCCACTAGAACACTGAAAGTACATCAATGAGAATGGGACATTACACTTATCTACCATTTTTAGTGTTGATTGTAAATTGGACAACCTGCCATGAGTGAGTTTGAAATTGATTGCTTATTATCCACATACTAGTTTCCAATGCTCTCACTTTACCCACATCAGGATCTTGGTGATCAAAAAGAACTTGGGCTTGTGTTGATTTTATAAATTTGGTGAAATCCAGCTAACATTCCTACCAAGGGCATTACAGTAGTATTAAAAGTGATGATCTTGCTAGCATATGAAAAGCTAACATTGTATGCAGCATCTTCCTCATCCACTAAAGTGACAAAGAGTACTATTATTACCAAAGAGAGAAAAAGAAGGATAAATATCAGCCAAGGGAGAGGTTAGAACAACAAAATCCATAGATTGTGGCAAAAATAGAAAAGAGAACTATGGTAGAAGATTCAATTGAGGCATGCTACAAAAAAAATTGTGTAAGGGCAAGAGCACCTTACAAATATGCTAGCTCAGTTGATTCATATAATGAAGAATAATATGAATGTGCTAAGAAATTAGAATGGTGAAACTATGAAGGGAACTCTTTAGGAGTTGACAATGATGCTAGTAACATCCAAAGAACCGTTATTGGTTATGCAGCATGCTAATAGACCATTCCACCTTACTTTCCTTTCTAGGAAGGAAGAAGTTCTAGAGGTGGAAATTTATAATTTTGTGATGAATGACATTATTGCATGTTATATTGAATATATAACTCTTCTAATAGAGATCTGTCCAGAAATGTCTCTTACAACGTTCATTAATTTGAAGAAACAAGAAATGGTCCAAGACTAAACCAAGGCCTCAAGCAAATTAAAGAGATCTTTAGCATGCTTTGGGAAAGTTGACACTTTCTACTTTTGACAAATCTAACAAGTGTAGAACTTGTGGCTAGATATAAAAATTAAACACATACTTATCTCTTAGGCCAATGGTAGAAGATGAAGACATCTAGTTTTCTACTCTTCAACTTGAAGGCATAGCACATGAATGGTGGTATCATGAACTAATTACCCAAGAACATAACATCATGAATTGTTATGATAAATTCAATAGGAGGCTGATTGAGAGATTTGATATAAAAGACCTCAAGATTCATTTCCAAGAGTTGCAACTCAAATAATATGTAACTATGAACAATTATGTGGCTGATTTTCATAGGTCATCCATAATGGTTCTTGATGACATTGAGAGAAGGCTGATTATGCTACTCATAGAGGGCTTGTTTAACCCTCTCACATGTTTAGTCAAAGCTTTCGGAGCTCCATCACTACAAAAGTCAATAAGATGTACTTGGCACTTGAAACTTCTATTTCTAAGAACAAAATCGAAACAAAGACTTATCCTCTAAAGAAACCTTTCCATAAAAATCTTCCAAAAAAGGAAAAAAAATGAATTGAAGAAGAAACTTTGCTTCACTTACAAAGAATCAAAGGCACTAGGTCATAGACGTCTGAAAAAGGGACAAGTGTATTATATTGAGGAAATCAATAGCCAAAGAAATTGAGCTAGAGAGTGAAGGAGAAGAGCTAGAGTAGGAGTTTCAAGAAGAAGAGGATACTTCAAGAGGTACCCTTGCCAAACTTTCTAGTACTCCCAAGTATAATTCTTCTATAGTCCATCGATTTTTGTGTGGACAAAGTCATTGTTCTGATTGATTAGAGCAACCGCAATTTAATAATGATGGATGTGATAAAGAGGTCTAAAAACTATAGACTTCAAAAAGTTCAACATGATGGCTGCCAATGGCTTTACCATCCAACGCACAAGAAAAATTACCCAAATGAGTCTCACTTTAAGAAATTATGAGATGAAAGATGACTTCTATGTTGCCAACATAAAAGATACAAATGTGTAGTTTTGGGAGTACAAAGGCTGTGTTCCTTCAAAGAAATCACCCAAAATTTCCAAACCATGGAACTTAAGTTCCAATCAAAGAGGAAAAAAGAAGTACTTAATGGAATGACAAATGGAGCCCCAAGGATCGTTTCAACCAAACATATGAAGAGGATTTTTAGCCATGAGCTTGGGCAACCTAATGTTTGATTACTCCAACCATTTCTTTAGAGGGTGAGAAGCCATATCATGTGGATGTCCAATCTCTTCTAGATAAGCACAAAAAATGTTTCATCAACATACCTCTAGGAAGGCCACTTGATATGGAGTTTGAGCATGTCATAGAATTAGAAGAGGGTGCCAAAACATTACCACTCCTAATCGTTATCTTAGAAGGCGTAAGGAAGAGGTAGAAAAGGCCATTAAGGAGCTTTTTGATATGTGTCACATTAGGCCTACTTCAAGCCCATTTGCTTCATTAGTAGTCTTGGTTAAGAAAAAAAAGGGACCATGAGACTATGTATTGGTTATAGGGATCTAAGAAAAAAGACTATCAAGAATAGGTATCCAATTCTTAGCATCAACAAATTGATTGATGAGTTGCAGGGTGTAATCTATTTCTCTAAAATAGACCTCAAATCAAGATACTATCAAGTTGAGTTCTTGAAGAGGATATTCATAAAATGGCTTTCAAGTGTCATTATAGATGCTATGAATTTCTAGTCATGCCATTTGGCTTAACTAATGCTCGAGATAACTTCTAATCTTGAATGAACTAGGTATTTAGCAAACAATCGAGGAAATTTGTTTTGATTTTCTTTGATGACATACTCATTTACAAAAAGGCTTGGGAGGAAAATTTGAGGCATTTGGGTGAGGTTTTGGCATTCTAGAGGGGCAAGAACTATTTGCCAAAGAGTCCAAGTGTGAACTTGGGATGACTGAAAATTTGTGCTTGGGTCATGTTATTAGTGCTCAAGGGGTACAAGTTGATCAAGAGAATATTTGGGCCATCTTGGATTGGACTCCCTCGAAAACATTGACTTAGCAGCCATACAAGTCTGTACAGGTATGTGAATCTCACTATTTCAGCTGGATCTGTCAGCCTTACCATCCCAAGAAGGATTTTGTGAGTAGAAATGTCATTTTCAGATCTGTAGTATGTTTCCAAACATGTTTCCAGCTTTGTGAAGATTTCAGCAGTTGCAAATTAATAAAATAGTTTCTTAGAGTGTATATATTCATAATTGATTCAGATCTGAGTATTTTGAGTGATCTAGGGCTGTACCAGCTATTATATTTACTACAAATTGGTTTAAACTTGAAATGTGAAGTGTTAATCAGCATTTGAGAGTTTGATTAAGTGTTTTATGTTTTTTGTTTTCAATTTTTACTTGTCACTCCTATTTTGTTTGGTGGTAAAATTGAGAAAAAATAGCAAAAATTAGAAAAAAGGCATATTTGCAATGGCATCAGAATAGTGATCTTTCCAGCCTCATTTAGGAAAGGACTAATTTTTTTGAAGAAAATCTAGTGATACAAAATGACATTAATTAGAGGAAAAAATTGGAAGAGAAGTTGCAGGGAAAAGACTTGAGCATTTACCACCGAAAGGATGACAAACTTAAAATTTTAGAAGTGGAAAATTGGTTTTTTATGGTGCAAACAGTCACATTATGATACTATGCAATGCACAGTGAATTCATTGATGGTTTCTTTGGTTAAGCCCAAGATTCAGAGACACCCAAACAAAGAGGTAAGACTTTTAGTTATCACTTGTATTAGTGAAATTACAAGAATAACAGCTCCTAAGCCTCCATACAACAGCAAAACCATGAGATGAAAATTTTCAAGCTTTAGATGAGATCAAAGATTCTTCATTTGAAAGGAGGATCCTAAGGCTCCGTACAACAGCAAAACCATGAGGGAGATATTTTAGTTGGAAGTTTCCAAGCTTTAGATGAGATCAAAGATTCTTCATTTGAAAGGAGGATCTCAATTCTATAAACTTTGGTAAAGGTCAAGTCATGTTGTGATGTTGGATCTTGAATGTGATGATCTTACATTTAATGCGTCAATAAGAATCATGCAAAAGATGTAGTAGCTTCAATGCAAACAATTATGACTCTATTTCTAAATGAGAGTGATGATATTTCCCAACATTTATTATATATATTATTGGCTGGTTTTGAGCAAGAATTTTCACTAGTTGCACATACACATATTTCCAGTTATCAAAATGAAAATAATTATCCCATTGTAATGAGGAAAGAGGAAGAAAAAGAATCAAAAGAAAAGGCTAAAGAAGAAACTAAGAAGCAAGAAGAACAAACGGAATTCAACATGTAAGTTGAAGGTAATGATTCTTCAATGGTAGAAGATGTTTTAGTGACTTCTAATGATTGCATGTATTAGCAAAAAATTGATAAAGGCAAGGCGGAAAGGGTTTCACTTGTTGGATGCAAAAAGTTCAAGATGAAGGAAGATGCACCAATGATTGATTTTCATAGTAGCATTGTGGATGTATATGCATTTGACGAGAATATTTTGGTTAGCCCTAAGTCAAGAGTTTTGAGTCACAAAAATGGAGGTGTTGAGCATGTCTCAACAATTTCTCTTTCAACAAACGAGGGTGAGCATTTTTACAAGATTCCAGGTCTAATTTTTTTTCAATTTCTTGGTTTTATAATTTCATCAAACACTTATCATGAAATCTATAAATGAAATTCTTGAACATGAATATTCTGGGATGTCTTTATGAATAAGGTTCAAAATTCAAATGATATGCAAGCATAAATAAATCATGAATAATAAATTTTCAGACAACTAGAAACAACACAATGATCCTTGCCATTTATTGTTTGAGCATTAACAATAACAGATTACAACAAGCAGTTCTAAGCAATAGAGTATAAATCAAATATGACCTTTTTATTTGACCAAGAAACATAGAAATCATGTCCTACAACGAAAAATACTAGGTCCAGCAGCTCCAACACCTGCCTTGCCATGCTTTGCAGACCCTTTGATCTTTCCCACAACTCCAGGCCAGCTTACTGTTAGACACAATGCACTCTATTACAATGTTTAGGGCACCAACCCAAGGAGCTACAACCCCTAACTTAGGGCACCAACCCCTGACTGATTTATGGGCTACAACCCCTGCACTGCGCTACAACTCATTGATCACAAAGATAACTTCAAATACAAAGTTAGTTATTATGTTACAAGTGAGTCTTGTAACCATTTCATATACCTTACTCTGTTGGTGAGGCACCTTCTCTGCTACACCGGTGCACCTCTCTCTCTGCTGCTGTATTGTCAGTAAACTCTACCGGTTCACCTCTCCTCTATTCTACTCTACTAGATCTCCTCCTCTCTGCTCTGCTCTTTACCGGTACTAAACTCTGTCGGTTCTATGTCTGCCTTCTCTGCAACTTCCTTGACTTCTGCTCTGCTGGTATGGACACTACAGGTTCTGCACCACTACCGATTGAACACTTCAACCCGATTCTCTCTCAGACTCAATCTCTTCTTAGATACTCGTTGAGTACTTGACTGATTTGCTCTCACATTCAGAAGTAACACTTAATCACTTCTCAGTAGTACAATCTTCCTCTCTTCAGTAGCTCTACTCTCTCATTCAACAGCAACACCCTTCTCATCAGCAGCTCTACTCTCTCATCCAGCGGCAACACCCTTCTCATCAGCAGCAGCACACTCTAATTTTGGCTTGCACCTTTATAGACTAGTTTTCCCGCCAAAAACCAATTCAAACTTTGAGCGGTTAGGGTTTCCTCACTTACCTCGAGACAAAACAAATCCAATCAGATCCTATACGATTTGATCTCCCAGACATCTTTTTCCTCATTACCGCCATTGTCATGCCTTCTTGATCACGCCTTCTATCTTTGGCAATCTTCTTTTTTTACCCTGTCGGCTAATTTCTTGGTCAATCACCAAGATTGGTCTTGTGGTTTCCTTCTACTGCCTCGATCTCCTCAATCACTCTGAGTTGGCTCTCAGTTGTCCTCCAGACCTTGAGCCACAAACCTCTGCAACGACTTGGCAACATATCCCATGATTCACGGGATCTTCCATCAATGTCGACTAACTCTGCAACTACCTCGTCGGTGTACATTCCATCTACCACTGCATGCAGGTTCGCCACCCTGACTTCCATGTGGCATCCATGTCGACCAACTGCCAGCTTGGATCGGTGTGTCGGTTCAAGAATCACCGACCAAACACTCAACCGGTTCTTCTCTTTTACCGGTTTACTAACCCTGTCGGTTGAACCCTCAAACCGGTCTGTCATCAACCTTGCACTCTGCTTCTCTTTCGGTGGACTACTCAATCGGTCAGCACTCTTGCTAACTTGCCTTATGCACATCTTCATCAGATGGGGAGTCTTTTGCATCTGCACTTTGTCCATATTACCGATGGACTTACATACTGGTAAACACTCTTGATGACACCATGTCGTCAACCTTCCACTGACTTCATCTTCAGTCCGACCATCTTCCTGTACCTGCATCTACTCAGCCTTGCATTCTTCCTGTTCATCTCAGACCATATCTCAACCAGTTTGTCAAAGTGACAAACTCATCATACTTCAACTACATCGACATCTCAACATGCCTTCTTAGTCAGTCCAGTGCATAACCCTGATTTCAAGCACTCGAGGCATTCCTTTGATTCACCGGTAGATCCGATGTGAGCCTTCAAACACCTGCCCTTACCTCATCTTTCTTATCTCATGGAACTATGATGCACACTATGCATAATAGGAGATAAGTTCCTCTTACCAGTGGGAGTGAGTCCTTGTCATCTACATCCTGCAGTGCACTCATGTGGCTTCCCTGTTTGTGCAGCACATCTTCAAAAAGGCACATTCACTGTCAATCATTGCTTCTCATGATGACTGCACCTTCATCCAGTGGGAGTCTTGTTGTTCTACAACCTTACAATATATTGATGACCTGTTCATCCTTCTCCTCCTGTGTTGATGTGATTTAGGTAGCATTCCGCCTCTTCATCACAAACAGCAGCTCAAGCACCATGCCCATCCTGCTTGTACACTGATCATGAGCTTTGTCGGATGGCAGGTACTCACTTGTTGAACTGTCTTTCCCATGTCAACACATCACTTACCAGTTAACATCCTTTCCTTACCGGTGATACACTATACCGGTAACCTATCCAACTCATCCACACAAGTTAGGCACTAACTTGTGTATCGATGACCTCAGTAATCATTCCTCTGAGTGGCATGCTCTTTCTTACCTTACCGGTGTTCTACAACACAAGGTGATATCAAAAGATATCTCATCCTATACTCCTTCATGACAGCGTTGCACGTACATCTCTTATACCGGTAGTCATCCCATATCGGTTGACATCAATGACAACACAATGCCAACACTTACAATGCCATCTAATCCATTCCCTTCAGTCACTACATCTGTTCCAATCAGCACCAACCCTCATAAATGTTTCAAACCGGCATTTCCATCACCCAATGAGTCTTCCCATGCGCCCAGCAATGAAGCTAGTAGACATTTTAGGAATGGCTGCCAAAAAAATCGCTCAATCTACATACGCCAACCCACATCCAAATTGGGAAAAGAAAGGCAATCTGTTAAACTCCTCAAATGCCCACTAAAACTATCAAAGAAAACCTTGCCACAAAGTTCAAATGCTATCGCCTAGCAGCTACCAATCTTTGACACCACAAAAGAGAACTACTAACTCGCCAGTAAACTCAATTTCACACCAAAAAATTAAGTCTTAAGTACCCAACAAAGGATAAGCTCACACCAACATTGTTGTGTTATATTGACTCAATAGAAAGACCTTTAATGGTTTGTAATATTCCCATTGATTTTTTTTTTCTTCTTTCAAAGCAATCTCACAATTACACCAGTCACCCGTTAGGGTTAGAATAAAGAAATCCAAACAACTGGAAAGAACCCTACACTTTTTGATCACCGAGAGCCCAAACTGAGAGGGTGAGAGCATACAGTAGCAGGGGATCGTTAGTGATAATCTGCTGAATTGCTGAAATACAATAACGGGCGGCAAGCCAGCCCCTTCCACTTTTCAGCAGGATGAAGACCAAGAACTTGGCGGTAAACCAGCCAAGGGAACAAGAGCGTAACCAGAACCAAATCACTCTACCGCTTATGCAGCGAGAGAACTTATACATAAAAAACTATCACTCAACCGCATATTTCAGCAGGAGGACAACATCACTCAACCACTTTCTTAGTGGGAGGACAAAACTGAATTACAAAACAAGAAGGCGGCTAAGCCATCCTCTTCCACTTGTTCAGTGGGAAATACCATATAATGCAACTAGAATGATTGATCAGTACTACTAAAACAATATTACAAAGATAGAGATGCAAGAGAAGATAGAGTTAAGTACATATCTCAAGTATTCAATATCAAGTTCACACAACAAAATCACTACTTCTTGTTCTGAAATCAGAGTCAATAATACGCAGAACCAACCACACCCAAATCCACTAAAATGCTTGTAACTTTCCCAAAACTAAATGAAATCACGTCAAACCAAATGCAAATGAATAGCATAACTTAGGCGATCAGTTCAATACCTTAAAACAGCAACTTGAGAGCCACAAGAGTGATGCACGCAACCCAATGCAAATCTGGAAATAGCGCTATAGCTGAATACTTCGATTTGTAATCATAAATTGGAGAGTTCACCAAACGCCACACCAATGTAGAAGAGCGATTGTCTCTCCAATACGCTTCTAATGAGACTTCACCCATAACGATGCACCCAACACGCAGATAGCTACGAACAAAACACACTTCCAACCAACACACACCAGCAACTCCAAAAAATGCAGCAGCACACAACTCTTCAAAAACACACCCAACGCAATCCAAAGGAACACCAAGTAGTTCACAAATTCGAACCATAGCTAGGAGTGATGTCTCACACTTGAAACTACAAAGAAAGAACTAAGAGGTTTTCACCCTCGAAGAAGTCTGGAGTCATTCCGACAACATAACAATATATTTTTTCTTCATAATCAAATGAGGAGCCAAACACCTGTATATATAGATTTTCAAGTCTAGAATTCAAATGAAATTGCCTCCAAATTCACCTCTTCCAAATTGCATTTCGTTTCAAGTGGTGGACCCAAGTATGACGCCCACTTCCTAAGTCAAAAATCGCGCCTAAGAGAGAGGACCACGATTTTGGCATAAAATAACTTTGATGAATATAAAATAAAGTCTCCTTTCATCTTTTGTGTCCCCCTTCAATCATCACATAATTCGCCTAGGAAGACTTAGGAAGAAAATCACATTATGCACAGTTCCCATTATCATTGATCAATAATAAAATAATTAAATATTAAACCTTGGGATAAGGAAATAATATTTAATTAATCACTTATGACTCCAATACTGATTATCAACAAAATCCAGTATGAGGCTGAGCAATGAGGATTATCGAACTGTGCTGGATCAAGGCCATATCCAGGACTGCCAAAAATAGAAACGCCCAAATTGCCACTTACTAAAAATAGTAAGTCATGAAATACTGCTTCGAAAATTGTGATCTTCACACCCAAAGAAAGAGCTTGGCGAACTTAGTAACACTGCACCATCCAAACAGCCAAACCCTAACTTACTAAAAATAGTAAGTCCACATTCCACCAAAGAGTCAATTGAATGTTATGCCACACTGGAATCCATGAAAAACTTAGAAGGGAACCACAAACAAGACTGAAGAATTCCCCTCTGACTACCCCTGACAAGCTTGATTAGAACTCCATAGAAGATGGAAATTGTTGTCATTTTATGACACCCTTGGTCCATCAGTGAGAACCGATCAGAGATATGTTCCATGGACCAGAGCTGCCCCAATTGATCAAGGAGAAAAGCAATGGAATTATGAAATGTGAAGTGTTGTCTTGTCAAAAGGAAGTTCCTAGTTCTTCTATCCCGGAACTCCGGAACCCCCAGGTTCCCAAGTTCCTAGTTCTTCTACCCTGGAACTCCGAAACCCCAAGGTTCCCAAGTTCCTTATTCCTCAACCCCGAAACTCCGAAACCCCCAGGTTTCCAAGTTCCTAGTTCTTCTATCCTGGAACTCCGGAACCCCCAAGTTCCCAAGTTCCTTATTCCTCAACCTCGGAACTCCGAAACCCCCAAGTTCCCAAGTTCCTTATTCCTCAACCCCGGAACCCCCAGGTTCCCAAGTTCCTAGTTCTTCTACCCTAAAACTCCGGAACCCCCAAGTTCCCAAGTTCCTTATTCCAGAACTCTGGAACCCCCAGGTTCCCAAGTTCCTAGTTCTTCAACTCTGGAACCCCCAGGTTCCCAAGTTCCTAGTTCTTCAACCCCGGAACTCTGAAACTCCCAGGTTCCCAAGTTCCTTCTTCCTCAACCTCGAAACCCCGAAGTTCCCAAGTCTTCCCAACTTCAGTGACCCAGGTCTCCGAAGTTCCCCCAACTTCGGTGACCCAAGTACTCGAAGTTTTCCAAACTTCTTTCCGGCTGACAACACTTCCGGATGCCGTGATCGACACTCAAGGCTTTAAATGCTCTGATAGCTTTTGTGACTTATGCACCTTATTTTGTGGAGCCACAAGGATGCATTTAATGTTTTTGGCAAGATTTCCATGAGGAGAGGTACGGGGCCATGCTTGTTGCAGTGACTTTTGTCATTTCTGCATACTCTGACTTTGGAAGGTCAGTCAATCCACCCTTCTCAGGGTTTCCTTTTGTGGGTATGGCTAGGTTGCTTGCATATACAGAAGTCAAGTGCATGCACTTCCCTGCACTCCCATACTGACATTCAAGGGTCATGATCACTCTTGTAACCATTTTTCTATATAAAGGTTGTTAAGCCTCATTGTAAAGGGTTCTCTCCCTGCTGGTTTGAGCTATTCCATGCTCTCCCACTTCTCTTGTATTTATCTTGTATTTGTGCAACTGTAAGTTTGGCCATTGGCCTCATAATTAATTGAAATCACCATTCTTGCCTACTTTCAACTTATGTATGTTGTGTATGTTTCCTTACCTTCATCATAGGTGTATATTTATAGTTCCTCTCTCATATATGTTGTGTTAAATTTATTTCTGAGTGTGACTTGTGGGAAACCTTCTCCCCTCTTGGCATTCAATGAATTCTAACCTTCATACATGCATTGGGGTCACTCATACAACTGAAGTTTGTGTCTCATGGGTTTTTCAGTTGATTCTTTGTGTCATTTCAAGTAGGGAGAGGAACAATCTCTCCTTGGTGCATCACCTCCTTTTATTTCAAGCAATTCTCTCTTCCCTTTACCTCTGCAAGTTGTTAGGATAAGCTTAGGAGTAAGTTTTGAAGTGTTGAGTTGGTTCAACACCTGCACCTAGGTTGAGAAGGAAGTCGGCCTTCTCCGGAGATTCAACCCCTTCCGCAAGGTCCCACACTTCGGGGTTGTTTCCATGTTTCACAAGGTTGCTGAATTGATAGCTCAGCAAGGGTGTGAGCTTTTGTGATAACATAAACCCTAATTCTCCTTTCCACATAGCCTACAGGTCTCTGGAATAAGCCAATGGACCATTGAATGCATCATCACAAGGAAGGGGGCATTACATGGTTAACCACTTTGAATCTGCAATTAGACAGTCGCCTTGTTAAAAAAAACCCTAAATCTACAAATGCCCCTTTCCTATGCATGATTCCTCTAGTATTTGTTGTACCTATATTTGAGGGGTGGCTTTGAGCTGCAATAAGGTGTTTTCCAATGCCTATAATCTGCAACAATCATGCCCTTCTTCATACAACATCCCATGCCTACATTAAACCATTCTACTTGACGTCAAGTGTACTACCAATCACAAAAGGTAGTCACCCAACAAATAAGACTACGGCTACCAACCTCCTAGCAACTTTTAAAACTTTGAATACAAAAATTTGTCTTGAAACAAAAACTCACCAAATTGCAAATCTGCAATTGAAACTACAACTCCTTTCCGCACAACCTGTAACTCTGAATGAGCTATAGTGTATTAACCAAGGAGGAACTTTCACCACTGTGATTAATCTTCTCCAAGAGGGTTTTCATCCAATAGAAGGCTAAGATGAACAAAGTTCAATCCCACAGAACCACAAGGGTTTCACCAAAGAGAATGAAATAATCTGCATAATCCCAAATGAGCTCCCCGAATCACCTTTTATACTTTTTCCCTCCAAACATTCTAGAAGACATAATTTAAAAATTCAGTTTTAATTAAATAACCCCTTTTGGCTCCCAAAGGCCTTTATAAAAATAAGAATATTTGATATGCACAGTTCTTATTTTATGTATCCATAATTTAAAACTTTTTATCACCTTTCCAACGAGCCATTACACTACGCTTCTTTATAAATTAAATTAAGAAACCTTAGTAAAATAATTAAATTAATGCCAATAATACACCCAAGCTGCGAAAACTACTAGAAAGCATCTGACCAAACTAGGATGATATCGATGATGAATAATGAAAATTGGGGCCAACCAAGTGACTTATTATAATTAGACGCTCTCTCCAAGAATCTTGGAGAACACAACAGAAGCTGGAATTCACTTCAAAAAGTGTCAGACCAACTTTGAGCTCATTGCCAACATCAAACATCTCCTCTGACAAGGTTGACAATCACCTAGAAAGTCAAAGCTAACTACAATGCTGAAGTGACTGAAAATGGGGACATTATAGTCCTCCCTCCCCAAAAATTGCTTGTCCTCAAACAAGGTTACCTCAACCTCAAAATCACCAAACTGATCCATACCTTGTTGTCGTTGCACCACTCTAATTAAAATTGAAAATCCATCATGCCAAGCTTGCACTCTTCTCTCCTATAACCCAATAATGTAATTATCCTCAAAACTCAAACTAGGGTACCTATAAGAGTTGAATTATATACCATGGAGGGTCTCATGCCAAAGCATCTAAGTATGGACTACACCTGCAATCCCAAAGTCTAACATGATCCTGGACGATAGGAAAAAATAATCTGCTCAACAAGAAAACATAGTTCTCAGCATATCTCATCATGGTGACCCAAATGGCCAAAAGTGATGTAAATTAGACCCTAACAAGCGACTGGTACAGAAGATGACAGTAGTGTTAAATCTGAAACTTATCATAGTCATCCTGGGTGTGTTTTTGCTGTAATAAACTAATAGCACCTTGTTAACACTTGATCTCCAAGTGTCAAAAAGACAATCTCAAGCACACCAACTCACCCAACCAGCTGCAAGCATCAATGCAACATTTGTAGATGTATAGTCCAACAACATGTAAAGATTGCAATAACCATCACTCGTCAATGTAGAAATTGGAAATAAATGAACCATGTCTGGAAATACTCCCACAATCCGCTGCCATTAGACTTGCAAGTACTCAAAATCAATCTGCACATTAACTGATGTTGCTCAAATCAATGTTGTAATGCTAGGGCAACAACTCTCATAATGAAATACTCTTGGGAAAATAGGAGATGTGAGCATTGAAATGATTGAGAGGACTTCCCCAATGATTATATCACCTCCACCATTCAACCCCAACCACAATATACTCCACTGTTGGGTTGGAATTGTATGCCAATCCATCTGTGTGCAAGCAACCAAAGTCCTATGTTGGCTGATTGGAAGGTGGACAGCAGTACCAACTCTGTAATCTTGCCCACAACCCCAATCCTAAGTCAATACCACAAGTGAAAATTTCACGTAGATCCCAAATCCTATGATTATCATCAAACATAACACTGAAATCAAAAAATGCTCCATCATCCAACTCAAAAAGTCGATTATCAAAAGAAGACTTGGTATACATCTAAAACAATCGATTATCAACAAATTGGATACTATCATTATCCTCATGCTCAACCCAATCTTCTTGCTGATCCAAACTTACAATGAACTAAATTAAAAACCTCCTGTATGCTATCAAGCTCTTTAATCACTTGCCTAATCTCCTTGGCCCCTTCTTCATTCTCTTGTTCCCTGATCTATTTTGAATTAAATTTACCACAAAGTCTTTTCGTGCCATCCAGTTTAGATAAAATTTTCACTTCATTTTCAGCAATACCAATAATTGTTTCTTCCAACCATCCTCATAATTGTCAAGATCATGCAAAGTTAGCAAACTGCTGTTATAATGCATACCAAAGTCAGAACTAACTCCATACCTTTCAATAGTATCACCATGGCTGCCACAACTCAAATGTCTCTCCTTCAAGTTAGGAAATAGAAATAAGCAGCAAATGCATCGTAGCATTTTTAGCCTAAAAATATTGATTCATAAACACATTCAGCAACGTAAACATATCAAAGACAAACCAGTACCTGACTAAGCAATGCTTAAAGACTGGACCAAAAACCATTAAATTTGCAAACCAGAGTAAACTCCATCAAAATGTTCAAATCCTGGTGAAACAAGCTAGAGTTTACTTTCAGATAAGGAATCTTAACATCATAACATATAAAGGTTCGTGAGTATACACTCTTGAATTGGAAAAAGCTCAGTTACGAATTAATTAGCATGACATACTTGGTAGGAAATCAGAGTAATTGAGACCTGACTCTAGCCACTTTCCAAACAAGGGTTTCCTTGAAGCTGATGGCATGAGATTGCATTCTGAATCTACCAGCACATATCTATCTTTCAACAGTGCTTGCTCTTCCGGGTCTCAGATCTCTCATTTGTGGTCCTTAGACAATTGAGAAGAACAATCTGGCTTAGTAAGGCTGCTGTGATTCTTTCTCATTTTCATATCTCCATTCCATCATTCTAGTTTCTCCAGAACTCGTCGAGATTTCCTTGGGTAACTTTCCAGTGCGTGTGATCCATTAGACTGTGGTATAGGGACAAGTTGGAGTCCTTGCTGCCACAATGACCCAGCTTCAAACCCAGTAAGCAGGCTCTCCATGAAAAACGCAACTTGAAAATGGAGTTGCGTACCCTTTCTACAGAAAGGATTTTTTTTGTTTTCAAATTAAGCAACACAACTTCCTTAATGATTGTGCACTATGTATTTGAGGTGCTGTTTTTTGAGATCATTCTCTTATGTGAACATTGAACCAGAGCAATTTGTAGTATTGTACTAAAGGCCGAATATAAAGTATAAACATAACTTTAAGATGATCATTCTAGGTACTTTTTATAACAGATCATGCAATCAACTGGGTTATAAAATACATCTTCGAAAAATGAGACGGACAACTTTACCTAGTTGAAAAGGCTGCTCGCTCACTTGCTGAAACATTAAGAAAGGACAGAGGGAGTTTAGTCTGCCGAGGAAAAATACAAGTCCTGAAGGAATCGGGATCGCCTCAATGATATGAACTAAATTGGTTATTAACCCTTATGATTTTGAGCTTGGACATTAGCATATCCTCATTGCTAACCCACTCGGGCTCCTAAACTAAGAGCATAAATAACAACCATTTTTATAATCTGCAATGGTAGAATAAGTTTTTGAGAGCTTTCTTAAATTGAACTAACCTTGAAATAACGGTAGACACGGCACCAGCCAAGAGAAGCTTAGGAGTGTCGTCCAATGATTTCTGCCTGGTGGGGTTTCTCCCTCTTCTTTGTTGTTTCGATTTTCTATTTTCTTCGTCATCCCCTTCTTCTGTTTCCAACTCGGATCCACAAAACCCATCATCTCTAGACTGTAATCTAATGCAATTCAGTTGAAAACTAATCTTGTTCCCAGCAGCTTGGGGACCGAAAAATGACATTCCCAAGCTTGCTATGAAGGTTGTTTCCAAAATGGGTATGGCTTCAATATTTTTAAGTTTTACTAATGGCCAAAAGCTGGTGCAGGACAATGTTGGTGATGAGGACATTGTTGGTTTCTTCCCAAAAATTGTTGAAGCGAATGTAGAAACAGAGTATGGGGATGGAAACAGGGAGGTCGTGTATCCATGTCCATTTCCACATGGATCTGCAACTGATTGGTTAACTGTATGTAACAAGTACTTCTGAAGATGGGACGAGGAGGAAGAGCAAGTGACCATTGTGTGTGTCTGTGTTTTCCTCCTCGTTCTTTAATATCATATATAGCTTACACCACAGTAGAATTCAAAATTTCAGGTGAATGCATTTTCCATTTACATTTTCATCAGAAACGTACGTTATAATTTCTGACAGAATAGCCTCCACCACGCTTTGTTTGAGGTTGACAAATAAGGTAATTTGGGTACTTAATTTGAATGGATAGATTTCATTACCAATGGATGGCATTACATGACTTGGTTTGGGGTTGGCGCCACTATCCTTTTTTCAGCGTCTAACCATGGAAAGTGATGTACTGATGTGTGTTCATCACAGAAACTGCCACACTGCCACAGAGGCCTCCTTGTGGTGTTTTCTCCTTCTCTTTCAGTTTAGAACTTAATTAACTCAGATGGGTGACGTTTTGTAAGTTAGTCTTGTCAGTACTATTTAGATGAAAGGACTGTTGAGGGCAAGCTTTTATAATAATTAGATATGGATTTTCAAAAAAATTATTTATGGAAATGGGTTGATGAAAATTGATTTAGAAATTATGCAATAAGTTATTATATAAAGTAAATATTTGTTTTATAATAAATCAAATTAATTATGAAGAATAGTTTATAATAATATATGAAAAATTAATTATGAAGTATAAATTTCATTGATTATTAAAAAATATTATAGAATACTTTTATTGTATCATAAGGGATAATTAAAAAATTATATAAATATTATAAATTATAAAATATTAAAATATATTATATGATTATAAATTATGTTTTAATATTTTAGAGTTGTAATTTTTTAATCATTTTTTATTTTTTATATTTATTAATATAAGAGTTTCTAATTAAATTATGAAGTGTTATCTCTTAAAGTATTAAAGTATTATAAGATTACAATTTTATTTTTATTGTCTTTATGTTTATTTTCTATATCTATTAATTTATTAAGAACATCTAGTTCTTTTTTTGTTATTATCTTTATGTTTATTTTCTATGTCTATTAGTTTATTAAGAGCATATGGTTATGAAGTGCTATCTTTGAAATTATCATTGTGATAACATTTTTTTTTTTATTGTCTTTATGTTTATTTCTATGTCTATCAACTCATGAAAGTGTGTGATTATGAAGTGTTACTCTTGAAGTTATCATCATGAAGAAACTCATTCTTATTTTTCATTCATCATCCAACTCTTCGCCTAAGTATGAAAATTTTAGAAAAAGTTAAAGAAAGAAATGAGATACTATTCAAACAAGAACATTAGAGTGATAATAAATATGTTTTTATGATTATTCTTATGTTTTAACATCATGTAAAATAATTTTGGTTTCATTGTGTGGTTTTTTTAATAAATGACATATTTAGATGAAGCAAACATTCTAGTTGACTTCAACAATAGAAAATTCATGCAATGCATCTTCAATAGCACCTTGTAACTTTAACAACAACATGAATTTACTTTAGCAACACTATTGTTTTGGAAGCAATTAAGACAACTTTGTAGCAAGGCATGAAGGATTGTTGGCAAAGATGATTCTTACTGATGAGGATCCTAAAAAACACATAGGTAAATGTTTTTTATATGGATCAACTTGTTTTAAGCCTATATCTATCAATAAGGATCATGTGGTTTCTTGGCCATTATTATTTTTAAGAGGTATTATATCTAGTATCTGGTAGTCGAGATTTCCTTCAAGATTCATCTATAACTAAGTATAGAAAATGGAGACACTTAAACACCAATACATTTGGTAACCCCAAAAGAAAGCAAAGTTGTTGTGGTAGATAGCCAAACAAAATTAATGATTAAATTCATTCTTTCATTTATGATGTGACACGAGGAAAATAAAGTGACTACAAATCCCTACAAACATGAGGATCTAGACAAAAAATGTGTAGCTCATTCTTGAACAAAAAAATATGCTAAATCATGTGAAAAGATAATATGTGATCATGAAAGGACAATAACATATCAAGAGCATAACAAAGGAAAAGCTTGACCATTTGAAGTAAGAGAGACGTTGGGAAAACAATAAAACCTAGAAGGAGAATGAAAGAAAAAAAACAAACAAACAAAAACAAGGAAAAATCCATAATTTCATCCTTCTCTAGGCATATAGTAATCATATGTCATTTATGTGTATTATGTGTAATCTTACACAAATACTTTCTACAAGCTCATCATTCAAGGTGGTCATACATAGAGGATGGTGAAGAAAAAATTTCAAGATATGTTTATAGACTCCACTCATCTATCCAAGATGAATTTAGTATGATAATTTTAAGGTTAGTTGAAAAATCTTTTCAATGTGCTTTAAAGGTAGAAGAGAAGTTGTTAGGAGGTTTTAAAATAATTCATGAGAAAGAGGAAGATTCTCTAGGGGAAAATAATAAGCTAATAGTGATAAAGAACAACCTACATGTGAAGGAAAATCAAGCACTTCTCAAGATAGTGATTCTAGTGAAAACACAAAAGGAAGAGAGTATTTTTCAAGAGGAAAGGGATATTAGGTAGAGGATTCAATTATACATGCTACATATGTGGAGAAGGCATTTGATTATCAACAAGTATGGTAGAATACCAATAGTGGAATACAAATTAAGAGAATGTTGCTTCACCAAAGTGTATAGAATAATTAGAGCATGGAGCATCTCTCGTGGTGAAGAGTGTGTTGTAGAAACCAACTAAGGGGGAGCATAATCCTATACAAATAAAGAGCTTATTCCAAACCATATATAAATATGGAGGTAAATATTCCAAATCCATTGTTGATAGTGGAGATATAGATAATTCGGTGTCTAATGAAATGGTATAAAATCTCAAATCAAATAATATTGAGCACCTGAACCCATTCAAGGGTTTCTTGGTTAGCAAAGACACATAAAATCTTGGTAAGTGAGTAGTGTTTATCTAAATTAATTGATGTAAGGATATTTAATGTGATATTATGCTAATGGATGCTTATCATGTTTTGTTGAGAAGGCCTTGGCAATTTGATATAAAATATATACATGATGGTAGCATGAATAATTTCTCTTTCATGAAGGATAGACAAAAGCTTCCTTTGATCCAACTGAAGGAAAAAGAAGAAATGGATAGTAGTCCCAAATTTTGTTTAATCTCAAAAAAATAGTTGATAAGAGTAATGAAGGAGGAGGAAGCATATTTTGATTTCATTAGAAAACATATGGATGTTGGCCCAATAGGTACAGTGGAGTAAAATCTTAATAAAGGTGATCCAAGGATTATCTAGATAGTAAAAAGAGGAGAATGAAAATCATGTGATATAATGGAGTAAAATGAGCAGTGGATGGAATATTGTGTAAAATGTGTATTTGAAAAGGAAAATAGGGAAGAATAACATATCTTTCTTGAAATGGAGATGAATACGATCGAGGTAGTATTCCATTCCAATGATTGTTGGATCAATTCTATTATATAGGTATGAAGGACTACCCAACATAAGAGGAGAATGTGAAATATGAAAGACAATTTCATTTATATGAAAGAACTTGTAAAGAGGACATGTAGTTGATCTCAATGTCAACTCAAGCATGTGAAATAAGAAAGGGAAATGTAGCTAAAATATTTTTGGTGTAGGAGATAAAGATTAGCTCAACACCCCATATCACCTATAAAAATAAAGAAAACCTTCCACAAGAGAGTATTCAAGAAATGAGCTTGCTTGATATCAAGATCTATGAGATATATTACAAAGTGTATAATAGCCTTTCTTATATAGGCAAGGTGATTGATAGGATTGACAAGGTGTTAACATGTGCCTTAATCATATGTTAGGAGACAACTAACTAACACAAATATTAAATGACCTAAGGCACAAGAATTAAATGAAATAAGATCCCATTGACAACTAATACTTCTAGAAAGACACATAGGACCTAAGTTAACTTGACATGTGAATAGGTCCCCACTAAGGAATTAGTTAGGGGACAACCTTATTCATACTAATAGTTGGAAGAGATGTAAATGGGAAAAAAAATCCCATGATATTATTTTGGGTTTGCATATAATAATAGAGAAAAAGAAGAAATGCATGGAGACCAAAAGTATGAATGTGGGGCTTGAGAAGAAGATAGAAAAATAATAAAATATCACTTCCTTTATTTTATGTATAGTTGCACATGTCCAAGCAGACATTAAAATAAAACAAATGAGAAGACCTTTCCAAGGAATAATAATTAGATATCTAAGCTCATAAAACACAACAAGGTAAATGATTTGAAGAGACTATAATTTGGTGAAGGTGAAGGGTCAAAAAATATAATAATTAATTAGATTTAGGATAAATAATATAGAACTACATTATGGGGGTGGTTAGTCTATTGTTGGTCCAAGCCCATCTAAGGAGGTGCAAAAATCAAGTGTAGGTGCACTGGGGAAGATAGATGAACTATGCCTGTAGGCTCCAAAATTTAAATTGGAAAATATTTTAACATCCAAAATGATGTATGTAAGTTCCCAAACAACATAGAATATTCTTTAGTAATAGGCTTTGGGTGCATTTTGAGTGTTATATGCCTTCCCCCTATGCAATGTTGGTTCTCCATAGGATCACCTAATGGGGCCCTTTGTGGGCATCCCCACCTCTAGGGCCCCTTTGTCATGAGGCCCTTGTTGACTTTCCTACCTTGAGGCAAAAAACTGACACCCTGCTGGTGGAAGCTGAGAGATCTAATGTGCTCCCCCCAACCTCCCCTTAGTACCATCTGGATTTTTTTTTTGCCAATGTGGAACTTACAAGTTTTGTGGATAAACTATTAGGAGATAAGTCTCCTAAAATGGGTAAGGGTCCTACATGGATTGAACCTTTGGAGTCATAAAAAACCCAAGGCCAATTAGTGGAGGTTCTTGATGAGTTGTTGAATGTCACTATTGTTGAACTCGACCTCTCTTTGGTTGGTAAGTTCCTAGCCTTTCGACCTAATATTGATCAAGTTAGAAAATGGGTTGATTCTTATTGGAAATTTAAAGGAAGTGTATCTATTAGTGTTATGGCCAGTGGGTTGTTCCTTTTTAGCTTTGTCAATTAGGAATACTTGGTTAATATTCTTATGGAAGGTCCTTGGACTTATGGTAGCAACTTCCAAAACTTCCTTTCTTTATACAAATGGAAACCAAGGTTGGACCCTAGGAAGTATCTTGGGGCGATGACTCCAACTTGGATTTACCTCCCTAGGATTCCTCTAGAATATTAAACCTCTAGTGTCTTCAAGGGTATTATAGAATCATTTGGTAAGTTTATGGTGGTGGACAAAATAACCCAAAATTTTTAGAGTTGTTTCAATTTTATCAGCAACAAATCCAAGAATTTTGAATAGAGGGAGATGATAGATTGAGATATTCTTCAATTAGGATTTCACAAGTTGAACTTTGCTTGCAAGGATTAATAATTTTCCTTTCCACCCCATAATCTTTTTTCTAAAATCTCTCAATTAAACTATTCCAGAAGTTGTTAGGAGGACATTTCAAAATAAGAGGGAGACCCAAGTAAGATTTTGGGGAAGAAGCAGTGATGCATCCAAGAATCCTGGTGATCTTGGCTTGTAAGGAAATCAAGACATTGAAGAAGTATATTTTTCTTTTGTTACAGTTGATATGTTGTCCAGATAACTAAGCAAATTATCCAAGATCTTCTTGCCATCATTTATCTTCAGAAACATAAGCCTCACCAAAGATAATGGTTTCATCCACGAACACTTTATGTGTAATAGGAGGAAGGTGGGGTGCAACTTTAATGCCCTTGAGCCAATTTTGATTTTTATATCTCTAAATGTTTCTTCCCAAAACTTCAACAATAATAATAAGCAAGTAAGGTGAAAGGGGGTCACCTTACCGAAGCCCTCTACCACAGGAGAAATAGCCTTTT